>NC_086163.1:13054962-13387962 GCF_035149785.1 Candoia aspera | reverse complement strand
ATCTAAATGGCTTTTGTGGCCATCTGTCTCATAGCAGTGACTGGGCAGGATACTGTTGCAGTTAAAACCAAAACAGTAAAATTAAACCAGTGATCAGTGTAACAAAGAGACAGAAACATTCCCACTTACAGCAGAGAAAAACAGCAATAAAACCAATCAGCAGAGTTTGCTTAACCTCCCAGCCCGAATGCCTGAAGGATCCTTAGTGCCTTGCGAAAGGCGAGCAGAATCAGGGCCATCCGGATCTATTCCACAGAACAGACACTACTCCCTGCATGAGGGGCAAACTTTTTGTGCTGGTTCTAATTGCCCACCCAGCTGGAGTGAGGAGAATAATTGACCTTTCTCCTGTTCCGCTGGGCTTTACCTGTTTCCTGAGCCAAGGTGGGAGCATGCCTGCTCTTGCAGCCTCTTCTTGTTCTGGACATTGCTGATGAAGGAGAGGGGGGCCCTCTCCAGGGGGAAAAATACACGTGCAGTACTGATTCTCTTTGCCTCCCTATCAAGAGATCCAGAAAGGAACCACCTTAGTCTTCTGAGCTTTTCTGGTAGGAATTGCTGGTGCTTTCTCAGTTTAGCAGATTTTGTATTGTAGAGCAGAACAATAAACACTAGAGCTAAAACTTCTGATCTCAGCGTGGTTCTTCGCTCTGTATCCTGATGCTTGTGGTGGATTTCAGTAACACTGCTGGTTCTCAGGAAGGAGGGAGCACATTCCAAGGAGGAGAGCAAGATAAGAGAAAACACAGTCCAGAAACTGAATGTGGAAAGCCTAAGAGGTTCAGAATAGCCCCACACTAGAGCTTTCCCAGGTTATTTCCCTTTAGGTTAGGTAGAGTAGCTTTAGTCTGGTAAGAATCTGTCTATATGGTGTGAGCAAATGAAGAACTGAAGTTTGGCTGGATCGATTCCTTGTCATTCTTGGGCTGAGCCTGACATCCCTGATGCCACAGATTATCTTTCCCAGGTCTTGTATGTGATGGAACTTGTCCAGAACCAAGAAGAGGGCAAGGCTTACTTCAGCTCCATCTCAGAGTTCCTGTTGACTCACCCGGTCCTGAGCTTTGGCATCCAAATGGTCACCCGCTGCCGACTGAGGCACACAGAGGTCCTGTCAGCAGAAGAGGAGAGTGATGGCATCAGTGCTGGTAAGTAACGATGGATGCCTCTTCCGTGAGATGGAGCAGCCCAGAACAAGAGTTGGGTGTGATCAGCGCAGAGGCTCTCTCATCCAGTGTTCTGTTTGCATGTTTGGCCAAGCAGATGCTGAGAAGCAGCTCACCCTCTGCACGTGTTCTCCAGCAGCCGGTTTTAAGTGGCTTCTCGCATAGTCTTTGTAGGTCATTGCCATGGATAGCCTCATCCTCCATGGGTTGGCCTAATCTCTGCTTTAAATTGTCCATCTTCCAGTGGCAAAGGCTGCACTGTGTGAAGCTAAACTTGCTTTTATAATCCTGAATTTCTCAATGTCTGGGTCATTTTGAATGGTGTTTAGCATTTTGAGAGAGGAAGAGCAGCATGTTCCCTCCCAAGTTCCTTCACACGGCTTATCATTTGATTGACTTCTGTCATGTCCCTCCGCTTCCTTTGTCTTTTTTCTTTCAAAGGAATGTGTGAATTGATAAACCATGGTGTCATCATTGTTTCACAGTTTATATATACTGTGTGTATGTGTATATACAGTGTGTGTGTGTGTGTGTGTGTGTGTGTCTGTCTAGAAACCCAAGCCATAGTATTCCAAGCAGCAGTTAGCAGAAGATACGACTTGGCCTGGCATCAGAGCCCAGCCATTGTCTCACGTTCCAAGCTTTCTAGCTTGCTCAGGGAAGAACAGGAAAATTTTTATCTTTGTAAGTGTTACTGCTTTCCATGCAAAGGCTTGCATGGCTCTTGAGCTAAAAAAAAAATCAAGGTTCATAAACTGCTTCTATTTGAGTTTAGAGCAGTGTTTCTTAACCTTAGCCATTTTAAGATGTGTGAACTTCAACTCCCAGAATTGTGTGGCTGGCTGGGGAATTCTGGAAGTTGAAGTCCACACATTTTAAAATGGCTAAGGTTGAAAAACACTGGTTTAGAGTCTGGGAGATTCTCCTATCCTTTTGCGGCTTTGGCTGGTGCTGGCGTTGACAAGACGGGATGAGTAATTTTCCTCCCTTCGCTTCTTCCTTTTCAGAAGGCCCTCAAGGTTCTGGTGCTACGGGATCAGCAGCAGGGGTGCTGATCAAACTCTTCTGTGTCCACACCAAGTAAGTATTTTCAGCATCTGCCCTCTCATTTTGTCACGGCCTCCACGCTCCCTGAAATGAAAGTTAGAGGTGCTGATGTGAGGGCATCACTGGCTTTGTGCAAGGCGAATTTAAGTGGAGGAAGTGCCTCGGTGAGGCCAGGTGAAGTGTGTAACCGGAAGCAATCTGCATAAATGTTGCAGGGCGCTTCAGGACGTACAGATAAGGTTCCAGCCTCTCCACAGTCCAGATACAGTTGCTCCTGGCCCTCCCCATGGCTCCCGCGAAGACTTTGGTGAGTTTTCTCTCTCTCTTTTTTCCAGACAAATTCTGGGCAGAGCCTGTAAGAGATTTCTTCCTTTGTTTCTTGTTTGCTGTTTATAAATGACTTTACCAATCTAAAAAAAAAAATCTGAAATTCAGTGACTGGAATAAATTAGCCAAATTTGTGCATATGTACTTTTTATAAACTTGGGTTCCAAGTTTGGTTTTATGGAGGGGATCGTTCTCCCTCCCTCCCTCCCTCCCTCCCGCCCTGTATTTTTCTAAAAAAAATATACATACACAATTAACAACATAATCTTTAACAAAAACTTTAAAAATTTTAAAAAGAGGACAACCCCAGCTAACTAAACGTACAAACTAAGAAAGAAAAGGAAAAAAATCTACCTTATATTTTATACTTACCAATATTCACTAGTTTACTAATAAATACGCTATTACAATACGATCAGTACAAAATATGATTGTAAAATATCCCAAAACCTTTGCCATAATAACACATATTGCTGCATTTTTTGGTTGGTTATAGAGGGGATGGTTGAGGAAGGAGACTGTGTTTCTAATCATGGATATGTGTTGGATATGTGTGAGTTCTTTCTGTTTGCCAAATCTTCAGGATAGGTAGTTTGCCGTGACTCCTCTCAACTCTGTTGCCTTATTCATGCTTATTGCCTAAGCCCCACCGTTTCTTTCCCTCTTTGCACACCTTTGTGTTAATCTGTACCTTTGTGTTCTGAAGCATTCCCTGATCACCTGGCCGACCTAGGCATGGAAGGGCGCGGCTCTGAGAAGGGATCCATCCATGGCTCACAGCCTGACTTGCGACGCATTTCGGAACTGTCCGTTCCTGTGGACTTCCTCCCACCATCTAATGACACCAAACCCAAGCTTATGACCCCAGACGCATTCATGACTCCCAGCACATCTTTGCAGCAGGTATCTCTTTCAGATCAGAAAGATCAGAAGGGGCATCTGGTCTTCCTCCTGGCCGGACTGGTGGCCAGGTTTCCTCACCACCTTCATCAGTGCAAACTATAGGACTTGGCATTGCCTAGTATTCTGTATGAATAAATGGATTTTTGGGTTTATCAGAGTGCAGGTAGAAATCCCACCAGGGAGGCTGTTCCCCATTTGCTAAAGGCTATTTATGGTCTTTATTAAGCTATTAATACTTTCTAGTATATCTCTTTTCCTTTCAGAAAAATAAGCTATTTGGATGTACTTTCCAAGTATTAAAAAGGTTTAAACAGCAGTTATGGGTAGACAGTTTGCAAGTAATAATTTCTGGGGATAAGTAGTCAAAACATTTTTTTTTTATTTTAAACAAACATAAAAATAATAGCTTCTGCTAATCAGACTGTAGTAAGTTGGTTTAGATGTATGCTTTTCCATAACTAACAATGCATATCATCATGCAGCCATCAGAACCCAATCAAAATTATATTCAGGTTTCATCAATTATTTCCTAGACACTAAAGGTTAAAAGAGAAGAAGCCGTTGAGGGCATGGAGGAGCCCCGTTGGGCAATGGGAAGCTTCTTTGGATGGCATTGTACTTCTAAGTTTGTTATTTAAGAAGCTTTTTGAAGAGTGAATTAGCTTGTGCTCAAGAGAGAAAATTCTGGTTTGCTTCAAATCCTACTGGGATAAATGCATTTTGATTTTCAAAGCCAGCACTAATTCATGTCTGCTTCTAGCGCTAACTGGAGTTCATGAGTCAGAAAGGAAGTCAGAAAGCAGACACAAAGCACAGTATCCCTTAAGCCGACTAAATTATTTTAGACAGCACCCAAATCTTTACATCCTGTTATTGCTAAATACAATACAAAGATATAGTTTAGTGTGATTGATCCCCCACACGTTGCATCCAAATAACACGCTCTGTTGTCTGTACCAGATCACAGGGTCCCCCGGAAGTAGCATTAGTTCCCTCACGGCTGTGACCACCATGAGCAGTCCTTCAGTCAGCGAGCCCCCCCTTCCCAGGTAAGGCCCAGTCGTGGGTTGAATGTCGACTATAACCTGGATCAAGAAAGAGGACCGAGCACAGTTCAGTGGTGTGTTGCATTCGTAGGACTTTGGGACTATTGTATTCTATGTTGTATTTACTAACTGAAGGTGACACATGCTGATTGTAAGATCAAGCGTTAGACAGCATCAGCAGTTACTCCATCAGCAGTCCTGTTTCTTGCACAGATAAAATGGCTTGTGGGAAGATACTATCACCTTTTATGGATCTTTCCTAACTCGTTCGTTCATTCACATTCTGTCTCTCTCTCTCTCACATAGTGAGCAGAGCACCTTTCTTAAGCAAGTAGTGCAGGGAGGGTTTCTGAAGGGTATGGTCCGGACGTCAAGATGACAGCCACAGTGATGCAATTGAAACTCCACCTGTTTGTTGGGTGTGTTGCACATGGGCATAAAAAACAGGTGGAACTTTGATCACAGGATCATGGCCACCATCTTGACTTTTTTAACAATACGCTGCAGAAACTCCTGAGTGCAGGCATGCAGAAGCTGGGGCTGTGGGTTTGCATGTAGTTCCAGAAAGTCTCTGATATAGTCCCTAGAATTCTACAGAAGTGGTTATCAAGTAGTGATTATTCAATACAAGACTTGAAAACAAATTATTAGCTATATTTGACTGAAAGTAAATGCAAAGACAAGTGAAATGGTCAGGTATGATGTTTGTCTTGCCTCTGTCCTCTGTTTTTGTGGAGTGCAATGCTTAGCATGCTACAAAACACCAGAATTGGCCCTTGGCCTGGGCAGAGCTGAGAACCCTGTTTCTAGGTTGTTTCTGATGGGAGGAGGTGGAAGTGTCCTTTCTGTTAACTCTGGTCTTCCTCTTTCTCTCTGCCACAGGCCATCTGAGGACATGTCGCTAAGCCCAAAGATGCAGCTCGATGCCAGTCTTACGCTGAGTGGCAGCAGTGGGAGTCTACAGGCAAGCCCACGGAATCATTCTGTCCTGCTCCCTGGCCTTCCTGACAAACTGACCACAAAGGTCCCCATCCCGGTAAGGTAGATTCTCCTCAAGTCCATAGTGATTCTTCTCGACTCTCCCCACAGCCTCCATGCAACATCCACTCCTTTGCTTGTCCAAGCTGTCTGCCATGCTGATTTCCAAAGCAATAACCTTGCTTCCCCTGCACTTTTTAACTTAACTGTTGGTTTTTAAGCAGGCATTCATTGTGTATACATTAAAAAATCAAATTTGCTATGTGGACTAGTTAAGAACTAAACTGTAGGAACTGGGGTGGGAGGGAGATAGATCCTGATTGATTGATTGCATTTATATGGCTGCCCAACTTGTAAAGGCCTGCAGAGTTGGAGCCAGCCGCGTGTGTGTGTCAGAGGGGAGATCATGCCAAAGGATGAACCACCACTGAGAAGGCACACCTCCTGGTTCCCACAAGATGACATCGTCTCAAGGATGGGTCTGTCAGTCCTAGAATTCTCTCGTCGGGCCATTTTTTTGCCTCTGTATGCAATTGGCTGCCAGTTCCTTCACATCACTTTGTGGGGAAATCTTTCCTAAGAACAATAGTCACTGTGCAATAGAACCAGTGCAGTGGACGGATGAGTCCTGCTCTTCCCAATCCGCTGCCTTCTAAATTATAACACACACACACACCAGACAGCATGGCCTTTGATAGATTTTTGTGGCTGAATATAGCCTCCCCCCAGATTGGGAAATTCCAGGTTGAGGTGTTGTATGGTGACCATGACGACCTGAGTTCTGATTCTTGCTCAGCTGTGAAACTCAGTCTTTCATGAGCCTTCATTGCTGAATTATTGTGAGAATAATATCCGGGAACCACAGAGACTATCCTGAACACTGTGATGAAAATGTGGAATGATCATAAAATTTAAAAAAGACAGAGTTAGACTGTAGTTACACAATTAGTCTATTCAGATCTTTCAAGTCCTTTTTCCTGTATTAGCTATATACTGTATGTACTGTTCCGAGGATACAGGTCCCCCCTCCTACATTTTGTGAACTCAGCCATCATCATTATCATCCAGGCATAGTGATGGAAAGGGGAAAGTAGGCAGGAGATGTTGGGATTAACTTCCTAGGATCCTGGAAGGAGGAGTAGCTTGCTACAAGAGGATCAACTTCTGTGATGGAATGTGAGAGTGACCTTGGAGGAGAAAGGGAAGAGATGCTACCTAGGGAACGATCAGATAAAAGGAAAGGGAGTCCGTGAGAGGGTAACGGTCTAAAGAAGAAACTTAGGAAAGACCCACCCTGACCACTCAAGGGATAAATAGGGAGGGCGGGAGATTTTTCCTTTCAGATTTGCAGGATTCTGTTAATGTAGCCTTACGATAAAGCAGAATTAGCTCATCTTGTCGTGTTAACTGTCTGGTTTACCTGGGAGGGCTGACATCTTCTTTGCATTTCCTCCCAAGGTTTCCCCAGGGAACCCTCCTCTGGCTCTGGAGCAGGAGGAAGTGGAGCCTCTGGTGGTGCCCCAGTCCTCCCCAACGCGTGAGCGCTCTCCAGACGTCATTTCCTCGGCCTCCACCGCCATGTCCCAGGACATCCCTGAAATTGCCTCCGAGACCCTGCAGCGCAGCTTTGGTGCAGCCCCTTCCGGCCTCCCTGTGGAAATTCTGGACTCCAGCCATCACACAGACAGCATGGCTTCTGCCGCCTCAGCCCTGCACCTGCTCTCTCCACGGAACCGTCACAGCTCAGAGCCGAGCCATCACTCCTTGGACATGGCCCCCAATGAGGTGGACATGTTGACCACTCCTTCGCTGCTGGAGACAGCCTTACCTCAGGAAAACGTGGCGTTGGACAGCGGGGCGAGTCAGCCCTGGCCAGCTGCTCCTGACATCACCCGGGAGACCAGGAACAGCATGGCAGACAGGTAACCCCAGCCTCCGTCCCTCTTCCCTGGGTTGAGGATGCCCCATCTTGACCGTCACTTACTTGGTTCTTGTGGTTGCCCTAAAATAAAAAGAACACTTGAACATTCAGCCCTCTTCTCTGTGTAAGAACGCAGGCATTCATCATAGAAAAATCAGAGGGACGATTAAACTTAAGAACAGGGGCATGATTACCATGTTTTCCTTTTCCCCTGCTCATCATCTTTTGTTTCTGTGCCACATCCTGAGAGCAGGACTATGTGGATTGAATTATGATGAAAGCTATTCCAGGACTACAAATGCTTTAAATAAGGAAAGAAGTGATAACATATCAGACCCTTGTCCATCTACCCTGCTAGTCAGGATACAGGGAAATGGAATGGCTCTCCTGGGGGCAGAGAGGTCTTTGCCAATCTACCCAGTTATTTTCCCCCTTTGGAGATGGCAGGGAGCTAATCTGTGACTCTTCTGGTGGAAAGCATATGCCCAGTCCTGGCCTGGGGCCCCTCCATCTTCCTGTACTTCCTGTATTGTGACTGCCAATTGAGAGCAACTTTGCCTCTTTCTCCCAGATCTTTAAACAGCCCATTGTCTGAGACAGTGCTTCTCAACCTTGGCAACTTTAAGAAGTCTGGACTTCAACTCCCAGAATTCCCCAGCCAGCATTAAGAAATCGAGACTTGGGAGATGAAGTCCAGACATCTTCAAGTTGCCAGGGTTGAAAAACACTGGTCCGAGATATGCTTCTAAGGACTGTGTTTGGGATGAGCCCACAGACTTGCCTGAAATAAAATTGGAATCCTGTAGAGCAATTTAGGCAGAAAGGAAAGCTCCAGGGGCTGTTGTGTGCCCAAGTGCTTAACTCTTGGAGCATGAATCTATAAAGCAGAATACATGTGGCTTTGATGCAACTTGCCTCCCCTGATTTTTTTTCCATGCAGCCCCAGGAATGAAGTGGAAGAGAAGCATAAGAGCTCTTGCCACAGGCACAGCTACCGCCTGCTGCAGCATGACAGCCAAGATGCGAGCGCTGAGCAGAGGTATGGGCTGCGTGCATTCTCTCTTCCGCGCTTGAAACTTCTAGCACAGCAAAACAGATGAATTTGGGGAAAGTGGTACCTGGTATGAAATCCCAGGAATATTGAATACAATTGTCTGGACACGGTCCGTTTTCTTCCCCAGCATCTTAAGAAATGGAGACCTGGGCTTTAGTTCTCAGAGGACTGTTCTAGCATTTTAAAGGTTCTTGCGCAAGATGAAAAGTCAGCAAATCAGGCAAAATTTGATTTGGATAGCTCATTTGAGTTGGAATTGAAATTCAGTATAGGAAATTGATCCAATTCTCTGCGATGTCCCCATCGAACCATCAGTTTGACTTGACATCTGGAAATCCGATTCAGAAATTTGACTGGGTCGAATCTCCAAATTATATATTCACACGCTCCTATCTGAGACTGCATAGGTATTCATTTGCAAACTGATAACGGTCAGAGAAATACGGAAATACAAAGTGAAGGTACTGGGATTTAGATGGAGAGTGCCCTGAATTCATTCATCTGAAAATTGATTGAATTGTCAGTATCCATAACGGTAGGAACCCAAATCCTAAAAATGACTTTAAGGCTTCTTTGATGCCATGCTCTCTTGGTGAAAAATGGAGCTACCTGTGCTGCCCCTGGAGATATTGATAACCACTTCCCCTAACCTGATGTCCTCCATACAGGTTCGAATAGTACTCTGGACTTTTTAAACTCACCCAGAGGGTGCCATGTTAGGGAAAATAGTTCTGTCAGCTGTTTCTTTGGGAGGCATTTCACCCTAAATGATTGCCACCTTATTCCACTGCTGAGCTGATCTGAGACTGCTGGGACTTCTGGCAAGCTGACTTCCCGTTCTCTTCCCTCTGCAGCGATCATGATGATGAAGTTGCGAGCTTGGCTTCCACTTCGGGTGGGTTCACGACCAAAGTGACTGCCCAGCGGCTGCCAGTGAAAGACTGGAAGGCCAAAGTTTCTCCTCGAGCCTCCCCAAAGCTGAAGAGGAAGGGGAAGAAAGACGACAGGTTGGTGTATTTTTTAAATGGTTGGAAACAGTGACATTCCATTAGCAACCAATCTAAGACAGACAGATGGATGGATATAAACATATGCATACACTTATGCGCGCACACACAACATTTTCTTAAGATTTTTAGGCTCACAATCAAAACATCTATACCCTCTTTCACCAGGGGTGTCACCATTCACTGCCTTGCTTACAGAGCACAGTGGCCAAAAGGTGGCATTGCCAACCAGAAAGTCTTCTGTTGGAATTACAGTTCTGCCATGAGCTCAAAACATTAAAACAGGAATAACATGTACTTAATACTAGGAAACATTTAAGACTAGCTAGTTTCCTCCCTCCCTCCCTCCCTCCCTCTCTCTCCCTCCCTCTCTCTCTCTCTCTCTCTCAAAAATGATATCCAAGCCCACCATTACAGTTCAACCTATTTTAAAATGTCAGCCTCCTTGCATCTTTATACCAAGAGTTGTACCATCACTCACCAGGGCAGGCACCAAATTGGAAAAGACTGCTATTTTTGTTAGGCTAGGAATTTGTCCTTGGACTTTTTACTTACGAACTTCCATTTGTTGTTGTTGTCCTTCTATTTCATGGTGTTGGGAAAACAGGTCCTTGACTCAGTTATTGGGGCGAGAAATTATCAGGAGACAATATTGAAACTGTTATTTTCGACTTAGGGAAGTGCCATCTACACTGAAGTTGTAATGATACTTGTTTCAACATGTACAGTGCATCACTAACACCTTTTCTTCAGTTCTAGGGATGCGACACAGTCCCCAAGGTCCTTTGATCAGCAGGTTAGTGCAAGCTTTTTATTTTTTTTGCAGTTTCTCTTCCCCATAAGAAACACCTTCCTGTTCCTTCCTCCTCCTCCTCCAGAATTGCAGAGGTTTGGAACTGAGGGATAAAATTAACAAGGTGAAAAGAAGATGAAGGGCATCTCTAGCCCATGTCCCTTTATGCTTTAATAAGTTGTGTTATGATATCAATTGTTAAGGTCCTGTCCCTGGATTTTTATGGATCATTTGCACCCATATCCAAGATTGACTTGGGAATTTAAAACCTGGCATAGTTACTTTGAGAGGTGATCTGTTCACATGCTTAAAACTTTCTATCAGGAGAAAGTAAGCCCTTTGAAATTATTGCTCCCAGGTCTAGCCTGAACCAAGCATAGCTCCACTGATGTATTTAAGTAGGACAATAAATAAATTGGAAATCCATATTAAGGAGGCAAATTGGAACATGGAAATTCCATGCAGTTCTTCTGATCCTGAGGCAACAGCCACTAATTAAAATAGATGTTTCTTCCCAAATGCTTCTTCATATGCATCATTTATAAATATTTTCTGCTATTCTCCCAAACAGGGCTGTTCACTGTAAGTGAGTCCAGTTTGTTCTCCAGCAGAACGACGAACTCAGTTGGTTTTCTCTGAAATAAAACAGCAAGTTCCACTGAAAGTCACAGCATGCTGATGCTTATCTTGTGCCTTCTCCCTCTAGGGTGCTCCTGAATACCAGGATGAGCTGATGTCTCTGCTCAGGACCCAGCAGAGGGAGATTGCCGAACTGAGACAAAATCAGATGGAACTGATGCAAAGGATCGCAGATCATCTGGATGCTGTGCAGAGCTCACTTATGGGCCACATTGAGCGGGTGATCGACTCCCAGCAGGAGCAGGAGCGTATCCTCCCCAGAAGAGGCTGGATGGGCCCTTCTCTGGCCAGAATTTGTCCCATTCGGCACTGAGTTTTGTGATCATGGTAGTGGGCTTGGGTTCTGGTGGTCTTTCATGTTTCTACACCTGCCTTTCTCAACCTTTTGACCCTGGAGGAACCCTTGAAATATTTTTCAGGCCTCAGGGAACCCCTGCACATTCAGGCTCAAATATAGGCCAGAAGTTACAAAATTATTTTATTTTTTTCATGGGTAGGACTGTATATATGCATTAACAGTGTTCTTCAACTAGAAATAAAGAGTGAAACCTCTTTAATGCGAAGTTGCCCAAATTTGAAATAATTTTTTAAATAAATCATGATCTCCCAGGGAATCCCTAGTGACCTCTTGCAGAACCCTAGGGGTCTACAGGACGCTGGTTGAGAAACCTTCTCTCTAGCATCATCCCAGCTCACTTTTCTTTGGTGAGAACACCTAGGCAGGGTCTCCCAACTTCTGGTCCGTTACATCATGCTGGCTCTGAAAAGAAAAAAGTGTCAGAATAGGGAATTGCACCTTCATGTTGCTAGAGGGCAAAGAACTGCTTAATGGTTTCTTCCTAGTATATACTAAAAATTATTAGTTAGCCATGCCCTATCTTGTGTCTGAGAGCCTTAAGCCCCATATGAGCCTCGTCAAACCTTACTAAGTTGTATATCTGAAGTCTTGCCAGATCTGAGCCTGATCTTTGGGACCTCTGCACATAGCCTGTGCACCCTTTCCTTTCCACGTTCCTTAACTCTTCGTCTCAGAGCGGAGGCTGGAACAGGCTCTGGCTGAGGGACAGCAGCGCAGTGGGCAACTGCAAGAGCACCTCTCCCAACATCTGTCCCAGTCCCTTTCTACGGCTGCCTGCAATCGGCTGGAGAGGACCATCCGTGAGGAGATGAAGAAGACAGTTCCCCCGTGTAAGTCTTGCACAGTAGATGATGAACTGCTTGCAAAACATCCTCTGTGGAGATCACACTGAAGTGGAAGTGCTGCAACCCTTAGGTTATTTCTCTCAAGGAACTGGGTCCTGAGTTATTTGGAGGATAATGTTTCAAAGATTACAGTAAAACTCTGGAAGGGGCACTCTAGTACCTGGAGGTGTATTTGTTGCCTTCCCTCTGTTTTTCAGGGAGTGCTCCCCTGCAGGCTTTCTTACGTAGTTACTCCTGACAGAAAGGATTTGGTCTCTTGGTCTCTTTTGTTAACCAGGTGTATCTAAGAGCTTGGATCCCATCACTGGACAGCTGAGTAACACTATTGCAAACAAGTTGACAGCCATCGAAGGGACACTGAAGGAGAACGTTGCCAAACTGGTGAAATCGAAGGTGAGACACTCCCAAGAGCAACATTTCTCTCCATCAGTGCTATGGAAGGGACCTGTTTTGGAGCATGTAGGAGCACATTCTGTGCTGCTGCTTCTGTTCGGGTTAGCTACCCATTTAGTCTGAAGCTACTGCCAGCCGTAGAGTATTAGCATTACTACTTCAGCCAAAGAGACTAGGTGCCGCTTCTTCAGTGACCTCTTTTGCATGCAGATCATTTTGCTCATCCTCTGGGATTTCTGTCTCATTGGTTTCCAGAACCTTACCGACACCATTGCCCGGGCAGCCACCGACACCTTGCAGGTGCCCATGCAGACAGCATTTCGGGAGGCATTTCAGAGTATAGTTCTACCTGCTTTTGAGAAGAGCTGCCAGTCTATGTTTCAGCAGATCAACGACACCTTCAAGCAAGGCACACAAGAATGTACGTCCTGTTTGTTGCCCTTCTGTTTCCCTGCTGTTTGCTCCCAATTCAGGAAATATGAGTAATGGTCTACAAAAGGGTGTGAAGCGAATGGCAGTTGAACAGCTTTTGTGGTGGGGGACATCGGCGTTAGGGTCTAACAGTAGAACTTCTGTACTGGGAGGCCATGTGTCTGTGACAGTCAGCTACCCTGCTGATGGAAGTATCCAGCTGGCCATGACTGAACGCATTCTCATGAAGAGCTCGATGGAAATCTCTTCCATTTGGAACAATTTTCAGGAGACTCTTTTGAAAGTTTCAGAAGAGTTTTTTTGTTCATCTTGGCTTTACAGATCGTGGTTAATCTTGTTGAGCAAGATCAAAAACAGTGTTCTTGAATGGGATTCCCATGAGATTTTGAATAGGGTGCATTTTCTCTGTGATTGCCCTCTCCTCTGGGATTGGTGGAAACTACAGAATTTTCAGGTAAAATGTCCATCAAAGGAGATTACCAGTACTTTGGCCAATGTCTCAGACATCTCTAGATTGCACATTTTTGCACGAACGGAAAATCCACAGCAGAAATCCAGGCAAGACATTTGATGAGGTTCATGTAAATTCATGAACTTCCTATGCCTTGTGGCACAGTTTGAAAAATGGCACAATGTTTTGGTGAGTGAAGACATATTACCAGGGATTGGAAGTAAAGATGAAGGGAAGCAGCACAGGGAAATGGAGGACATGAGAAAATAGGCTTCGGTCATACCGCTGAACATTCGTGAATCCTCTCTCATAGATATTTTGCAGTTGGAGACTCACTTAAAGAATAAGAAGGCACGAGAGCAAGAAGCCCGGGACACTTTGCTGGGCCAGCTCCGGCAGATGGTCAACTCCTTCCAGAGTGCAACTGACCAAATGGCATCAACCATCACAGCCAGTGTGCATTCTGAGGTCCAGCATCAGCTTCATGTCATTGTGGGCAAGTGAGTTTGTGGGAACCCAGGTGGGCATCATCTGTAGAAGGAGCTGATTATCACATACTGTGGCGGTGTCCATACCGTACTTGCCCCAAGTCAGATCGAGAGTTGTGGGTCCCTTTGGCGGTCCATGGACAAGATCCACAAGCCAATTGATGTAGTTACAGCCTCTGTATATGATTATGAGAGACTTGCACCCATGTCTTTTGTAATTCCCTGGCCTGCCACAGTAACCTTTGATGATTACCTTTTCTTCACAATAGCCAGACTTCTCAGCACTGGAAGCTTCCCAACATCTAGAAACAAAACCTTTCCCTCACCTTGCCAAAAGTCTTTGTGTTCAGCGCAATTAAGAGAATGTGTGAAAAACTATTATTTATGATCTACGTCAGTGTTTCTCAACCTTGGCCACTTGAAGATGTGTGGACTTCAACTCCCAGAATCCTGGGAGTTGAAGTCCACACATCTTCAAGTGGCTAAGGCTGAGAAACGCTGATCTACATTAAAAATCTCCCTAGAATTTCGCTGACTCCACAAAATAGACTACCTAAGCTGTTCCTCTTGCCTATTCAGGCCCTGCAAAGGAGAAATGTCAGCTTCCCACTAACCCTTGGTGCCCCCTTTGGAGTTTCACTCAGATACATTTGGGGAGCTCCAGGTTGGGGAAGTCTTAAATAAAATTGATAGAATGAAGCCATTCATTGGGTATTTGGGCCACAAGAGAAGGATGGGATGAGTCAGGGCCAGTTACTCTGTTTTGCTGCACAGTGGTGTTTGCCAAGGAAGTGTTGAGTGAGTGCCGAACACGTATTTTGTCCTGTGTGTTTTGCACCCTCAGTGCTGTAGGATCCCTGTGACCTTTCTTCTTTTTCACCTTTTGTCCAGCATGCAGGAATCCATCTTGGCTCAGGTACAGCGAGTAATCAAGGGAGAGGTGAGCATGGCCATGAAGGAGCAGCAGGCTGCGGTCACCTCAAGCATCATGCAGGCGATGCGCTCAGCTGCAGGCACGCCCATCCCTGCTACTCACCTGGACTTCCAGTCCCAGCAGGCTCACATGCTGCAGCTTTTGCAGCAGGGACACTTGAACCAAGCCTTCCAACAGGTATGCATCCTCTGACTGGAAGGCCAGGTAGTCTTTCCAACTGCCCATGGAAATGTTTTCTTACCAGGCCTTCTGGGGATCAGTCGCAGGGCTTAATAAAGGAAACCCACTGAGGGTTTTTCAAGACCAAGAATGCTGAGCTACATCTACTGGCATCCTTTTAGGAGTCTCTCTCAAAGGCAGGAATATGTCACTTCTATGCAGCTCCCAGCATCTTTCGCTGTTAATCAGGAAGGCTGGGGCTGGTTGTTCAACAACATCTGGAAGACTATATGTTGCCTACTCCGGTTATAAGGCTCAGGTGCTTTTATGCTGTTGAGCTAACATACACCACACACAGCTGTGTAATTCATTGTATAAATGAATTGTATAAATGAATTGTATAAATGTTAAGCCTGAACATATTGGTACCACATATATTTATGTGCCACCCTTTCTCCATCCCTGCCCTTCCATCATCCATAAGTAGGGCCTGCACTCCTGAAAGTGCCACGTTGGGGTAATTGACTCTGCTTTTGCATTCAGGATTAATCAGAAGAGATTAATAACTCCTTAGCATTCTTCTGCCTTCTCAAGGTTGAAACACCTACCGTGGCCCTGTGTGTTTTAACAATTCCCTGACACGTGTGCCATTTGGGATGGGAATGCTACCAGTGCTTGAAAGTGGAAGTGTGAGCTTTCAAATCATGGAGCACAGGTGGATCGCCGTTCTGTGGATTACCACCCCGGTGCTTTTTCCAATTATATCAAGACATCCCAGCATACCTCTGGATCTTCTGAATACACCTTTTCACCCTTGCAGGCTCTCACTGCAGCTGATTTGAACCTGGTCCTCTACGTCTGTGAGACAGTTGACCCTCAACAAGTGTTTGGGCAGCACCCTTGTCCACTGTCCCAGCCGGTCCTCTTGTCTCTCATTCAGCAGCTGTCTTCAGATTTAGGCGCCCGGACAGAGCTCAAACTCAAGTGAGTATGATTCGGTGGTGTGTACAGGAAGGTACATTCTGCCTCATTCGGAAAGCAGGCGACACAGTAGATACTTTCTCTGGCCAGACTGTGCTTTTCATGAGAAAGAAAAAGATTCTGGATTGGAGAAAGAGAGAGCAACCATATGTGCGCCTTATGTCCATTTTTTAATATATAATTTTAGTTTTGCTGGCCGTGAAGGGTGGGAGGGAGCCAAACTAAACTTTGAGGACCGGTTTCCAGCTGCCTCTCCAGCTTTTGAGCTGAACAGCCATTGGCCAGACACAAACACACATTTGCATCTATAAATATCAGAAATTCTTCTCAAAATAGAACTGAAACAACAAGGGAGTTGCTTAAAGGCATTGTCCACATACTGTTTGGGTTCACACAACATGCTACACTGTAATGTGATTTATTTGCCTTTGGCTTAATATGCTACATCAGTGAATCCAGCCACTGTGGTTTGCAAACCAGGGTTTAACAATGTGTGTATCCAGCTGCAATGGTTCATTTAACAACCTCTGGCTTCACAGGACGTGTAAATGTAGTTTGCATATCTCACTAAGTGGAAATGTTGTTTGCTTTGGGCTTACCTTGCGTGAACCCAGACATTACTGCTTGCAAGCCATGATTGAAGGCTTAGCCCAATGTATGGACCCAGCGATTGTGACTCAGTTAACCATGATCAAAGCAAACCATGTCTTAGCCCACAAGTTTGCATTCATAAAGGATAGAGACTTCTAATGAAATCTAAGCCCCCATAAGGGTGGATTCTGCCCGTTTCCTACACTTCTATGGAATTTTGCTAAGGGTATGTGGCCCTCCTTGACCGTGTTGTAGCCAGGATGGCCTGCTTATTCTGGGCTGTGTTCTCCCCGCTCTGCAGCTACCTGGAGGAGGCAGTGATGCATCTTGATCACAGTGACCCCATCACCCGGGACCACATGGGCTCCGTGATGAACCAGGTGCGCCAGAAACTCTTCCAGTTCCTGCAGGTGGAGCCTCACAACAATGTGAGCAAGCCTGCCCGTCGCCTGATGATCATGCTGCAAGGCCTCGTCGCCCCCAGCATGTCCTAACAAGGCCTGGCCCCTCTCGCTCAACGGCGCCTGTCACGGCTGACCAAGTGTGGCTGCTTTTCTTTTTTCCATTTTGCCCTTCTCCTCCTCTGAGAGCTCTTTGCTGCGGAAACGCGTCCACGCCCAACGGGTGGGATGGATCCTAGCCCAGTGCATTAGTCCCATAGAGTCCAAAACACACTTACTTTCTGTGCAAGTCTCTTTCTGTACTTGTACAAGCGATGTGCAGAAACATGAATTCCCACCTTTCCTCCCCCTGCAGAGTTCGGAGTCCCACTTCCTAAGTATTTGAGAGCTTGCCATGGGGAGGGTCCCCTGGGGTTTCGTAGGGTTCTCCATGCCCGGCTGGAAAAGGCCAGAGGATGGGGGGCAGGCTCTAGAGTCACGGCAGCCGTAGTGAGAGGTGCCTCCCCCTGTGCTGCGTGTGGCTGGGGGCAGATTGCAAAGCTCCCTTCCCCATCTGGGGAGCGGGGGGTGTTGCTACTCAGTGTGGTGGAGCATGTTTATGGATCAGACAGTTCCTTTAGTTGGGGGGGGGGGAGGCTGTGTTCACACCACATTTTTTTTCTTTCCTTTTTATCTAGAATCTTACTCTTTCATTTTTGAATAATGTTTAAAAACAAGTTCAATAAATGACTTTTTGGAGGAAAAAAAAAGAAAAGAAAAAGCTGTTTCTTCTGTTCCTTAAATCCTGGTTGGGTCTCACCTGCAGGGGTTCTCCCGGTGCATTCCTAAAAGGTAAAGCTTTGCTTTGGCTCAGCGTGTTGCATCAGCCCAGCCAAATGTGGTTCATTCATAAAGTCATGGTTAGAGTGAAGCGAGCAGATCAGCCAGTGGGAAAACTGAATGCTGGGTTTGTCAGTGAGTGTGGAAGGGGGCTGCGGCCTGCAGCGCTGGGGAACGTACAACTCAGGCTGTCCGTCCCCTGCAGAGAATATGTCATCCATCAGATCCATTTGTATTACAGTTAAGTTCCCCTTCAAGGTAATTTCATAAAATCCATTGCACCTTGTTCCTGTTCTATATCTTCATTACAACACACTCTGTCCATCTTGTCAAGCCATTGATCCATTCTATCAAGAAGTTTAGTAGATAAATATTCAAAAACATGCAACATAGGTTTCTGCTCCATAATTCTTTATCCTCTAGCTCCCTCTAGTGTCCAACCTTCAAGGTCGCCTTATCTTGAAGAAGCCAAAGCAATCACCATTTTCCCATGAGAAAATATCGTCTAATTAATTCAGAGCTATAATTCCAAATCCTTCTGGCCCTTAATCTGTTATTAACTTTCCAAAATCCATATACTAAGCACCTTTTGGCTGCATAGTCTAAAAAATCATATATTTTCAAAGCTTTTAAAATAAAATTTACACCGTCGTTCTCCAAGGAGGGAACTCACCCGATGAATACAGTAAAGCCTTTCCAGTCTGAAGAGTCTTAATCTCTCCAGTAAACAACAACAACAACAAAAATAATAATCCAAAAAAGTGATTAAAAAATTAGGTTCGGTCGAGCTTAATGTCCATAAAAGGCTGCTTTGTGAGCTTGAGCTTGATGAAATCCCAGCCGCTCCACTCATAAGCCAACCGCAAAACAGCAGTTTCCATGGTCTACTCATGAGTAGCAGCTGTCCGGAGTCATGTGGATAATCTCAATGATCTCTCTTCCAGAGAGAGTTCACCAGTCCAGTTCCAGCATATGCCTGCAATTCTCACAGAGCTGTCCTGCTAACCAGCAGGAAGTCAGCTCACCATGGCTGCATGGAACAGGGCTGCCCAACTTTCCTTCTACCCAGGTACACACAAGGTATTCTTGAAATAAACCCTAGGACTAAAAGGTTTCTCCATTCGCCACAGGCCGAGGGAGTAATAACGGGCTGGCTGGACTTTATGTGTGGGGCCCTCTGAAATAAGTAAAAGGACCCTTGAGATGACCTTGATTCCCAATAACTCCGGACCGTGTGGTTTTCTTGGCATCAGCATGGAAGTGGTCTGCCACAACCTCCACCTGGAATGTTTTTTGATTTTGTAATCTAGTCTATGAGAGCCAGTTTGGTGTGAGGTTAAAGGCACTGGACTAAAAACCAGGAGACTATGAGTTCTACTCCCACCTTAGGCCTGGAAGCCAGCTGGGTAGTTTTGGGCCAATCCTTCTCTCAACCCCAGGAAGAAAGTAATGGTAACCCACTCCTGAAAATGTTGCCAAGAATAATGCAGGGATCTGCCCAGCCACTAGCCAGGATCAAGACTGATTTGAGGGCACACATTTCCTATTTTATTAAATCTACAGCTCTGGGATTTTCTGGGCCTTCCCATCCAACTATTAACCAGGGCTGACTCTGCTTAGCTTTTCAAGGACCCACCAAAGTCAAGGAGGTGCTGCCACTTGCTGTGACATTGTAGGAAATACCCCTGGTCAAACGGTAGAGGGTTTGGGGTAGGCATGGGATCAATAGCTGTGCTTGCAAAGTGGGTGGATGGTTTCAGCAACACCAACAGTGCTGCATTACGGTGATTATTTAAAAAGCAAATTTCCAACACGGAGACAAAAGCCTGGGTGCGCGCAAAGGAAATAATAAATCGTATGAGGCTCTGTGTGTGTGCGTGTTCTGCTCAGCACCTTGTAAATCCTCCCTGATCATATCTGTCCACGGAAGCAGCTGCTATAGAGGTCAAGTCCTTGTCAGAGGCCAGCACATCTGGGGAGGGGGAGGGAGAGCACTGCTCTGAAGGCCAAACTGCTGGTGTGAGGAGAAGTCATAGCATGTCTTTTCTTCTCAGAGGTGAACATGGCAAGTGCTGCTAAGATTGGGAATGGGACACGCATGGTTATGTATATTTTTCTAATTCTAATTTTCTAATTCTGCCTGCCGAGATGCTGCTGTAGTGATAGGCTGGGATGCCGGGAAGCGCTTTAAGGATTAAAGAAGGGCAATGTTTCCTTGCCAGCTGGCTTCCTATCAGGCTGGGGGGGGAGGGGGTTGAAATGCCTTTCTAAGACTGGGCTGTGTTGACTCTCTTCTGAGAAAAGCCAGATAGGGGCCATTGGTCATCCTTCCAAATGTCCCTGTTTCTTTGATGGCGAAAGATTTGCAAACACAATGAAAGAACCAATTTGCTGCCCAACTTGGCTCCCTTCAGACTGGACCACCCTTCACACTGCCCCCAGTCACCATTCAGTCTTCTAGGAATTAGCTTTGCCCTCCAAGGGGATCCAGGCATCTTCACATGCCCCCGTGCTTGCAAGCAGGCACTCCAGCGAGGGTTGGGTGGACAAATTGAATCATCCGGAGGATGGTTGCACAAGGTTGGCCCAAAGTATTTTGCAGGAATCAATGGGGATTTTCCTCCCCACTCTTCAAATGAGGTTCATGCTACTCAATAAACCAGTGCTTCTCAACCTTGGCAGCTTGAGGATGGGTGGACTTCAAGGGCCAGGGTTCTGAGAGTAGAAGTTCACCCATCTTCAAGCTGCCAAGGTTTCCCATCTCCAGGACCCACTTTTTAGAGGGTGACAAGGGCCACGGCCCCACGCCCCCAGCATGGTGAGTTTTAAGTGGGTTTTCAACTTCCCTAAAGGCCGAAAGGAGGGACTCGACGGGGCGCAGTCGTAGCTCCCTAGAAACCCGACCGCCCGAGCCGGCGGCCCGGACGCGCGACCGGGCTCCCTCCGAGTGGCAGGGCGGAGCCGGGGGCGGGGCGGGGGTGGGGCGGAGTGGCCGCCCGGAGCCATACGGCGTTTCTCCAGCCTTGAGTTCCCAGCCCGACTCCCTCCAGAGCGGTCGGCGGCGGAGGCACTATGGGCTGCGGGGCGCTGCTGGGGGCCTTGGCGCTGCTGCTCGCCTTGCATCTGGGTGCGTCTGACTCCCGCGGATTGGAGGGAGGGGGGCGGGAGGGAGAGGGACGGGCCGGCGTGCGAGCGAGCGAGCGTGTCTCAGCGGGGCACACGAGCGTGCAAAGCGGAGGGAAGCGCACCAGCCCGCCAGCCGGATGGCAAAGGCATTCCAGCCAGGATGGGGGCGGGCGGGCAGGCGACGGCCGTCCCGTCCCTCTTGCGAGCGAGTTCGGAAGAGGCGCAAGCGGCGCCCGATTCAAACGCGTGGATCGGGGGGGCGCGCTTGGGCTGGGCTCGCACGTGGCGGTGCTAAGCCAACGCCTGGTCTGCTTGGTTGGGGCTGAACGCGCGGTGCGAACCCAACCGTGGGGCATGTTTGCAGGAACTGCAGCCTCGCGTTTGTTAGAGCCAACGGAGTCCGTTTCTCGTTCACTGTATCGGGTGGGGTGAGGGGTTAAACCGCGGCGAGGTGCCGGGTCCACACAGCCAAACCACGGTTTAGAGTGGGCGGCCAGGCTGTGAGAAAGGTGCTGAAGTGGCTGCGGGAAGCCGCAGGCGGCCCCGGGCAGAGCTGGGCCCCCGGGCGAGGCAGCCTTTCCGAGATGCCCAGGAATGCCAGATCTCGGGGCCCACGGCGGCGCCGCCTGTGGATGATGAGGCTTGTAACTCAGCGCATCTGGAGGACGCAGCGGGCGGGGGAAGTGGGCAGGGCTGCGTGCGCGTCTGTCTCGAAGAGGTCTGTCTCCGTCCGTCTGAACCGTCGCTTCCAAGCTTCGGGAGTGCTTTTTCCCCCTTGGCTGGAAGTCGCAACACTGTCGCCAAGGTGAGGGCCCTCCGGGCAATACGGTTTCTAGAGGGCCCTATCCTCCTGCTGCTACACCTTTCCTTCTCGGTCAGTGCAGATTTCTCCCGTCCCACTCAAGCACCCGTCCTCCCTTTTCAGTAAGTCAGCATCTTCACTGTTCCAAAGATCCCGTAAGAGGGAGAGGCAAAACACCTTTCTGCTGACTTTTTGAAACGCATTCTGCGCTGAATCAGGGAGCCCTCTTGGCTGCAGGGGCTGGATCAACTGCGCGGGTAGTTCAGCCTTAGTGGCGCTGGCTGCCTTCTTGCTGAAAATGAGAGGGTTTGGGTCCTACCTGAAAACTCCCAGACCCTTATCCTGCTTCAAGGATGTTACCTGCCAGTGTCAGGAGGAACTTCTGCACGTCCTCTTTCTTTTTCCACTCCACCTGCAATTCAGAAGCAATTCAGTTTTGTTCTAAAAGCTCGCTGCAGCTCATGGAAGCTTATGCCTTTCAATAAAATGCATTACTGTAGTCCGAAAAGGTCTACCAGGCTCCATAAAGATTCTTCATCTTAAGTTGGAAGGAGTGGGTCCAGGTCTCCCCAGGATCCTAAAAAAGATTCTATGAATTTTCCTCTTGCTGCTGTTGGGGTTGACTCTTAATCAGCTTGGGTGATTCTGGTTCAAGCTGGTGAACTTTCCTTACAATGTGGTATGGGATGTGAGGCTTGCTATTTCTTAATTCAGTGAAGAATGGGGTGGCTGGACGAGGATGATTTCTTGCTGTTGAAAAGAGACTGAGGCAGGACAAGTCCTCAGGTGAGGTCCTGGGTTGTGTTGTGTGTGCCTCAGTATGGGGAAAAGATTGGCAAGGGTCAGAGATCTGCCCTTTAATACATTACAGAGATCAACTGTATTCCACAGAACAGAACTACTTGTCTGCTAGTAGAGCCCTGTAATGCCAGCCAATTATATTTGTTTGTTTGTTTGTTTTATTGAAAAAATGTATAGCAATAATAAGAACTAATACAAACTAAAATAGAACAGAGAAAATGAAAAAGAAAGAGAGAAATAACAGAAAAAGCTAAAAGTGCAATAAGAAAAAAAGGAGAAGAAAGGAGAAAAAAAGGAGAAAGATAAAGAAAAATTTATAGATATAAAGAAGTGGCTTCCAATATTCTTCACAGCAGTTATAAGTACAATTATATTTTAACCTCTCTCTCTCAAGTTACATCGTGACTCTCTTCTTTCTATAGTTTATCCTGTCTAATTATCAGAACTATAAATCACATTCTTTTTTTTCATTTTTTATGCAAAAGGTCAATAAGAGATTTCCAGTCACCAATAAATGTAGAGATTGTCCTTTCTCTAATCAAAGAGGTCAGTTTGTCCATCTCAGCAAGTCTGTCAATTTCGCCAACCCTTCCTCTGTGGTGGGTCATGCCAAATCTTCCCATCTTCGTGCATATAGTAATCTCACTGCAGTAATCATACACTGAAATAATCTTCTATGGGTTTTTTTTTCTGTTTATCCTAATCCCAGCCAATGTTGAGGGATGCTGGAGGGCCACAGATTCCCCAACTCCATCTGGTACTTATTTGTTAATTTATATTTCTATTTTGCCCTGTTCTCCAATGTCCTTTCCAGTTTGGTCCTTGCAACAGTCCTGAGCACCAATCTAGAAAAAGAATGATTGGCACAGTTTTCCTAAAGTTACTTTTGCAGCCTGTGTGTGTGTGTGTGTGTGTGTGTGTGTGTGAATGAAATACATCAAGCCCTCCGTTTTCCTCTTTTATTCATGTAGGAGAGAGGAATCCCAGGCCTTATACAAGATAAATGCTAGGTAAACTGGGTGAGGGCAAGAGGCTAAGCTCTGAAAAGAGAACATTTTGGTAATGAGACCTCACATCCAAAGGTACTCCCAATAGATTTTATTATCTTCTATGGTACCAAGCAAAGACCCTTTTATATTCTTGATCTTTTAATGAGCCATTTTGATTCTGCTAATGGTTTAATGCTGCTTTACATTCTGTGACTTGAGTTTAGTTTCCTTTTTGTCTTTTCAATTATTATTAGAAGTAGTAGACCACCATCAGAACATGACTGACAATATTGAAATATAATTAACCATCAATTAGATTGAAAATGTTTATTTTCCTATTTCATTTACAGATTTTTACTGAAGGGTGGGTAGGGGATGTGTAAACTTCCCATATTTTTTTCATGGCTTATTAAAAATCTGATAAGAAAAGACAAACAAATGAGCTGTGTAGGATCTTGATCAGCAGGCTTTCTGGAGGCACTTGTGAATTGTAATTTCCCTCCTGTCTTGGTTTTGAGGGAAAATCATTTTTGTTTGTTTAATATAAGTCAAGATGCTAAAACCCTAATGGGCTGGAAAAGTCTGCATTGGAGTGAAGTCTTACATTGCCTTGTCCTTGATTTGATGATAGAATCAGCATAATTAATCCTAGTGCTCCATATCTGATGCTCTTGGTGGATCCAATGGTTAAGTTTTTTGTTTTTTGTTTTAGGTGATAGCAATTTAAATAAGATGTGAGCTGTGTGATTGGCATTATCTAGGAATCTGAGTACAAAATGCCACATGTTTCACTCCAGTTTTCTCCAATCTGCTATCTTCCAAATGATCTGGAAAACTCTTGCATTACCAATTATCAGGATGGGCTTGTTAGACAACAGGTGGGAAGGTGCTTTCTTGGGGAAAGATTTACATTCCAGATAAAACTTTTTCTCTTCTGAGGGTGAGAAATGTGTCCAAATGGCAATCTGTAATGTAGCTTTCAGAATTTGAAACCACCCAGAGTCATTTGTCAAGATGGGTGGTGCAGAAGTGTGATAAATAAATACAATAAAATAAAATAATTATTTCATAGAAAAGATTGCAACTGTATGCTCCCCACCTCCATGCTTGCAAGATCAAACATAATAATCCTGTTACAAGTGCATCTACAGTATATATATTTATTTTAAAAAACATGTTTGTGTGCATGATTTTGATGGAGATTATTTTGTTTGAACCTAGGGTTTGCTTGTCACTTTTAGATACAAACTAGCACTGGGTTCTATAGATAATTAATAAAATCTGTGACTGCAGTCTATACCCATTCATAACAAGGACAGAGTTGCTCTGATTGGCAGGGAGTTTGGATTTTCCTTTTCATAATCACTGGGATCCCAAGACACTAAGCCTGTTACTTTCTAAATGTATAGCAAACACAGCCTAGGTATCTTCAATAGCTACTTGAGAGGGTACTTATTGGCATGCTATTAGAAGTTTGCAAGATAAGATATGCTGTTTATCGTTCTGACTTCTTCTCAAGAGACACTCATAATCTGCATCCAGGACAACTACCTCAGTTTGCTTCAGGACAGTGTCCATTCTGCATTCTGAATAAGTCCTTATTACATTCAATCTTGCTGGCTAAACAGAAGTATGCTATTTGTATAGCTTTGTGATTAACAGTGTTACAGGAAACAATAAGGGGGGAAGATACTAGGAAGATGCTTTATGCAAACCGTTTGTACTTCTAGCCAGAAGGTGGGCACGTTTTTCCCCACAGAGAGCTACATTATCTTGTTGAGGGTGCATTTCAGTGATGGGAGAAGTTCAAAGCAACAGAACAAATGAATCCAGCCAAAAATGTGGGGTGCCGTACTTTGGCTAGGTTCTCACATAAGGTTAAACCATATTGGGATACATTTGCTTTTGGCTTAAAGCATTGTGCAAACCCGGCTTTGGTAATGTGAATACCATGATTTATAGCTTGGCATGATGTGTGAATTCAATCACTGCATCTTGTTCATGATTTGGGGATTCAGATTACTATAGGGTAGTTTAGTTTTATCTTTATTATTGGAAAGTTGTCCTTGGTACTGAAGCTCAAACGCAGAATCTCTTGAAGAGCTTTCTGGGAGCTGTCCAGAGTCCTGAATTCTTGCTTTTCTTCATCTTTCTGAATCACCTTGTTGCACTGCAGCTTTCAGTGGCTTGGATGACAGAAGCCCTGATGAATACTTGCTTATATCTAACTAAGCCATTAAGGGTTTTATACACCAAAATATTTTTTTTGTGTCATCATGAGTCAGTTTTGACTCCTGATGACTGCCTGGACTACTCCCTGCCGTTTTCTTGGCAACATTTTTGGAAGAGTCTTACCATTGCCTGCTTCCTAGGGCTGAGAGAGAGGGACTGGCCCAAGGTCACCCAGCTGGCTCTGTGCCTAAGGCAGGAGTAGAACGCACGGTCTCCAGTTTTCTAGCCTGGTGCCTTAACCACTACACCAAACTGGTTCTCCATATGTCAAAATAGCATTCTAAATTTTGCACCAAATTAAATAAGTAGTCAAATCAAACAGTCTCAGGGTCTTATTTTCAGCTCTCCAGAAATCAAACTTGGCTATATATGCAAATATTTAAAGAATCACAGAACATACAGTTAACTGCTTACTTCTTTTCTGGCCCCCAATATAACTTAAAACTATTTCAGCAGAATTGGATTGCCCCTTATAAATGTTCTTCAAGAAAAATAGAAAGCTGCCTTACAAGTTTTGGAGAAATCACTCTCGTTATCTGCTGCCTAAACATTTAAATAGAAGGATGCCAGGGGTGAAAGGAGTACCCTTTCTATGTGAACTATGCGCTTCACCTCCAGGTGATGACCCCTCACTGTTGTATTAACCTGGCTAAAAATACAGAGCTTTGTACTATCCCAAATCTGTCTCCAGGACTGAGATTTAGAGAAAGATGAAACTGCTTCAGGATACTTTAGGATTCTTGTTCTTGAATAGCAACATCCTTTGAAGCTTCCCAGAATATTTATTTTAATCTTATGAGGTGTTTTCTCTCTAAGTTTTCAATTTGCCAGTCTGGCCTACACTGCAAGCATTGCTCTGGGGGCTGTTTGATGAATGCTGTCCTCTAAAAAATGGACACAGTCCAGGAAAGCTTAACCACCACTCCATCTCCCTACCCTGCATGCTTCCCAGGAACTATGGGAATTATAATTCAACACATCTATAAAGGTCTGAGCTGGGAAAAGCTATTGAAGATAATACAGTCTGAATATCTCAATTTCAACCCCATTGCAGTGCTAGTGGAGCAGCCAGTGAATGTGGCTGGCGGGAAGTGCAATACCATCTACAAGGGATTTGCAGAGTGCCTGATCAGCCTTGGAGACAGCATGGCTCAAAATGTTCAGAAGCATCAGGAGGATGACACCATCCAGGATCAAGAGGACTTGGACACCATCTGTAGGTGAGTGCAGATTCATCACTTCAGGAATAGAAAAGTTCCCATGGGATCATCTCAAAAGCTTGCAAGAAGATTCCTTGAGCCATTCATCTGTCTAAATGAGTATTGCTGGCTCCAGTTTTCCCCAGTCTGATAATTCAGCATAGACCTTTAAAATCTAATGGGAGCACCAGTTCTGAGAAAGAGATAAAACAAACCTCTTGTTCTCCCCAGCTATGAATCCATAAATCTAAGGAAAGTATCACTGCCTTCCAAAGATTGAACTTCAGGACCATCTAGGGGCCCAGAACATCAGTGTTCAGTTTACCTGCATCCACCTCTTAAAGACCAGGTGATAATGTTGGGTTAAAATATTGCCCTAAGTCAAGGTTCATTATTTGTTGAATAAACCTTGACTGGCTATGTTCATACAATGCAAAGCCATTAACCATAGATTATAAACTATAAAGGATGAGTTGGTACAACATGTTAAGCAAATCATGTGGCTGAACATGATTTGTGAACCCAGCCTAAAGTTCTTTGTGTAATATTTAGTCATCCAGAGATAGTTAAGGAAACAATGGCTAATATGATATGTGCACCAGGTCAGCCAGTTTCAAGGGACTGTTGGACTATGTGTCTACCTTGGATGCAGACATAGTTGCTTTGAGTCTGCATGTGACATCCTAAACCCTGTAGGATCTGTGCAAGGTTCTGTATGGGTTTATCTGAGGTTTGTTTTCCATCAGCACTTCCATGTGTTTTCATCTAATGCAATGCTAACTTATTTGTTTGATCAAGATCCATAACTCAACTTCTGAACTTTATGAAGGGACATGAGAGGCCATTTGGTGATGTTGTGACTTTTGACCCATTTTGGCATTTTGAGGGTTTTTAATGATGGGAGCAGGTGGGGATTTGGCAAATTCCTCTTGTGTCCACCATTAACACACACCCTACAACCCTCCCCAGACAGTTGGTTGTGGGGGGGGGGGAAATGAGTTTATTTGTATGAGTTGCCTACTCCTAATTTAGATGATAAAAGTTCTGAGGAAGCATGATACCTGATGTCCTTCCAGTGCAGTCTAAATACATCCAGGAGGATCAGGTCAGAGGGATAGAATGAAATACAGGAAATATCATGTGAACTTGATTTAGAAGGCTAGTGCTGGTCTACAGCCACTTTGCATCACAGTTATGCTAACAAACAACTGGTTCTTTGTACTCATGTTCAATTTTTGACTCTTCTCAACATTATCTTTTTGGAAGATGGGCTTCTAAAGCCTCTAGCCACATGGCTAAGGCTGTTGCTGACACCAGCCCCTTCTTGAAAAATATCTGAAAAAGAAGGGAACGGCATATAACTATTCACCCATACAAAAAGAATTGTGTTCCCACTCTCTTCTCTATTGCTTTCTTTTATTTGGAAGGGGTTATGAAATGCTGAAGAGGAGCTTGCATAATCCTCACTGAGTCTGTCCTTCTTGCAGGTCCTGGGAAGACTTCCACACCTGTGCCACCCAGGTTTTGTCCAACTGCCCTGAAGAGGCAGCCAACATCTGGGAGTCCCTTCGGCAAGAGTCCCAGAAGGTCCAGTTCCAAGGCAACCTCCATGACCTGTGCAGCTCACGGGCCCAGCTGGCTGGTGATGGGAGGGCTTTACATGTGGATGAGACCAATCAAGAAACCTTGCGGGGGGCAGCTTGTCTTCTCTGGCCCAGCCTCATGGGTAGATTGACTCTTGTGGTTCTTGTGACTTTGGTACCCTTTGTTTAGTCTGGTGGCAGTGGGGAGGCCCACCCTCCTCTACTGTCCACCATGGTATGGACTGGTGACCCTGTTCTGCTCCCTTCCAGGGAATTTTGTCAGGCTTAGCGGTTGATGGCAGTGCCTAGTGTGCCCTGATGGTCAGGGATGTGGTCTCTTGGGTGGGAGGACAGGCAGCTTTGGGCTTGCCTGCCTGGAACCTGCCTAATTCAAAGCACCTCAGATGTATTTATTTAGTCAATTTATATACCCATCCTCTCCACATATGACTCAAGGCAGCATACAATTAAAACAACACTAGTAGTATAAAAATATAATCAAATATAAAACAAATTACACTGGAGGCAATATAACAATTAAGCCCAACCAGTCTGGACAGGTTCAGAAGACCTCCTGACCCAATGTCTGGGGGGAAAAAAAATCTTAAAAGCCTTAGCAAAAGTAGGAAGGGTCATCCAGTTCTTAGGGGACTACTAATCCATAGGGCAGGTGCAAGAACAGTGAAGGCATGTTTCCTGGATCTCATAAGATAACATTGCTTAGGCAATGGGACTCAGAGCATGTCAGCTTTGCTTGATCTTACTGGAGATGAAAAAATAATCGGAGACAGGTGATCTCACAAAAAACAGGCCTTGTGCCATGAAGAGCTTTAAAAGTGATAACCAGCACCATTGGCAACCAGTACAGCTCATGAAGTAGCAGTGTTAGATGAGAATACCAAGCTGCACTCATAGCTGCCCCCCACTGCTGCATTCTGGACCAGTTGTAGCTTCTAAGTGATCTTCAAGAGCAGTCCCATGTTGGTGTCATTGCAGAAATCAGACAGGAGGCGACCAAGGCATGAGTGACCACGAAGAGGGCCTCCCAATTCAGGATTGAATGCAATTGTTGCACAAATGAATTTGTGCAAGGGATCCCCTAGCCATGGCTATCTCTTGCTCTTTAAGCAGGAGTTGTAAGTTTTGGGGGATCCCCAAATCATGTACCCTATTTAGGAGAAGAGATGGAAAAGCTCTGGAACCAGGAGGTCTCAAAATCCATAGCCGCTTCGTCTCACTAGGGTTGAGCCTGAGTCTGTTCCTCCCCATCCAGACTCAGTCTCCAGATACTGATTTGGAACCTTGATGGCATAAAGCATAATCTTTAAATATGCTAAAGATGCACCTGCTCTCCCTACAAGTATTAATCATGGAAACTGGCACACACCAGGAGTTGCTGGTTCCTATCCAGCTCTCTGCCTGGTCTTGTCCCTCCATCTCTGCTGCCCTTCATGTTTCTTGCCCTCTTCGCCTTCATCCTGTACTGCCTGTTGAGTCGGGCTATTAGATCCTTTAACCTTATAATGTCAATATTGATTGGTAAAAGGCAAAAGCTTTTCCAGCCTCCCCTAGAGATGGCAGGGATTGGTCCCAGGACATTCTCCATGCCAAGCAGGTGTTCAGTCAGTGAGCCATGACCCTACTCAGGAGACCTGCACTGGGGAGCTTTTCTTAAAGGTGTTCTGGCCTCCCACAGTCCTTGTTTCCACATTCTTGGCAGCATCTCACTGTGAGAGACAGTCTGGGCCAGGTGAGATTAGTTGGGAGTGTGGTGGTCCTCAGTGAGCTCAGCCATTTAAGTCTGTGTGCTAGTTATGTGTGCACTGACATCTGTTGGTGCCTACATATTTTATAGCTTTTTCCCCCCCTGTTGTTTGAGAAGGCATGGTCTGTAGCTTCTCTTTTTGTGGAAAGCAGTGATTTTATTTCTACCAACCTGCTACTTATATATGTTTCCTGTTGGGTTCTCCAACTTTTGGGCACCCTGAAGACAAAATGAATCCAGTGGTGTGTGTGCATGTATGCCTATGGGTATGCATGGGCACTAAAGCATCATGAATGCTTTCAGACCTGCTGTCTCCTCACTGGGCTTAGCTAGTAGGGGATCTGGCTTGTGCAATTGATGGCAAGCATAGCATTGTCCGTTGATCTTGCTACCAGTGAGAGGGCACATGTAATGCATCACTGCTGTTTTGCAAGTCTATTTTTTGAGCATTCTGCATTCTCTGTTTCCTTACAGAGGTGAGCTAATGAGGGTATGGGTGAGATGGGGTGGTCTTAACTGGTTGGTTGGAAGAAACTTTCCTCGGAAGAGCAGATACAGAGGTGACTTGCCAGCATGGCACAGCCTTTGTTAGAAAGAGACTTCTATGTCTTGTCAGTCCTTGTTGGATTAGAGTGAACAGCAGAAATCCTCAGCTCTTGTTCACTGGCATTCGCTTTTTAAATGTGTATCTATATTTCTATTAAAAGGCACTTTTGTATTTCTTCTGTCTTACCCTGTGTTGCGCACAACACTTCATACACTTCTTCACTTTGTGCCCCATGCTGCAAAACATCTTTTTGCTTGGGGAGTCTATGAAAAATTGAATTTTTCAAAAATTAGAAAACTCAGTAAAGGTATCATTGGTCACATGATAATAGCTTGCTTTCTGTCTTTTGCTCTTGACATAGTTGGTTATGAAGATATTAAGCCAACAAAAAATGTAAGAACTACCCTTCCTCCTGTTTCCAATGCCCATGGTCCAGGTGTTGTTGTGCATATAACCAAAACTGCATCACCCAAGCACCAGGAGTTATCAACAAGCTTGGGGGAAGGCCAAGGTTTGCAAAATAAAAAGAGGCTTTGAGTTGTGAAAGGCAGGGAAGAACTTTAAGGGAAGAAATGCAACATGTAATCAGTATCCTTAGTTGATAGATTCTGGAGAAAGAAGGAAAGTAAATTTCAGATACGTTGCATAGGAAGTTGCTTCTTTGTGAGTCCAATTAGTGGCTTATCAAGCCTATCATTGTCTACATTATTTGCAAGAAGCTCTCTAGGCAGGATTCTTTCCCAGTTATATCTGAATACTGGGACCTTCTGTATGCAAAAGAAGCACTCTACCATGTGGGGAGGATATTTCAGTATTGCATGACCATCATGGAAAAGACCCTACTGTAACTTTTGTAGATTTAGAACTTGGACCCTGAAGAGGATCTTGCAGGTTAATCCCACATTTTAGCAAGTTTCATATGGGCAACGTGGTTCCCTGAGAAAGCTACTATTCAAGGTGGATAGAATAAGATCACAGAACTACAAGTGTGAGAATGCTATGGACTTCCAGAAGGTCCTAGGCTGCACCTCCCATTAGTCCTTTATGGTCAGAAATGATGGGAGAGAAAGCAGCATCTGGAAAACCCACTCTATGCCCATGGTGCATTATGTTTTACTTCCCCCTGCCCAAAATGTAGGCTGAAAGACAAAGCAGAAGGAAGTGTGTGCTAATTTCTTTTAAAATGCCCTTACCCCTTGTGCTCTGGAACATAGGACAAGAAGAATACATTCTAGGACTGGTTTGCAAGGAAGGGCAAAATAGAACAGGTAACTAGCACATGCCTTCCTCTCCACCCGGGTATTAGCAGCTTGGCTTGGATTTTTGTTTGGTGTTGCTGCTGTCCCCTTCCATAATGTAATTAATCACCCTATTTGCTTAAAACCTCCACTGAGCACTAAAACCTTCAGTTAAATCCTTGCATTTGGTCTGCAGCCACGCTGCACATTTCCAAGCACTTCAGTGGGCGAGGTTTTTATTGCCGTTGTTATTTGCCATGTATTACCACAAGAATCTCAAGTTTTATTGTCATAGATGATGAGTTAGTATGGAAGAAGTCAAGGGTCTCAGGGAAATAATCGAATAAAGTTGAACACCTCTTTCTCTTTTTATTTATTATGCAGGATTCCTGCTTTACTCTGTCAAAGCTTAAAGGGTAGAACTTCTTTGTAAAATGTTTCACTTTTTGAACTAATGGCTACGTTTCACCTGGCGGAATATTGCAGATTTATTGATGCTGTCAGATGTAAACACCCAAATTAGGTGGAGCATATCTCTAAGTATTATTGTAAGCTTATGGTCAAGCCCCATAAACCTGGTTGTGAGCTTTAATGGAGGAGGAGGGGGTTCTTTGTTTGGGATGCCTGTTTTTCATTTATCATTCTTAAGCAGTGCTTGCTTCCTTTGGATACCAAAAATAGAAAAGTAATCAATGCAGAGGGCTTGCATATGGAATATGGCTTGGGAGCAGGTTGAATTTTCAGCTGATTCTCTCCAAAAATTCATCCACCTGCTGGGGAATAATGCAGACCATCTAGGACTGCTTCTATGATAACAACAGTTTGGCTGAGCAATAAAAGTATTGCGAGGTGGTATCAGGATATAGATGGTAGTGGCAGCAGTGGTCTCTAAATGTACATAAATGGCTTCTTCTGCATCCTTTGGATGGTAAATCTTTCTCCATGATAATGTGGGCTAGGAGACAGCTCCTTGCAGCTCATACCACAGAGAAAGACACAAGGCACTTCGTCCCTCTAAGCAGGCTCAGAGAGAAACAAGGTTAGGGTCTTCTCCCTTGCACTTATGGAACCAATGCAGATAGACCGGTGTTTCTCAACCTTGACAATTTTAAGATGTGTGGACTTCAGCTCCCAGAATTCCCCAGCCAGCATGTCCATGCATCTTAAAGTTGCCAAGGTTAAGAAACACTGATATAGACAGTTGGACTCCAGTGGTACAGCATCCATTGCTGGGTCTCTATCAGACCAGGCTAAGGGGTGTAAAGTGTCCTACTACCACTGTGCTTGCTTATGTCTCAAAGACATCCTGAGGTTTAACTGTGGGGCTGTCGTTTCAGCAGACAATGTATGTATTAGGTACTAGACAACCCATGACCCACTGGGTCATCATTTCAGAGATATTTCTTTACCAGATCCCTCAATGCCTTCAGGAATAGCAGAGCTTTACTGGAAAAGTTCTTAAAAATTCAGGGAGATATTCAGAGATGTATCTGCCTTGAAAATAGCCCATGTCATTCATACTGAACTGTATAGCACAGTCAAACATCAGGAGCTGACCACAGGAAATGTTTTTATGACATTTTGTATTATGTCATAAAATGTTTGATAAAATTTGCCAAGTTTCTATTCCATGGGTCCTCGATTTTGGATGCGTTTGAGGTACCTTGGCTCAAAACTTGTTAGCCTACGATGTACTGTTTCACCCAGTTAAAAGTTACAAACGAACAGACACAAGAGTTTTAGTAGCATATAGATCTATTGGTTTATCTGATCTTTCCACTAAGGAGCTCAGGCAGGCATACATGGGAGTCATTTCTCACTATCTCTCCCCCCATCATCCTACAAAGTAGGCTGGGCTGAGAACAGCTCAAAGACACTCCATGAGCTCCAAGCAGGGAACTTATATTTTCCTGGTTCCAGCCCAGCCCTCTGGTCGTAAAACTGCATTAGAGTTCCTCTGCCTCTGCTCAGCCCAGGATCTTTCTTGGAGACCACATTTGGGAGAAGATGGTTGGATATGGGTATTGTACTAAGCCATTATTGAGTTATTAATTTGTTAAACAATTCAGGCATTATGCTAAACTTTAAATCCTATGCGTTGGCTATACATGATCCATTACATCAAAAGTAGACTGCAGTGTGGTTTAATGTGAGGCATTGACTCAGAAATATAGGAATGGAAGAGAGGCTGGAGGAGGAGAAGAATGGCTGGGGGATGTTTTTTTGGTATCTCCTGCCCTTGACTGCTGCCTCACTCTGTCTAATGTTAGGGACAGCCTACTCACTATCTAAAACAAGGAAAAACAAATGTTTTTGACCAGCCCTGACAGAGAAAGCAGTATGAAAAACTGCCTGTAGATACTCTGAAGCTAACCTAAGGGCTCTTTAAAGGGATAAATCATCCCGGAAAATGAATTTAACCACTTTATGCACTGATTCTGCATATAAAACATTCTTCTTTCATATACCCTTCCCTCCCCTGCCCCAATCTCTGCTGGGTTTATTCCTCTTCTGGAAGGCTGGTAAACTGGAGAAAAAAAGAGCTACTCCTAGGAAAAGATGATGGAGAAATTTTGCCCTCTCTCCATGCATCACTTCCATGATTTTTACAGTTCAAGGATGTGGGTAAAGATGCAGGTTATTCTTGGAGCAAAATGTTTGTAACCCTAGCAGAGAAAGGCCCTGAGTAAAACCCTATTCCTGTTGTACTTTGTGCACACCTGAAGAACTATATCTGTGGTCCCTGAAATGCCAAGGAAGAGGACTGATGCAGTGGGAGTATCCAAGTTCAGTCAAGAGGGGGTTCACATCGTTTGATTGCCTGACAAACTGGCCGTAAATCCTTGACTGTCATCACTGCTGTCTTTGGGTCTGAATGTGTGAGAAATCTGGACTTGCAAGCTCCTCTCTCTGGAGGCCATGAGCTCAGTGTTTGCTGAAAGCACAAACAAGAGCTGGGGGCCTCCAGGGAGCTCAGGGCCTTGCTTATTTCCATGTCATGCTCTGTGTTGGCACGCTTCGGGGAGAAGCAGTCTCTTCCTTGTTAGGGCCTAATATAGAAGCAGGTGTGCTGGGACAGGCTAGGGAGATGCAGGCTTCCTTCAACGGGATACACAAAGTAGTTTAAACTCTGGAAGCTCCAGGGGGGTGTGTGTGTGTCTTTCAGCCAGCCCCTCCCCTTAGATGGCAGCATGTATTTTATACCTTGCATCAAAATGTGGTAAGCCAACCTTCATGCATTTTAGAGCCTCCTTTGCTCACTCTGTTAAGGGGAACCTCTGCCCCAGATGACACCAGTGGCCACATCTGAAATAAGTGGATCATTGATGTACACCATGCATACAATGTTCTTTGTCTCATTCTCTTGTTTTCTGTTTCTGCACACATATGTGTACATATGCACTCAGATGTTCTTATTAACAATAGTGTTTATTGTTAATATATCCACATTTTAAACTGGCCCAGTAACAATTCTGTTGAAAGCTTTTGAGACACCTGTCTCTATGGAGAGATGGAGAAGAGGACTAGGCACTGCCCTCTGAAAATCCAGCAGTTTCAGAGTTTTAAAGGTAGCGTGCAGACCAGATAATCTGCCTGTTCTTCATTTAAAGTTCTGACAATCCTGTGTTTAACAGTGAATTAATCTGGGATCCGTGCAGGAGTCAGCTAAGCTGCAAATATGTATGAACCTCAGAGGATACAAAGCTCCACTGAAAAGTTCCTAGATGTATCATTAATTCAAGATTTTCTCATGTTTGCTTAATATGAATTAACTGATTTGTTCATTCAGTTCTCCAAAACATGGGTTTCTGTTTGGTTTGAGTGGTTGTTGACATTGGAATATTGATGAAGGGACTCAGTGAAAACATGTTCCAGCTCTTCTTCAGGAAGGAGACACATCTGGGCCAGCCTAGCATTTCACATCATGAAAAGAAAAAAAAGAAGGAAGCATGTCCATGATGATGTCAAAATGGTCACCACGATAACAGAAAATCTGTGAAAAGGTGGGGAAAGAATTCAGGGGCAGGCGAGTAAGCAAGAGCTAATTACTATATGTATGTATGTGTGTGTGTGTGTGTGTGTGTGTGTACATATACATATACATATACATATACATATATATAATATTGGGGTCTAAATTTGTGGCTTATAACACTTAGCCTTCCTTGATGCCTATCTAGATCCAAGCTCCATTTTACTTTCTAAAATAAAAATGAATTTAAAATAAGAAAACTGAAAAGCTCCAGCTTCCAGCACAACTTTATTTCCAATAATGTCTTTATGTCCCACATGAGACTTACATTCATATAAAAATGATCAGCCTGGTGGTTTCTTTGAAAATATATCTACTTGCTCCATAACAAGCATCCTATTGGCTTATCTCCTGGGAAGCAGATACTTCACGAGCAGCCATGGTGCCATGTGGCAGCCATTTTATGACATGCTTTCAAACTAACAGACATGCCCAATAGAAAGGTTGGAGAGCCTTCTTCAGTAATGTAAAACTTAAATCTGTAATCCTGTCGACTTTGAAGAAGTCACATTCCATTAATGCAGCTAGATGATTTTAGATCACAATGTTCTTCCCAATTCTTCCACTCTGAGGATGCTAATGTGAAATATTTCTCTTCAATGTGCATAAAACTAATTCAATGGCAGTTGGGGGCCCTGCTCATCTCATTCTGCTGCCTGCCCCATACTCCTCCCAAATGTTGCCACAGTATCAGATCCCTTGGGAGAAACCCAGAGCAACTGATAATGCCTCAGTTCACCCTTGTTGGTACCTGAACTTGATACATTTTTGGACAGCAATATGTTTCTGCAGCATTTTCCAAGTGAAAATATTATAAGAACCTGACAAGTTGGAATTCTTGATAGTACATTGGCTGTAGCATCGACAGGCTGTAGGACTGCCTGATTACTGATAAAGATTTCTGGATTGCCTGGGTGGAATTTTGAGTATATGAAGAGAAGGAGGATGAGGAGGATGGTCAGTTACTGTTGCGCTTCCTAAATTCTGGATACCAAATCAAAGGGTCAACTGATTGATGCTCTTGTTGCCTAGACAAACCAAATCTTATCTGGAGCTATGCCAATCCTTTCCACTGCCTATTCACAGCTCTTTTTGGTTGCAACCTCTGCATTCCCATCAAGTGTTATTGACTAGTGATCTGAGAGCTTTCTTGTGTTAGCTGTTCTAGTTCCATTTCATTTGGGTCTAGTTGCATATTGATATACTGTACTCAGAACGTGCTGTGTAGGAAGCAAGAGGATTTGGGAGAGGCTGTTATGCAGTATGGATAATACAACCTGGGCCTGACAGGGCTTAATTAAATAACAACAAAAAGACCAAATGCATTCTTGGATAATGAATGCCTACTGTAGAGCCTGAAGACACCACTGTGCTGCAACAAATATGCACCTTCTCTCCAATATTCAAATCCTCTGCAAGCAAGCAGCACACTAAGCTTGGAAAGGGCAGCTTAGGAGCACAGAGATGGGCGAGTTGAGTTATCACCCTAAACTGTGGTTTGTTTAACCATAGTTTGTTAAAAACACACTTGACTGGGTTCAAGCAATGCACAAAGTCAGCATCCCCAAAACACGTTTTCCACACACCAGCACAGGAGTGAAATTTGGGAGGGGCAGCCTGGTGGAATGGTGGAATAGGAATATAGGTAAACGGGGTTCCATTTGCTAATATGGAGCTGTCCAAGGTGCTGAGGTTTGTTTACCCACTGCTGATGTTGTTATACATTCATGTGCATGACCACCACCACTACCCCACCATCTTATTCATAGTTTTAGGCAATTTAAATGAATAATTTTATCTTCATCATAAATGGTGTTATGAAAAGGTTGCTCATTGCAGCACTAATAGTCTACCAAAACCTGTCCTCCAATTTTTTCCAAAAATTTCCTCTCTTGCATAGAAGGAGACACTTATTATCTCTCTGTTATCCTTTCTTCTCCTTTCTGATATCTTCTAGCAGAACCACAGGGAAGAGGACTGGTTATTTGCACAGTGATTTTGAAATCTCTTTAGGACAAGGGCCTCTTGTAGCCCCAGCCCAAAGAGCGCACAGGCACAGCCCTACCATAAGAACATGTATCTTCCTTTCCCAGTGCCCATTTGTACTTAGTCTCTCCAACTTTTCTCACTTAAATCCACACTGTAGTTAGCAAAGATGGTCTTCCATTCTTCCAGCTATCTCTAAGCTAGTGTTGCTTGGTGGACAACTGACTAATTCTATTGGCCTGGAAAAATGGGCCTCTTAAGAGCATCATGTAGATACTACATAAATGAATCACCTCCCTGGCCCATAACAAAAGGCTCCAGTGACCTACTTTAGCCTCCCTGCCTTTTTCTTAATTCTTAGAAATGGCTCCATTCCAGATTTTGCCCATCAAGGCAAATTAATTGGAGTCAATCCTAATTTGCTCTCTACTGCTGTTTAGGCAGAAGATTACATGCTTTGTAGACATTATCCCTTTCTCTGTCCCCTTGTCTCCTCACTAAGGGACAAGCTCTTTCTGAACTGGAAAGGATTGTGGATGCTAGAATGGGGGGTGGGGGAGGGAGGGAGGATAAAGGAAGAGGATGATGTTCTGATTCAGAATTGGTAGTTGTGGGGAGGAGAGAGAGATTGTGCCTTGGCTATTATTCAGAGATTAGGCACCAGATGGTGAACCTATTCCGGGCAGCTGTGTGACAGCAGCTGGTATACAAAGGTGAAGGCCAAGGCTGTTCCTATGAATACAATGCAAAATTATACTTGGAATGTTGGAATACTTTCCAATACCACCACCCCTCAAGAGGATAGCTAAATTCAAGGATAAACAAATCAACGTTAGCTTCACATTTTTGCACATATCTCAAGTTCACATCATCAAATGTAAGATTTTTAAAAAATAGAATCTCTAAATTCTGCATTAATTTTGGTGCATGTTTCTGCAAACATATGGAAACATTTGTCTGCACAATTTTATCACATCTATAGTTTTTGCAAATAATTCCCCCTGGTGTAATGCATTTTTACATATTACTTTTGTGAATCTGTCCAGTTTTGTACAATCACTTTCCTATTATACTCTTTTTTAAAAAAGTAATGATTTGCATTATAAGATTTGGAAAATACTGCATTTTGAACAATACTGATTTGGGTGAACAACACGAAATTCAGTTTGTAATCTAAATGATTTTCTTCCCATCCCTAGTGAAGTTGAGAGCCAGAGGTGACTGGTTTAGGCCCTTTTAATTTCCTAAGTCATATGTAAAATCTCAGACTTAGGGTCTGAGACAAATCTTAAAATACTTGTCTTCTGTCTAGCAATTCTTAGTCTCAAGAGACAGCCCAGTAAGTTCAGAGTTTCACTTCTGGGTAGGTAGGCTAACATCTGGTCTTTATAAGGATGGCAATTTTGGACATCAAGACTGAGTTTATGCACTGCATTAAGCCATCATGGTTTGCTAGGTTTGGGCTACCTATTGTGTGTAACCAACTGCTGCAGTTTGTAAACCCTGATTTCTGGTTTGATATGTGGTGTGAATCCAGCCCATTGTTGCTTAGTCAACATACCATGACTAAATAAAAAATGGCTTTCTGTGATGTATAAATCCAGTTGTTGATTACTGCCTTTTAAGATATAATTTCAGATCACCAGTATACAACATACAGAATAAAGCAGAAACTGCCATGGGTAGCATGGTCAGAAGTGTAAAAGCAACTGGTGCTTTGGGGCAATTAACTTCATGGTCCTTATATTCTGGTTGTCCAGTTCTAATTACCTAATTTAAAGATACAAATTACTTACAGTCAAGTGTTATTGCAATATTAGGTAATTCGGCTGAACTTTCCTATTTGGATACCCCCTATAATTCTTTACCAGTCCCTTGAGCTAATGTTACTGGAGTTGATGGTTTTGTCCTGCTGATGGTTACTAGATAATTTGCTCCCGAGAGCGTAAGACTTTCCATAATTTATTTTCTGCAACATCTCTAGACGTTCTGCCTTCGTGTTATGAGACAGCAGAAAAATCTACTTTCTCAGGGCACTGGGGAAAAGGAGGAATAGGATGGTATGTTCCAGCATAATTATTTCTGCTGTATCCGTTTGAGAAATGCATGGGTTTTTTTTTATATCCAGCTATTTCATATAGGGGAAAGTGGGCCCTTGTGCAACATAAAGAGCCCTAGATAACTTTTTGGAAGGGTAGATGTGCATCTACTGCCCTTGTAAGAAGCCTTATTTAGGGTGTGTATGTCTGCATGTCTCCGTGTATGTGTGTGTTATATATTTTTGTTGTTCAGTTGTTAAGTTGTGTCTGACCCTTCATGACCCCATGGACCACAGCATGCCAGGCCTTCCTGTCCACCACTGTCTCCCGGAGTTTACTCAAATTCATGTTCATTGCATTGGTGATGCTATCTAACCATCTCATCCTCTGCTGTCCCCTTCTCCTTTTGCCAAAGGGTCTTTTCTCAGCCCTAGGAAGGAGGCAATGGCAAACCACTTCTGAAAAACCTTGCCAAGAAAACTGCAGGGACTTGTCCAGGCAGTCTCTGAGAATCAGACATGATCTATCTCCCTTCCTTCCTTGGAGAAGAGCATTTTCCTGGCTCTTATTCTCCTTGGCCTGGACCTGTTGCTGAAGGTTGGTGTGATAAGGAAGTCCACTTTCAGATGTGAAAGCTCACCGGGTGACCCTGGCCAGTCATTCTTTCAGATCAACTTCCTTCACAGGATTGCTGTTACAGGGAATATATTGGAGGTGGGGATGGTTCTACAGTATATGCCATTTGGAGTGAAGGACCAGATATAAACCTAATGGATAAATAAATAAGGTTTTTTTGTGAAGACTATTTTTGATAATAGTAGAAACCAGATCCTTGGGGAGCAGAAGTAATTTCCCATATCTGAACTCAATGATCCTTAAGAACAATGAATATAAGAAAAGTCTGGCCAAGTCTGGCCAAAACCCTATCTGACCCATTATCCTCAGTCCCACAATGGCCAATCAACTTCTCACAGAAGAAGCTTCAAGCTGGACATGAAGGGAATAATTCTTTCTCATGTTTCCTTTTACAGTAGCTGTTATTCAGTGGCATACTGCCTGAGAACAAAGAATTGTTGATTACCTTTCCCTTTGTGGATATTTCTGAACTCTTTGGAAAATAATTTAAGCTAGTAATAGTCACATATCTAACCATTTCACAAGCTGTGTTCCTGGGTGGAGCTTAGCACAATAAATCCCCACTTGTAACCCCCATTATAAACGTGTACACAATCTGAGCTTAACACAGGAATATAGAATGCAATGCAAATCAGAAAAAGAAAATATGCAACAAGAATAATTTTACACATTTACCACCTCCCCCCCCCAATTTTTAAAAAAAATCTGAATTAAGGGGACAGAACTGAGATTGGGAAAACTCAAAAAGGTGTGCTTGCAACAAAGAATCTGGAACTAATTGTTTTGTAAAAGCACACAATAAAGACTTCCTACAGCACCAATAAGCATTCCCAGGCTGTCTTTAGAAGACTTGGTATCAGTGGGATAATGAACTGGTTTTTATCAATTATCATGAGAATATTGGAGTATACTAAAGGCATTATTTTTCCAGTGATGCCACATGAGACTCCAAAGTTTACTCTTTGCCATAAATAACCAACTGCATCAATTGCAGAAACCAACTGCATCAATTAAAAGAAGCATATTGAATTGGGGTGTATGAAAGAGAAAGCCTTGCTCTCAATCAAAAGGATTTTAACAGGGATTCAATCCAGGATGGCTGCCAGTTCTTTCTCTCTACATGTAGGCAAGGAACCTGACGCCAATGATCTTTGAAGGACAAATAAGGTAGTCTTCATCTAAAAGAAAGAATGCATATTAATTGGGCATTGAAATTCAGAGAAATCAGAGCAAGGATTTCTGTCTCTGCAGATCGTGCAGTCATGAAAAAAGGGAATTACTTTTTTTTTTTTAAAAAGAGAGATAATAATCAGTTTCAGGACTGGAGCCAGTTTTTATTCCATTTTTCTGTTGGCTACCAGTTTCTAAATTGGTAAACTTGGTACAGAGAAGTAATGATTATTTCTTGGTTAGTGGATTCCCATGTCATGCTGAGGTAGAGTGTTTAGTTTCAGCTTAGTACTTTGTAATGACCCCAAGCGTTGTGATTAATAAATCATGGCTAGTAATAAGACAGCAACTCCAAGAGCAAACTTTGGATCTTAAGCAGATTAACCGAGAGGCAATCCAGAATTTTTTTATTTTTCATCCAACTTATGTACCTTTTAGCTGTCTATACCTTATATCAATGTTGTGCATGTAGAAAAGAAGCTCAAATGTTATTGCAACAAAGAAATAAGGTATCTAAAACTTCAGAACTTTGCAGAAGGACCAAAGCTATTTTTAAAAATTGGTGGAAAGAATAACCCCCTTCCCAGTCATAACTCAGTGAGGACAGAACATGCCCTGTAGACAAGGAGTGTGAATATGAAAAAAAAAAAGAACACCAGTGAGTACACAATATGAGAGCTCCTGGCTGGAAGAGAAAGGAATGATTAGCCAGGAATTTTGAGTAGAAACAACTTTGCTAAGGGATGAGGTTGCATTGCAAATTTTTATTACTGAAACCACACATGCTAATCTGCCACTAAGCAAACTTTTGTTTCCAAGATTCCTGACTTAATGGAGTTAATTCAGACAGTGTGCTATACATATATTGGAATAATGCCCCATTTGCTTCAGTGAGACGCACTTTTGAACACACACAAAACTGCTGCCTCTGGATAGCAGAACTACCTTCTCTCTTTCCCCCAGTGGCTCTGATATTTAATAATTAGATGATGATGATGATGATGATGATGATGATGATGATGATGTATCAAACTTGTATGCGCCCACCTCTCAGTGACTCTGGGCAACTTACAACAATCAAGCCAAGAAACTACAATAAAAGGATGCATCAACAAATTCTGTATTCCAGATTTTAAAATGCTGAGAATTTCCAACCATATTCTATTAAACTGAGTGTATATTCAATAAATGTAGTGTATATAGTGGCTGCATAAATCTTTCTCTCGGATTGCTTATTTCCGATTACTTGAATGTATTATGCTAGTCATTGATATCTGCATTGTTGGCCTCTTCTCCCTCTGTTTTTAAAAAATAGAAGTGGGCATTTTCAAAATGTTACAGCATCCAAATTAAGCGATTTTTTTCACAGCATTTGTTTTCTACATTTGTCATTTCATTCATTCATTTATTCAATTTTTATAGCCGCCCATCTCACATTCGTGACTCTGAACGGTTTACAACTGAAACATAAACCATACCCCAAAACCAAAAATTAAAGCAACCATAAAACAATACCAACGTTAAAAACAATTAAAAACCAAAGCTTGCCCATCTACTCATTTTAAAATAGCAGGGTTTTCGGAAGCAGAGTCAGGTTTTCGAAAGGTGCTCTTTGAACAAATGTGCATCAAACGAGGCACAAAACTACCTCTCCGTTTGCAGAAAGGCAGGGCGAAAAGAAGAATGACAGTCCTCTACAGGCGGGGCTTAGGTCCCCCTAGCAACCATCACCGACTCTTCCTCTCTCTCTGCCCCCTAAGCAATAAGGACCACGGAGAGTCCCGCCCTCGGCTCGCCTCGCCCAATCACGGCAGAGGAAAGCGGCCTCGCACCATGCGTTGTGTTCCCCAGCGCGCGCGTTGATGACGCCATGACGCCAGCGCCAGGCCACAACCCCCCTGTGGGCTTGGGCTGGACCCGGCGCCCTCCTCGCCGCGGGATGAGGTGAGTCCGTTCGGGGCGGCCCGGCGAGTTCCGGCCCTCGACGGGACGGGGCGGGGCGCCGTAGCTGCCCCGATCCTTCTCCCTCTCGTGGCATCGGCGGGGTTGGGCTGGGCGGTCCTGGCTGCCTTGGTCCCCCTGGGCCTGCGTTTCTTTTCTACCTGCTCCGTGTGCTAGGCCCATTTTCGGTTGCCCCCTGGTAGCGCGCCTGGCGAGTCTGGGCCTCCCGGGCCAGCCCCTCAGGCTGCCCTCTCCAGAGGGCACAGTTCTTCCACGCCAGGCAGCGGTCTGGGAAATGCCGCGCCGCGTTCTGACAGCTGGTTGCCCCCAACCCGGGTCTTCCAGCTCTGCTGTGACTCCAGCAGCCATAATTCCCAGCTGGCATGTTTTCCCAACCCATCTGGAAAGAGCTGCTTCAGGAGGCTGAGTTAAAGCTTCAGGGAACAGGATAAGAAGATCAGTAAAGGAGACATGGTAGGGGTGGGTACTCACTAGAGAAAAGACTAGATTTAGTTAGATATATAGAACCTTTATTTTAGATATAGGAATCTGCCCCAGGCAGACCCCACTGTTCCCTTAGCCTCATCTTTTCAATTCTGCAAATCTTTTCACCTCACCTGCCACCCTGGCCTTTTATTGCTGGCCAGGGAATTCTAGGAGTTGCACTCCACACATCTTCAAGTTGCCAAGGTTGAGAAATACTGATTTAGAGCGACTTGAAGTGAACCTGTGGGTTGAAATATGTTTCTCATTGTTCAGCTTTGATCTTTTTTTGTTTACTGATCAACTTTTAAGCTGTTGTGAAGCATTGGGCTTGTCATCATGTGTGACGTCCTTAGCCAACCACATTTTAGCTTTGTGTGATGCAAATCCAGTCTGCATAATTAGTTTGTGGTTAAATGTGTCATGTGAAACTCTAACATGTGTTTCATTGGGTAAAGCATGCTTAAGGTAAACACAGCTCAATGTGTTGTGCAAATGTGGATTCAGAAGGTGCTAATACTAATCAAGCTTAGCGTGGGCTGATAGGCAGTTGCCTAAGAATTCTTAAGTAAGTGAGAAAAGGAAATGAATGTTTAGACAAAAATCTCCCAACTTTTTTGATCCAATACAAAATTAAGAGAGCTCTGTGGATGCCACATAGCTTGTTACTTATGTAAGAAAAAAAAGTGCAGTTATGGAAATGACAGTTTTGGCTTCAAAACTGTGTGAGCACATGGTTATTTTCTTCACTGTGCCAAGGAAACATGAGTTGTACAAAATAGATAAACAGCTTGTTTCTTGATAGTGAGGGTCTCTTCCTACCCAATCATTCTCTTTCTGATCTTTGTCTTAAGTGAAAGTTTTGTTTAAAAAAACATGTCAGAATAAATTCCTTTGGTAAGTTTGCTACATACAAAGAAAAATGGGAAATCACTTTGGTTTGTTATGTTCTTTGTATTAGTTTTAAACTCAGCTACTGTTTCATATACATGCAGCTAACTATATTTCGATCAATTAATACATTACATCTAGTTAAAAGTGCAAAAGTAGCTCTAATCACTGTGCCATCATAGTCCTTTCAAATAGTTTTGCCTTACAGAAATAGGACAGTGGCTGTTTTTCAGGCTGCCTATATTGTTAAAAAACGTTGATAAATATGAAGAATGTTTAGGTAAAGGTAAAGGTTTCCCTTGACATGAAGTCCAGTCGTGTCCGACTCTAGGGGGCGGTGCTCATCTCCGTTTCAAAGCCGAAGAGCCGGCGTTTGTCCGTAGACACTTCCGTGGTCATGTGGCCAGCATGACTAAATGGAGCGCTGTTACCTGCCCGCCGAAGCAGTACCTATTAATCTACTCACATTGGCATGTTTTCAAATTGCTAGGTTGGCAGGAGCTGGGACTAGCAACGGGAGCTCACCCCATCATGCAGATTCGAACCGCCGACCTTCCGATCGGCAAGCTCGGCAGTTCAGTGGTTTAACCCTCAGCGCCACCGCGTCCCCTGAAGAATGTTTACCTGTGGTTAAAAGTCATGATCCTTCATAGATACATTAATTAATATCCCTGTGATCATTAGACCATTTAGCACATCTACATCTTTTTATGAAGAACATATTTTCTTAAATATGTGGGTAAATAGGCATTAGATGCTGCAGCTTTTCAAATCTCAGACATGCTTATATTGGTAGTCCTCATTTAGTGTTCACATTTGGGACCAGCAACTTGGTCATTAAGTGAAGTGATTGCTAAGTGACTGTGCTTATGATCTTACTTCAGCTTTCCTTTGCTTTACAGACCTGCGAAGGTCGTAAATGCAAGGATTTACAAAAGTAACTTTGCAAGGTCTCAAAATTACTTCTTCATCACTGTTGTAACTGCAAACAGTCACTAAATGAGGCAGTCACTAAACAAGGACTACCTGTGTGTTATATATCAAAGTACACAAGTTTAGTTTGCCCTAGGAAGTATGTGTGAGTTCTGGACAAAGGCACACTTTCAAGGGAAATGTAGTTGAAACTAAGTCTAGGAAATCTGACTAGTATTATACAGTTCTAAGATCCACATGGAGTGCAGTAGGAAGCATTAAGGTATTGATTATTATAATTATAATAGCCTTGTTAGCTTTTTGACTAGATGATGATGCGCAGTCTGTTAAACATTCTAAAGTACCAGTTTCTTTTATTCTTGTCTTCTCTCCTGTTTGGAGTAACAAGTAAAATTCCAAAAGGTCCTGTGATGCATAGCTCCATCTTCAAGCATGCCTTGAAGATTTTTAAATGGGAGACATGATCCCCCAACAAAGACTTGGCAAAGTTGTTTATCTTCACTTGTTGGCCTATGAAGCCAGTAGAAACATTTTACTCTTCAGCCCATTCTAGGAAGAAAGATTTGTCCCTTTTCTTAAGATTTGTGTTGTTGAAAGGAGGGACATCTGAACTGTTCCAAAAATGCAGCTCTTAAATGACGTTCTTGTTTAACTTGCAACCTAAAAGAGATTTTGTGTAAAAGCTTTGTATATAATGATATATATTAAAAAAGATACTCCAAAATAGTGAAATTTAGTCACTGCTTGGATATTTTGCTATGAAAACTTAAAGTTTTAAATTTTCTTCAGAAGAATAGTGTGTGAGTGTGGATGTGTTTTTCAGTTAATCTTACAGTGGTTCACCAACTTGGGAAGGCATCTTTAGAGACAATAAAAATTATTAATTAATGCTTCTAGCAATCTAGGCTAATTCCTTTTTATTTTTAAGATCACATTTGCTCAGGCTGATTAACACCATTCTTAAGATTCCTGATATTTTTGAATGTCAACAACCCTTGACTGATGTGCACTGCAGGTGTTTTAAGGTACTAGAGATATGTGGCAAGCTATCAGGGGGAAAGCCGTCCACTCCACTGCACTTGACTCCCTTTCTAGTTCTTGAGCCTGATGATCACTCTAATCCTGTATATAGGGTTTGGCTTTTAAGAAATGTTTAGTATTATGTGTTAACCTTTCAACACTGAATTCTAAAGCTGCTTGCTTTCAAATATTGTACTGCATTTCTTTTTGATGTGCTTTTAAAATTGTACTTATTCAGCCATTCTCAAAAGATGGGGTTCTCTTTCAGTCACCTAGATTTTGTGTATAGCGGAGAATAGGTGAAATACATATGGCAAAACTTACTTGGAAAGATTCAAAACTTTCCTAATATTCTATCTTGTGTAGTAAGAGTTTAGGCATCCTTTAGGTCTCTGAGAGGCAAACCACTACCATTTCTACTCTAAACCCTGAAAAATGGCCTGAAATTTTGTTACTCTCAGGCTTCCTATTCCCACCCTTGTTGGGAGAAACCAAAAAATCATGCTGCTGAAAATTGACCATTTTGTTAATTTTGATGGCACAATATCAGAGTACAGTATTGGAGAGGTTGCATGTAGGTTGTGTTGCTTATTTAGGAATTAAAGTGAAATGTTATTAAACAAAATTGTGGCTTTTCATCATGTGTGTGCCTACTTTGGGTTTTGTACAACAACTATACCAACGTTGTAGTTCTAGTAGAATATCTGAGAAAGGAATTCCAAACAAAATAATAGGGTAACAAATCTAATGATTTCTTGTGAATCTGTTATTCACCAATGTGTTAGCTACTGTTCTCTGTATACATTTATAAATATATAGATAGTCCATTCCTGTGGCTATAAGTAATTTATAAACACACATGTGTGTGTGTATTTCAGAAAAATTTAAAATAATGTTAAAACTAAAGACTAAATTTTTCTAAACTATAAACTGTCTATGGAAAAAAGGTATGTTCTAAGTTTCCTCCTAAACCAGGGTTCCCCAAGGTGGTTAATATTGATCCCCAAGGGTTGATGGGACTATCCGTTGCTGTTGTTGTAACTTTAACTAACTGTAATACTATTAGTTAAAGTAGCATGTATTAAATATTTTCATGTAATAAATGTTTGGGGTCAATAAACAATCTGAAACTTCATGAAGGGGTTGATGAGCTGAAGAGTTTGGGGACCCTTGCCCTAAACTGTTATAAGGAAGGGGGCTGCCTCAACTCCAGCTCCAATTTTAAACCATAATAATTCCCAGAACAGAATTCCCAAAAACCCAAATGCTTTGTAGCCATAGAAACTGGATATTTTTTGGCTACAGCATTTTTGATATTTCTGAAATGTTTCAGATGTTTGAACTCAACCTGGATGCAGAATGGGAAGGAGTGTTAACTTGAGCAAGCACATTGATTGTTCTCTGTTTCTCTTCAGCTTCTTGGGATGTTGTAATGGTTGGAATTGTTCCAGACATGGTTGCTGTGGTGCTATCCTGGGAGACCATTTTGATGGATGACTAGTACCATTCAGTGATGGGCTGTGGGACTAGCAAAGTACTTCCCGAGCCTCCCAAGGATGTTCATTTGGATCTCGTCAAAAAGGTTGAGCCATACACTGGTTATAAAACTGACATATATAAGCATTTCATCAGAGGTGATGGAGATGCCGTCAAATCTGCTATTCCTTCTCCTCCATGTCACACCAATCCATATGTGGAACAGCCAGAGCCCCGCAAGAACAGAGTGGCAAAGTACCGGGCCAAGTTTGATCCCAGAGTGACAGCCAAGTATGATATCAAAGCTCTGATTGGCCGAGGGAGCTTTAGTCGTGTGGTACGAGTGGAGCACAAAGCTACCAAGCAACCTTATGCAATCAAGTTGATAGAGACTAAATACCGCGAGGGGAGAGAAGTGTGTGAATCTGAGCTGTGTGTGCTACGCCGAGTACGGCATACCAACATCATCCAACTCATTGAAGTTTTTGAGACTCAGGAGCGCATCTACATGGTGATGGAGCTGGCCACAGGAGGCGAACTGTTTGACCGTATTATCACTAAAGGGTCTTTCACAGAAAGAGATGCTACCCGAGTGCTACAGATGGTATTGGATGGGGTTAAATACTTGCATACATTGGGCATAACTCATAGAGACTTGAAGCCAGAGAACTTGCTCTATTATCACCCAGGTATGGATTCTAAAATAATGATCACAGATTTTGGGCTGGCGAGTGCTCGGAAGAAAGGAGATGACTGCTTAATGAAGACTACCTGTGGGACACCAGAGTATATTGCCCCAGAGATCTTGGTCAGAAAGCCTTACACTAACTCTGTAGACATGTGGGCACTTGGGGTGATCTCGTATATCCTACTAAGTGGGACTATGCCTTTTGAGGATGATAACCGCACCCGCTTGTATCGGCAAATTCTGAAAGGAAAATACAGTTACTCGGGGGAGGTGAGTAGAGGAATGGTGCCTCCTCTGTAATGTTATTGCAGTGACGCCTCCAATATTTGAAGCACTTCTTAAAGGGGACGACTGTTGGGCATAATCTGCTTTTTCTGAATTGCTTTGCTCTGAAAAGCCAATCTCCTCTAGGAACATGCCTGTTGCCAGAGAATGGTTGGGATAGCCCGAGGTGCTGCAATGTGGCAGTACCAAAATAGTTTAGAGACCAGATTGTTTTAAAAATATACAATTTTAGCTTCTTCTTCTTCTTCTTTAATTAGCTTGGTCTGCTCTGTTTTCTTTGCCAAGAGGTTCTAGAAGGAATGGTGTCCAAATGAAGAGATGAAGGTACTGTCCTTTTTTTTTCAGGAAGCTGTATTCAGAAACACTGTAATGCTGCTGCTGTTGATCAAAGTGTGTTGCGGCAGAATTGAGCTGGATATTGCATATGAGTAAGAAAACAGCTTTGGAATCAGGGACTTAAGAACTGACAATACAATAACTGAGTGAATAAATGAGCAAAATGCTTAATGTTGCTGGTATTTTATAAGCACAGTAGTGTTCCCATTTCAGTAATGGTGGAAGGAACTTTTCGTATTGTCCAATTGTAATGCCCTTGATGCTCAACTAAGATACAAAGTGATACGGAAATATGTGGTGTTCCTTAGTCTTGTTCTTGAAATCTTGCCTGACTGTGGGAGATGCCTTTCAGGTGTGCTATAGGTCAAATCTTCATGGTATTTCATTTGTGTCAGATCCCTCCAATCAAAAGGTTCACAGAACCCCTTATCGGAGCATCTTCCTTTGGTCTCATCACTGGGAACAGACTCCGTGTTGCCAGATGGGAGGGGGTGCTGGATTGGAGTGTGAATTGAATTATTATGGCTAGGAATTTATAGCGTTCACACGTCAAGGCCAGAGAGAGGAGATACACTAGAGAAACCACCTGGTTTGTGAAGGGAGATGACATACTTTAGTGGGAAGTGGGGGAAAAAGTAATTATGTGAATGTAGTTTTAAATGTAGGTTTGCGCGGGAACTTTCCATTCGCAGCTTTGTGCTAGTCATTTCGCTTCATTAAAACAGTAAAAGGAGCTTGGACTCTGGACTGTTATTGTGTGAATGCTTGAATGTGCCAGTGCTTACAATTTGACCTGTTGTTTCTATATATGTTTTGCTGGGTTATGTCATGCAGACATCTTTCACAGATGACCTCCAGGTCCCTACTGGGTGTGGTAACTTAAATTAATATACATTTACTTTTATATGCTTCTGATGAGGCATAAATCATAATTCTGTCAAGTGCATATCAGAAATACAAAGCTACATGCCTTGCCGAAACTGTTTGGTTACTGAGTTTGTCTCTCTTTTCTTAGATTCAAGAGCTGACTTTCAGGTTTTTCCCAGTACCTGTATTTGCATGTAATAATGAACAACAACAACAATCTTCAGTCTTTGCAAACCTAAGTGAAGCCTCAGATTTCTGCACTGTCCATTCCCCTCTCCCTGCTGGAGACCCAGAAGAAGAATTCTGCCCAGCTTAATTTAGCTTTCCACATTTCTTGTTTGTAAATCAAAAGTGTGACTTAAAACAAAGGATTTGCTATTTACTTTCTTAGCAGTTGGCAAAGCTTTGTTTTTAAATCAGGATTCCTGTTTAATTCATAACGATCAGCCAAGAATGGAAAAAAGGAAAACACCATTTATGGAGAGTCTTCCTCCTAGCATGCAGAGAGAAGAATGTCCACCCCAAATGTTCTCCCAGGTTTTCAGAGGGTTGTCTGTAGGCAATGCTAAATTTTGGCTTAGTGTTACATACAATCTAGCATAATGTTTAATTTCTTTTTAAGGGTTATTGTTTGGTTGTTCCCTGTACCTCTCCTCTTCCGTAGGAAGTTGACTTCCTATGCACTTTTTGTGAGAGAAAATTTTCAGAGGTTGAAATTTTGCATCACAGAAGCATTTGAACAGCAGGGATTGTTCTCCTTTTCCTCTCCTTCAAAAAGAGTGGCCTTTCAAAAATGAGGCTGGGCTCAAATTCGAACCTAAAATTGCTGAGCCTGTTGACAGAGAAATGAAAACTGAAGTTCAGATTGACAGGACAAATCTGACACCAGTTGTTGCCTGACAGTACAGCAGCAGATAGCTGACCAGTGTGGCTCCATTCTTAAAGCAGAGGGTCTGTTTTCAAGAGGCTATTAAGCGATCAATGGGTACTCTAATAACTCATACAGGTCCTGCTGACCTCAAATGCTCTAATTATTATTCTTTAGCTCCTGCATGATATATAGTTGATGGTCAATGAGTGAAATTTAATGCAGCCCGGAGAGAAGCTACAAGCACTTTTGATGATGTTAGCTTCCTGCGTTACAGTGTTTATCAGAGCAGGATCAGTTCAATTTATCTGTTAGGAACTAATTGCGTTTTCCCCTGCACCCTGCAGCTTCTTTGCTTTATCAGGGCTTAGCTAAATAAGCAGAAGGCTTTGTTTTGCTGTAGAAAAATCTTTTAGGGTATACAGCAGAAAAGCTGCTTTGGACGTGTCTGGTGATTCCAGATGAGAAGTCAAATGGTTTGTAGAAATATATCCTATCACTTTGCACACTTATGATGGATAATAAAAACTCAAGGGAGAAGTATCCCAAAATTACCTGCCTGCACCTTTATCTAATTTGTGAACGGGGCCACATCACAAGGAGTGACTGGGCTTTTGTGAAAAGTTAGTGAGGTGGGGCGGCGGAGAGGGCGTCTGTCTGTTTTAAGTTTCATGTACAAGTTTTAAGGCTTACTACACTTTTCATGTATTTCACATCTCAAAATAGCCGGACATGATGCTGTTAACTTTGCAAAGAGTCTAAGCAGCTAGCCTTTGTTTTAAGGGTTACACCTAGACTGTTCCCTTAGATTTTCACCCAAAGCTCAGCAATAAATCTTTGTTTGGGATCCTGGATAGGTAAGTTGCTTGTATTGCAGATACAATAAGACCTAACAATGATAAGCTGCTACAGTATCAAGGCCTCTTTAAATCTTGTGTTTCTGTCTCCTATCCTTACATGACTAGACTTCTTGCCACTTGTTTCTCAGTCTTGCATCCTATTTTAACATCTGGTCTCAAGCTCTTAGTTTCCAGTCCTCTCAGCCTCAGTCCTCATAATCATGCAAAATGTTTTAAATGCCCGAAATCACTCAATGAATGCTAAATATTATAAAGTGCAAGTGAATTTGAATAGCATGCTGCAGTGTTTGCACAGCTTTTAAGTGAAGTGCTCCTGTACAGAGCTCTATTGTGTCATCCTCCAGGACATTCCATTCCACTCACTCATTCCATTTTACATTTTTCTTTTCTAATTAACACTGAATATTGTGTGGCTTTGAATGTGCTAAATTCTCATTAGGATGTTTTATCACATCTAGATTTGATTTATGGGTGTTTTTTTTAATGTCTGCAAACCTTAAACTTCCTTTGTGCTTGCTGATATGTTCCTCTTGAAGCTCAGTGATTCTATTGTGGTTCTAGTTGAGTTTGCCTAGCTTCACTTTAGGAGCTGTCTTCCTGCCTTCTTCCACAAAAGCTTACTTACGAAAGCAAAAGTTGGTTCGAATGCATGCAGTTATGGCCCAACATTGTCCGGAGGACGCTTGTTTTACTATTAGAGATAGAGAGGCCTTGTTTCAAATCTCAGGAAGTGTGAAACTCATTGGTTGACCTTGAATAGTTACTATTAAACCTTGCCAGTTCCTTGCCTGTTATTTTATTATTAAGCTATTAAGAGGAAAAGGCTGGTTATAACACATTAAGCTTAGAGGAAGGTGAATTAAAGATAAAGCAAATGAATTGGTCCCGCCCTTCCTTTTAATTCAGGATTTGTTTTTTCTAAATTCCTGAAAACTAAAATGTGAAGACGACCTATTTGGAATGTTTCTCAGGATAGATACGAAGTAAGTGGAAGCAAAATGCAATTTTACTTTATAAATGTTCCCCCATCATTTAAAAAGCAGGGGATGCATCATCTGCCTGGAAGAGTGGCTGAAATTTGTCATTCATATTTGTTGGCTTGCTGGGAAAAGTGGTCCACCAACGTCACTCCCTCCCTGTTGCTCTGTGACTCACAGCAGCTTTTTGTTACCAATGAGTACAATTTCCATTTGGTATAAGGCTTAATACACCTTGACACAAAAAGAGAGAACACACTTCAAAAAGTTTTGGTGGAGATGTTGCCTAGAACATGCTGTTGTGCATCACTGATGAATTATTGACATTACTGGGTGGTATAATACAGAGGCCTACATCACTGTAAAATTTTTGGAAAAGATAATGTAGTATGAACAAACTAAGGCTGTCTTTTCATCTGACCAGCTTCCAAGAGGCATAGCATTTGCATTTCTCTGAGAGAAAACATTCTAGCATCATGCTCTGACTCCTTCAGGTTATCTCCAATGGATATGATCTAAAATGAGCTATATTCATGATTTTCACTTCTGATGCAAAACTGCATGTTTTGAATATGCAGTGTCAGCATGCCATGTGACCAGTTTCATACTTCATTTGTTTATTCAGTTTGTATGGCTGCCCACTCACCATGTGACTCTAAATGAAAGTTAGACATCACCAAGTCTTTTTTTTTTTTTTAAAGCAAGTTTTCAGTATTAAATATGTTGTTCTGGGTGAGAATTGGGCATGCCTTTTGTGCATATTTTAGTGTTTGGATGCAGTGATACTTCAATCTTAAAGTTGCTGACTGTTACTTATTTAAGATGTATTTACCTTGTTTTCATTCCTCAGTGGCTTACAACATTGCATTGATATTGTATAAAAAGAAAAATTAGACCAATCATTCTAAAGATCAGCCATATGCCCATGTGTTTAAGCTAAGCCTTATTTGATCCGGTATGGCTTTCTAATGAATAGACATGTATGAGTTTGCAATGTAGAAACCAAAGAGAATGACAATTTATTTAGGTTACTCATAAATCACCTCTGCCTTTTAGCACAAAATGATAAGAATAGGATAGGATAGGATAGGATAGCTTTCTATTCTATGCAGTAAAGATAAGGTGAAACATCTTATCTTTACTATTCTATTCTAGGCAGTAAAGATAAGATGAAAACATAGGAGAAAAAAACTTTATGTAAAATTAAATAAAACTTAAGAGTGACATGAAACACCATTAAATATTCAATGAAACAAAAATGTTCTTGTTGCTCATCTGAAGCATTGTAAAGAGGATTCTGTTCTAACCTCCTTGGGGGGAATTCCACTACAGAACAAGTCTTTGTGTTGAGTCCTAACCAACTTTGTATCCCCATGGCCACACATCTGATGATAATGTCCTAAGCCATTCTCTGTACCCAATCACATGGGAAGATGAAATCTGTGAGGAAAAAAAAAAAGATGGGATAAAAAAAAATTTACAAGTAAGACACCATAGCCAAGAAAACCATGTTTCTAATACATTTAGAATCTCAGATCCTTAAACTGGAGAAAAAATCTTTTAAGGCCAACTTTAAATTGTTTAGAGCTCACAGCATAGCTGTTCTCCCATGATGGCCACCGTTATGAGTGCTGCCAGTCATGAATCTTGTTATCACAAGGCAGACTGTTGAGGCTGTTTTCTGCTATTATGTTCTCAACTACCCTTGCTTACCTTTCTATGGTGGTGAACATGCTTCCAAGTAAAGTAGTAGGTTGGGTCTTCCTAGTTATATCCATTTACCAGACTGTGAGGCAAGTTATGCTGAGAGAGTGACCAATTCCAAGTTGTCCAGTCAATTCATTGATCAAGTGGGGTTTAGAAATTGGGTCTCTCCAGTCTATTTCCAACACATTAACTTCTGCTGTGCTATACTAGCTGCCCTTTTGGGGGTCTGAAGTTATGGTTATGATGCATTGTTCCCAGAAGGTACCATGGCCATAACTGGATCAGTAATGTTGGAACTTACTGGACCTGTAGGGCTATGTTGTACTTGTTCTGTATAATGGGGAAATGCTGGATTCCATTCAGAGGAAAGAATACCCTTTCCCTCCTTACTGGCAAAATAGACAAGTATGGGGGCAAGCTAGAATACAGCTTCTAGCCCTCTCAGTTATGCTGGCTGCTTCTAATGCAATTCATGAATAAAATGTAGTCCAGTGCAGTATAACCTGAAAATCATACATAAATTGTGCCCATTTTGGTAATTTTAATCTAAATTGTGGAGACTATTTGTTTTTTTATATTCCAGTTTTCCTCTAGATGCCCAAACTGTCTTACACGGAGATCTCCTCTCATTTTACATTCATAGCAACAGCCCTGTTGGACTTAGTTACTAGCCCAAAGTCACTCAGTGAGCTTTCATGCTGAGGATGGAGTGGAATCTGGACCTTACCTGTTCTAATCTAAGATTGACTGCTTTACCACAATGGTTCTTCTCCTGTGAGATACTTTTAATTCTGGATTGAGAGACAATGGCTTTGTAGATGTTATTGGTTTCCCGTTCCTATTAGCCAGTGGTCACTGTGATGGAGGTTGGAGTCCAACAGCAGCTAGAGGGCCATTGGTTTCTACCCCCATTAATGTTACAGATACTTTGCACTGAGGGCTAAAGTTTCAAGTGCATGCAGGCATGAAGAAACAAATCCATGAAAATCTAGGGTGGAATAAAGGCTAGAATACTCTACTCTTAAGTGGACCTTGAGAGTGGTTTCCATTTCTTAGGAGAAGAGAAATCCATTTACCAAGGAATGTGTTCTTGCATCCCTGATAAAGAAAAGATTGAGCAAGTGATGGTGAGGCTTCATATGACCTCAAGGGGCTCTGTTGAAGAGGCAGAGTGTTCTGACTTTTTTATTTCATTTTTAAAAAAAAAAGAATATTGAATGGAGCTTGAAATAAGATGCTTCCCTCCCTGAGGTCAGCCTGACAAATGCACACTCAGTAGTGAGTCGCTGAAGCTTTCTTTTCTTTACTTCCGATTCTTTGCTCTTTCCCCCACCCTTAATACAGCTGTCCAGCTGACACACTAATGTACATATAGTTTGCTTCCTTTTGTGCTGATCTGATTACCTCAGTTCTGTGGCCAGATCTCATGCAATGGGCAGAAATGCTCACAGAAAGTATTTCATCTAGCTGAACTGGCATTTGCTCTCAAGGTTGAAATGGCCACAGACCTGTCTGCCTGCAATTAGTAAGACTTGGCTGTAGTTAATCAGAAACCCTGCATGCAACATGTTCCTGTGAGGATGGAAAAGGGTGTATTTGGGCTAATAATTTTTGTGGACTTAAATTTGCACCCTGCATATTGAACATGAGAACAGACATGATTTAATTGGGATTAATCCTGGCAACAAAACACATTATTTTGCTTTCAATTGCTCAGATTTAGGTTGATGTATCTGGAAATGTAGACATACTGGAAGTTGTCACGAAAATTGTTTATTATTTCTGTGCTTAATTTTTGTAATCTAGTGGTGTGGTGGAATGCTGGTTTGACTCAGAGAAGGAAAAGGTGAATACTGAGCCATTATGGAAAAGTTATTTGAATTCTGAGGAAGTAGAAAGTGTGAAAAAACAACTCTGCCTTGTGTTAGGTATAAATTGAAGTAGAGAGGGGCTTTGACAGGCTTTCAAGATTTTCTTACAATACCCTAATCCACAATCCAAGACTTCTAGCATCTCCTATTTTCTGAACTTGCCTACCTCAAAGGGTTGACAAATTGGCTTTTAAAATTTATCATGTATTATTTGTATAAAGTTTGTATAAGTTTGTTTGTTGAAAAGCACTGGAGCAAAATGACCATGTCAAATGTCAAGTATGTCCCAGTACTTGGGAATGATTTCTTGAGAAAACAGGAGACAAAGAAAAGGTGTCTTGTAAACATGAGTTCATGAGCTTGCATATAGAACCAGAGAAACAGTCCACCTTTTTGCATCTTTTTTAGACTTTGTTCATAATACTAACTGTATAAAGATGCACTGTTTTCATATTCAGGTAAAATGTATTCTAACAACAGCAATTTGGCATTAGTAAGGTAATGCCAGGAATAATGGCAAATTTTATGGATAAAAAAGTAAGGTGGAACAATAAAGTAGGTAATTGCATTTTGCCTTCTGCTGTGATTTTGCCTTTGCAAGAGTTAGAGGCATAAAAAGGCACTGATCTGTGTTGCTAACTTGTTAGAAATTAAGTATGGTAACGGTTGAGACCTATAAAACAATATACAGTTAACAAATACACGTTTAACATCTTTTCTGTTTCATTATTCCAAAAGTTAATAAAGCATAGCCAGTTTTTTGGGAAGGGAAGGTCCTCTATCATCTTCTGTTGTCACGTAATCTATTAATTCAGTCCTATTGGCACAACCAATTTATTTCTGAAACAAGCATAACTTTATCAATATTTGCCATGATGTATTGTAATGTATAACTCTGGGTGCTTTAAATTCACAGTATTTACTGCATATTTAGTAGTTCATTGCTGCTATAAACCAGACAAAATGTCTGGCTGATGAAAAGTGTGGGCAAGACTTTATCTCTTTGATTGTTCAAGTATGTCTACCAGGTTCTGTCTTCTGTTTGTCTCCCTTCTATCCTCCCCCACTCCCACATGCTTAATATGTATGTTTCATGTGCAACTGATGTAAATGGGTCACTTTGTCTCCCACCTCTTCCTTTATTGGGAGAATGCCAATGCTGAGTTTACAGACATGTTTCCCAATTAGGTTTTTGTTTTGTTTTGTTGTTGTTTGGACTTAAATTCTTTTCTGGAGGATTGGCAGGCTTGTTCTGAAACCTGAGAATTGACTCAACCAAGTGATCAGTGCTGATTAGTAAAATTGTGCAGATAGTTGATTGTGCAGAGGAAGTTTCCTGCTGATAGTTCTTAGGAACACCTGCTGTTGCATTCACAAGCTGGGTTGGACCAATACAGGATGAATGACTTGCTGCCTGCAGATTATGTAGCATGTATACAGAGCTTCTATTCTATTTACTGACCCAAGTTATTATCTTCTCAGTTCCTGGGAAAGAGGAGGGGAATTCTGAAAACATTTCAGGTGCAAAATATCTGCACATTCTTCCATTGTGTGAAAAATGGATGGCTAGCTCTCTTGTCTGTCAAAAGACTGTTACCCAGAAAACGAAGAATTAGATGTATTGGGTCTTTAAAATGAAAGTATTTAGTTGTTGAGATGTCAATATCCTAATCTTCCCCCCCCCCTTTTAATACATATGGTTGGGGAAGTCTCTGTGAGAAGCTCATTTGTGGTCTGTTTGGCTGTTAAAAGTTTGACAACACTCATAGATCAGTAAGGATGGCAAACATAAAAGAAACATTCTAGATGATGTTGCCAAGTCACTTGTACTATATAGACTGTTCTTAACATAGCTGGTGACAATCCTGGACATATAATATGGCTGCTGTACACTACTGCCATTTATTTCCCAATATATGCATTGTTAAACATGAGCTGGACAAAATGGCTCCAAGACTCATTACAAGATAGTGCCTGTTAGGTAAAGGTAAAGGTTTCCCTTGACGTAAAGTCCAGTCGTGTCCGACTCTAGGGGGCGGTGCTCATCTCCGTTTCAAAGCCTTGGAGCCGGCGTTGTCCATAGGACACTTCCGGGTCATGTGGCCAGCATGACTCACGGAACGCCGTTACCTTCCCGCCGAAGCGGTACCAATTAATCTACTCACATTTGCATGTTTTCGAACTGCTTGGTGTGCAGAAGCTGGGACGAGCAACGGGAGCTCACCCCGCCGCGCGGTTTCGAACCGCCGACCTTCCGATCGACAGCTCAGCGGTTTAACCCGCAGCGCCACCGCGTCCCCAGTGCCTGTTAAGCCACTGTAAATATCTGCTATAGCTTCAAAATGTTCTGAGCAGTATATTATACAGCTTCTCACTGTTTAGGCTTGCTAAGTCTTTTGCTGACTATTGCCATCTCACTGGCAATCTGTTCCTTAGTAGTGCTTATTTCTTTTCTCTGGTGTGCAGAACAAGAATACTGCTTGTTTCAGTCAGCTCAATATATTTAAGCCTGTGTTTCCCTAGAGCCTAGTTCTACACTTGGATTCCTTTAGTTATCCAGCCATACAAACTGAGATAGAATGGCAATTTCTTGAAGCCCTACTCTATTTCATATTATAAATGTATGCATCATATGTCACATTTTTATCTTATCTTTTCTTAGAAACCCAAGGAAGCATGCACACCCTTCACCCACTCCTAGCTTTATCCACACACAGCAACCTTGCGAAGTTGATTAGGTTGACAGAGAAGGACTGGCCAGACCAAGTCCAGCACCTTGGTAACTGAAAGCTAACTGGGAGGTGGATGATCACAGAACAGCAAGTCCTTCCTGTTTTCAATATTCAACCTTAAACCCTGCTCTTAGCTTTAACTTTCCAATAGGGAAATTAGGAGCATGTGCTCTCTGAAACCTTGGAAGAATGTTCTGGTAGAGAAGCTCTTTTTTCCTCCTAGAAGCACAAGGAGAAACAAAACCATTAACGTTTGTTTGTTTGTCCAATTTTGTTACCACCCATCTCCCTCATATCTATATATGACATTTTAAAGAAGATACATAAAGAAGAAATAAGAAAAAGGGGTAGAGGAGTAAAATACAAATGAATAAACAAAGGATTTACAGATGTCATGGTGGTTATAATTTCCAGTATATCATTGTTTGATTGTGAATAACTGAATATATTACATTGTTTTTAAAAAGGCTGGAAATAGCCCTTCAGGAAATCACTATGAAACTCTAACCAAAGCATGAATATCAGGTACCATGGTCAACACAATATAAATCACCAAGTAAAATAATTAATTTCAAGTCTCTTCTGTCCTTGGTGCTTGGGTTTGCTATTGGAACAGTGTCTCCACACAAAAGCCCATTAATGAGGCTTTGAATGATTATAGCAACAGCTATAGATTCTGTCTACTGCTGCAGTTACCTGCAGAGAGCTCCATTCAGCTCTTTCACTGTTGCTGCTTGCTTGTTCTGTTTTTTGGGCTTGGAACAACAAAGAGGAAGAAAGAAGTCAATGTTGGGAATTCAGTTGACTTATTGATTGGAACTTTAAGATGTCTCACGCATGCAAATAACACATTTTCCCCCCATGGGTCTACCTGCTCCAGACCAAAGTGGATGTAACTCTTGTGTGGTTGACTGGGGTCCAAGCTAGGCAAGGCTAAAATGGGTCTGAGTAATTTGTGGTTCTGCTTTTGGAACCTAGCCATTGTTGTGGCATGTGGTGTGATCTAGGCCATCTTACTAAGCCATAATATGGTTTATTTTCAAGGACGTTACATGTTACGTAAACACAGCGGTCGTGTTTTGTTAACCTGGGTTTAGTGAGCTGCGTGAACTTAGCCCATATGCTTGCTGTTGTTTTAACATATTTATGTCTGAGGGAATCCGGGCTATTATTCTTGAGTTGAGGCTTGTTCTACGATCTCTGCACTGGAGCAAAACACATCTTGCAGTTTGTCACTGTTGGAGAGGTTTGCAGCAATGTGCCTGACTTTGCGCTTGAGATGAAAAGAATGGAGATAAGGAACACTCAAGAGTTGGGAGTAGGACAGCATATAAATTGTTGTTGTTGTAACTGTTCAGGATACAGTTCCAGTATGTATGTTAGAATATTTCAGATTATAGTGGTAATTTCAAACAACACATACACTGGGGAAGGTGGGGAAAATAACTTCCTTGATGTAGAAAATTCCTTGTGGACCAAACGTCCTTAGTCATGTTTTTAAGATAGATGGGTGGCTAAGATTTCATTTAGGCTTTTTCAATAGAAAATGAAAAACAAGATTGGAAAATTCTGGTGGCAAGACCTGCTCCTTGGAAATTTGTAGGATTAGATGTATGTTTCTTCCTGCCATTCAGAAAGTTCCCTTGTGCTACAGTGGACATTAACTCATTTTTCTCACTTGGAATGATTATCATCGGAGCCTTTCCAGCCTTAACATTTAGTTCACAGCAGGGCTTAGTGTTGGATTGAGCAAGAATTTCGTGATCATGTGCAGTTACAAAAGTTTCCTTTCATGCAAGAGCCACAGGGTTTCAGACTTGGACTTTAATATGGTGTCAGAGGAAATTGTACTGTCTGTCAGTATCATTAGAATGATACTAAATAGTTGGCAGACTTATGGCAGTTTGCCTCCTAGTAGGTTGCTGTTGCATCCACAAACTGTTTGGCCCTGAAACAATACAAGTATTCCAGAAGAACTTGTAGGGGAAGTATAAATATTTTGTTTAGAAAACAAATGCAACAAAATAACATAACATGGCTTTTCCCACTGAAAGGAATAGCCATCTGCACATATCTGGAACGTATGAGCTCATTATTGGCTTGTTTTTGATACAATGTCATACATAAATCTGTTCATTAGAGCTTATATTATGGGCAGATGAAACCACTGTGGCATCTTCAATAAACCATGATTAAAACAGCCTGACGTGTTTCATGTTTAGATGTAAACACAGCCAGTGACTGCACAGTTGCTCCATTTGTGAGGCATGTGCTCCACCATTGAGCTGCAGCCATTCCCATAATGCTCATGGAAGAAACTCGTGTGCTTGAACCTTAGGGTGAACATATGCAAGCATACTATATGTCATGGCTAGGTCAGTGGATCTTTTTACCAGAACTAAATTCAGTCTATTTATGCAGTACAGCCTCTTCCTGATAATGAAAGTGTTTATGGGAATGGATTCTTCTTTTGTGCTGATGAAAAAATATCAATTAGAATTTTCACTCCAAAATCAATGAGCACGTTCCCTGTCTGATTCTCTCTGTGACTTGTCCTTCTTTGCTAGAAAGTACTTGGAAGGCTAAACGAATGGTGATAGTGAATACATTTTTAAAAATTCTACGCTTTAGATTCTCTTAGCAGCAGCAGCAGCAGCAGTGTGATTTGGCTTAGGATTTGTGGGTGGATGTGGGGAGAGATGAGCCTACCCACTTTCCTGTCCATGAAGCTGCTGCTTGCCACTCATCTTGTTTTTTTCTTGCTTGGAATTTAAGTGATATCCTAAGAATAAAATTCAAACGCTGGTTTTAACATTGCATCCAATTTAGCTGTCCTTGAGCAAATGCTAAAAAATAAATAAATATAAATAAGTAATATTAAGCTCATGAGATTGAGATTCTATGGCAAGCTTGCCATGTTCCTCTCATTTCATCATAGAAGATGAGACTATCATTTCAACGGGCAATAGGCAAAGAACCTGGTAAGCTCATTTCACTTCTGACCTCAATAAGGTATGTTTTTTTTCTTTCCTTCAGAAGGGTAGCTTAATTAAATCAAGCCAAAGATACATACTGTACAGCAGGTGAAGCCTCCAGCAAGATAAACAGATCAATAAACCAATTTGTGTTTGCTGACTAGAAGAGATTTCTAATTACTAGGGCTCTCTGCTCACCATTTCAGATGGTGGCAGAGTAATTGAAAGGATAAGAAATCCAATTCCTTGTTGTTTGAGGGTTTATTCCTATTTAGCTCCCGTTAGCTGAGCTGGTAATGCTGACTCGCCTGTCAAGCTGAAGGTGATAATTTATTGCTGGCTGCCCCAGTTCCCTGTTAGGAGCTGCTTCACATTTTGGTTAAAATAATAATGCTTGGTTAAAACATAAGAACATTAAATATTAACATTGATGATGATGATGATGATTAGCATCAGCCTTAGCATTTTTTAATTTAGCATTCCAGCATTATGTGAGCTGGCCTAATATCAGTTTCTAACTAAAAACACACTTTTGGAAGTTGGCTCAGTCCTATTCTGTTTTGTCCTGTTCTATTTAGGTACAAAATCTAGATAAAAAAGAGAGGTGTAACTGTTATCAGTTCTGAATAGGAAATTGTTTTCCTGTTTGTAGATAGAAAGCAATACCAAACTCTTGAAGCTGAAACAAATTCTTCTACTGGATATTGTTGTAATGCCCAGAATAATAATATAGTTTATCAAACAATAGGTAAGCGTTATGTTTCAGCAAGGTTCTGTACAAATGTGAAGTTTCAGTAGCTCAGTGGTACTTCATATCCTTCTTCCTCTTTTGGTACTTCTGGCTCTGGAAATGAATTTGTGCTGTATATAAACAAAATCAGTTTTCAGCTCTGGTAGTATAAACTGTGTATGAGTGTAATTGGCAGGTGAATTCTATGTTTGGAAGGAGTACTGAGAGACCACTCCATGTGGATATTAAACAAACAAAAAAAACCCCTAATCTCAGATGTTAATTGAATTTCCATTGATACCACAGTATAGCCAGAATCCCATTCTCAATTCCAACTGATTTTTTTTTATTCCATCTCTGGAGCTACAATTTGCAGTGGTTGTGCCTAGGAATTGTTTGGGTAGAGAAAATCCAGTAATCTTCAACCAATTCATAAGTCAAAGTTAGAACTCTGTAGACAAAGGAATACTTAGGTAGAGCAAATGGTGTGGTGCTTGCAGGTGCAAAGGAGAAAACTCCATATTTAAAGAAAAACAAGGCAGTTTGCTTATGGTCAACTTTAACCATAAGTTAATGTTTTGTTTCTCCTTAATTTTCAGCCCTGGCCCAGTGTGTCCAATCTTGCTAAAGATTTCATTGACCGTCTGCTCACTGTGGATCCTAGCGACCGGATGACAGCACTTCAAGCCTTAAAGCATCCCTGGGTGGTGAGCATGGCTGCCTCTTCTTCCATGAAGAACCTGCACCGTTCCATCTCTCAGAACCTCCTCAAGAGGGCATCGTCTCGTTGCCAAAGCACCAAATCAGCTCAGTCTACCCGTTCCAGCCGGTCCACCAAATCCAACAAGTCCCGACGCGTGCGGGAGAGGGAACTACGAGAGTTGAACTTGCGCTATCAGCAACAGTACAATGGCTGACAACCGAAGAAGAGGCTGCCTACTTCACTTTTTTCTTTTTGACACTGGGGCATGTTCTGCAGGGTGTCTGCTAAGTGTTCCAGCTGCCTTATTTCTCCTCTGATAGTTCAGCCTTTGTGTCTGCCTTTCTGTCTTGAAAGAAATGGATATTTTGGGACACTGATGCCTTTAGGAGAATGCCGTGCCTGGGCAGAGTCAGTACAGTATCTCTGCCATGATGGGAAATTAGGAAAGTCTGTTTTTGACCCACCCTGGGCCAAGTCCTGAGCTGATGGCTTGAAATACTGGAAACACATGGAAGGGGGAGTCCTTACCCAGTTTAAAATCCCTGCTACTCCTACTTATTTATGACAAAAGTTGATTGTTGTTGGCTGAGAGATTTAGAATGCAATCCTGTGCCCACTTACCTGGGAATAAGCTTGATAAAATTAGTGGGTCTGACTTTGGTGTACAGGAGTACACACTAGGCTCGCTTGCTTAAGATCCAGAATCACCTGGAGGTGCTCAAGGCATTTCCACTAGTGCACAAAGGGATGGCAAATTTTCTTTACCAGTGCAACCTCTTGTACTGTACTAAACATTTTCCTAGAGATTCTAGTAACATTTAAAGGGTGGGGTGGGGGGCAAGCTTTCTAGATCTTGGTCAACATTTAGCTGGATGGCTTGGGATAAGCTTTGTTCTTCCTCCTTGCCTCCTGTCTATTTTGTAGCATTGCTTTGATCTCTCCATTTTGTTTTTTCATTTAATGTTGGGATGAATTGTTATAATCCAGTTACATTCCAAGTCAGCCAAAGTTGCAGGATGTGGGTTAGTATTCCACATTGCCAGAGACTGCAAGAACCTTAACAACTTCCTTTTGTTTTCCAACATCATATGCATACTAGTAGTTGTCCTATTACAATGACAGAATGAGCAGTAGAAGTCTCTCATCAAATGTTATGGTTGAAGCTTGACATAACAACTGTTACGTTAGCCTGTAGAATGTGCAGAGAGTACAGCTTAGAATCATTAACTTACATAGTTTAATGAGATCCAAAAATAATCTACACTGCACATACCCCCATGGATTAACACTTTAAAAAAAAAATTGTGTGGCTGCAAGCAAAGAGAGCAAAAGAGGTATTCCTGCCATAGCCATGTTTTAAGTCAGATGAAGCAATCCAAATGATTATAAGAAGAAGACTTGCACGTTACCAGGATAAATGTCCGAAGTCATTAACCAGCTTGAAGGAGAGTTGAATTCTCCTATCCTTGGTTAGGCCTGCTATAATTATACAGCCAAATGAAGTGTTGGAATTTTGAGTATAGCATTAATCATTTAATTTCAAACAGCGTGTAGAGTCAAGTTTTAATGGTTCCATATGAAAAATGCATCTCCCTGCACAAACAAAGCTAGCACATCAGGGAGCAGACTCGGAGAGAACCTTCTGAGGTACTAGATTTTTATTAGCAAAGGAATATTTGCAGGAAGCGGGGGTGGATTCAAAACAGCACCTCCTGCCTGCATTGTGAATTGGAACAATGAATTCTGCTACCTCATTCTGTAGCATAGGAAGACTGCCATGTGAAGCAAGGCTGGTCAAAAGACCACCTGGAGTTTCAGAGCAGTTTATTCTAACTTTGAAAATAACCATCCATGCTTTTAATTCTCTACGTCAGTCCAAGTAGTATTTGGTAGACCTAGTCCTCAACAGATCTCCCTCTGTCCTTTTCCAGGTTGGAATTGTGGCCCAGACCACTAAATGTGCCTTTTAACAGAAACCAACTACTTGCATCCTCTGGCACATCCCTTTTTGCAATATGACCTTCTCTATACTAATAAATATGTCTTTAAAGTTAATTAGCCAGCAGTTTAAAGTTTAGCATTTCATCAGTCTTGATATTCAGACGGTTTTATCATGTTGAGCAGTTAAGGGTCTTCAAATTTTATGAGCATAAAAAAAAGTTCTTACTCCAGTGAGTGATGATTCTAGAGGTGTCTCTGCAGGTTAACTTTTACATGCACTTGCATATGCGTTACTCCACTATTGATTCATCTCTATTCCTGCTCTAGACACACCTTGTGTAGAACTGGTTTCTCAGACCAGGGTGCCATCTAGTGGTTCAGGATACTCTTGCCTGTCAGATTAATTAGGGCAAGCTTCCATTAATGCTTGACTTCATATCCTGTCATTGTTTTACTGTACCTTAGTTGGCAGTTAAATCATATTTTGCTAGCTATTGTCTGTTGGGCCACACCAAATTTCACATTGGCTTTGGTAGTATTTATTTGACTCTTCAGAAGATACTTAGGTCTGGGGTAGAGATTTCTTTAACTCTTCTTTGTTCCCTTCCTTCTGGATAAGATACCAATTTGAAGGAGAGAAACCATTTTTGACCTACTCATTGCCCATGGAGATCAGTATTATCTAAGCATAAATGTGAGAGACTTCTATGAAGAATGGCTAATTGTAGCATGCTAGCCCACTATAATGATAAGCAAACCATTCACAAATTGAAGTGTTTCTTTTTAAATGCATGCCTTAATTTCTAAGACAAGAAAAATTATGTATGTGTGTCTTGGATGCGGCATAACTGTTAATCCATGCTTCTTTCTCTCCCAATTCATTTTGGTGTTTAGCTGCTGATTTATTGTGTGTATGCAATAGCAACCATTCAGTACTCTCTTCTCCAGATCTTGAGATTAGTTTGTGCCTTGCACTGCCCCCTTTTCTTACTCTTGGAAAAACTAAACATTGTAAATATACTGGAACTTAGCAATACTGTGTTAAAAAAAATACAACCAGTGAACAGCCTCAGTGGTCTGAAATCCATCTGTCCATTGGAGAAAGAATGCAAAATTTGGGTTATGTTCTCGTTTGCTAACAATGAGACTCTGCAGACGTAAGTGTGGTATAGATTAGAAACCACTTCTGCCCAGGTTCTACCATTAGAAATACTTTCTTTTTAAGCCTTGTATTTGAACATCAGCAGGTCCTTTACGCCAGTCTTTTCCTGCCACTTTCTAAGTGCTCATTGGATAAAAGTCACTCTTATACAAGGTTTGGCAATAAGAAGTGTCACTGCCAAGTAGGAAGAATCATGAGATATTTTTCTAGGAGAGTAATTAAAAGATGGCAGTCTGGAGCCAGGCATCTATATATTCCATAATGTCAGGATATTTAGTTTTTATCAGGCACTCTGATTATTAAGGGTAGGGACTATTGTACCTTTAAACTGTCAACCCTTTCTTTTATCCAGGAACTCTTGCACTTTATCCTATCCCAATCATTTTATAATATTTCTTATGAGCCTATGAGCCACATGTTTTAACATTTCCCAACATTTCATGTGAACCACAAGTTCCAACATTTCCACTGAGTCACAAGACAGTGCTTTAACACTTCTGGCTTCTTAATGACTTTATTCTGTAGCGGAGGAGAATTCAAATGTGGAAATGTACTGTGACTGCAATTTACAAGCCAGCAAAAGCTGCACATGAATTTGTTGCCTGCAAGACACTCTTGCAGATTCCAAGACTTCTCACAACGAGGGCCACAGTCTTCCCCTGCATACTAGTCCATGGTGCACCAGTGTTGCAGCATGGATTTTCCTGCCAGAGGTGGCCAGTTTGGGAACTGTGACTAGTGGAGAGGATATGACAATAGGAGATCATTTTCAGCAGACCTCCTGTGTCTGCCATAATGCCTAGGTTGGCCTTTAAATGTTCATATCTTGTTCAGTAAATGACTAGGATTGTTGTGAGTGGAAGTTTCAGCTTTGATGGGTAAGTTTGGGGTGAAGATAGAATTAAAAAAGACTTGTGTTCTTCTGAGGTTTTGTAAATAGAGTTCTGCAACCTGGGGAACACCAGGAAAAAGCATTTGGGAATGGGATCAGAATGGGATCAGATGCATAATTCCACATCTGTAATTTTGCCAATACTTTTGAAAAGTTGGCTTTTTTCTTAAGATTGATATAGGTGCTCTTCTGCCAGTTCGTGCCTAATTTAAACCACTCAGTCATTATTCTTGGAAATCTAGGATTAAATTACAAACTAGTTCACAGTCCAAAGAACCACTTCACTGGTGATGCATACTTAGTAAGTCGAGACTAGTTCCCTTTCTCTCCATGTTGTGCTACAAACTGCTTTTGAAACTCAGTGTGTCAAAAGACATTTGATGTGGCAGAAGGGCCTCCTTTGTTCAAAGGAGAGGGAAAAACCATTACAAATCTCAGTGGCCATTTTCAAACTTCTGGGTGACACTTTGGGCCCCATCTAACGTCATGGAAGCAGAAACAATGCAAAAAAATGTGAAATTCACCCTTGGATAGCTTCCCCTGAGGTAAAGCTCTGTTGCCTGCCACTGCGTTTGCTTTTTCTCAGTTTGGTTCAGCAAACTGGCTTTTTCCAAACCATCTATCTTAGGGAGGAGGTCCTGTAGATTCACTGAAACCAGAGCAGACTGGAGGATGTGGCAGCTTTCTGATGGGAGCAGTAGTAGCTGGCCAAGCTATTAATCCTGTGTACAAATGGAGTGTCTGGACATGCCTCTTAGCAGCTGTATGGTTTTGGGACTGCTCAGCAGTGAGGGACTAGCCGTTTTATTGAGAACCATTATGGTTTTTGTCACCAATTAATGCTTGATAGGCTTTCAAAGAACCTCAGGGTTGTCTGGAACCCAACATGGAAACTGTTTTTTATACAAGCATGACAGGTTATTCCTTTCAGACAAGTGGGAGGGAGGTGGTACTTTCCAAGTAATCTGTACTCCAGCAGCCCCTGGCTGTAACTTATTCCCTTCCTGCCCATATCTGTGTGCTGTGAATATGTCACTTTTGGCACTACAGTATCTTTTGGAAGTCCTCCAAGGTAGGTTTTAAGGAACTTAGTCTGACTTCACAGATTCTTCTTCCCAGCCCAATAACATCCAATGGTCAAAAAGAATTGTTCCTAGAACCTGCCTTCCCTCTTTTTCATAGGTCTGTGGCTCCCCCCACTTTCAAGTATCCATATCTGTGATTTTTGTCTTTGGTGCCTTTTGAGGTTATTTTTTTACACTATGGAATCTCTACTTTTTTAGAGGGTGATTTGATGCATGACAGTTAACCTGTAATGTTGAAATTAGTGTATGGAATTATTTATTTTGTGTATTCAGTCTGTTTTTAAATTTTGTAAATGTAACCTTTTATTCAGTAAAATGTTGATCCTCATGGATTGGTGGAGTTTTTTTTTTATTGGGTAGGGTAGCAATAAATGCTATAAGGCAAAGGCAGGTTTTTTCAGGTGGGGACCTGCGCTTTTGAACTCAGGTTGGTGGGTGAGACCAGGATAGAATCAATTGTTTTAAAGTAATTGTAGCTAAAATGAATATTCTTTCTATATTCAATAATTGATCCTGCCTATCAAACCTACAATTAGGCAGCAGTTTTTGGAGTGGCTTGCAGGCCATACTGAAGAGTTTGGGAAACACCGGTTTTGGAGCTCTGCTTTAATTGATTATATGAATGAAAGAGAGGGCTGAAACTGCTTTTGGTTCCTATGTATTGTAATAGACATTGAGGTATGCTTTGTCAAATCCTGGGAGATGGGACAAAACTTCTTAAATTGTCTCCTATTTTCTGTATTTTCAGGAGTTAATATTTCTGTAACTTGCTTTTGTTGTTGCCCTATCAGATACTTAAAGGATGGAATAATGTTCACATCTGGACAAAGCGACTTTTATGTGTATTTTACCAATATAAGACAGTGTTTTTCAACCTTGGCCGCTTGAAGATGTGTGGACTTCAACTCCCAGAATTCCCCAGCCAGCAAGGGCTGGGGAATTCTGGGAGTTGAAGTCCACACATCTCCAAGCTGCCAAAGTTGAGAGACATTGAGCTAAGAGATGCCAAAGCATATCAGCAGATTTTCAGTAACGGTCTAAAAATATGGCTGTGATAAAAAAAAAAAAAAAGGCCTAAAAATTTGTTGTTTTTTTGAGATGCTACAACAGCTGGAAGTAGGTTCAGAGTTCTGACACAGACACTTTAAGAAAGTTACAAGTCTCCTTTACTGATGAGTATGACAGACCATCATTGGAGGAAGATTTTTTTTCTTTGCAATGAAACCTGATTTGGTTTCTCCATATCTCAGTGGCAAGAATGTATGTCAATCTATTTCCTACACTGGGAACAGTCCCAGTGACAGCAGTTGTCTTGTGCTTCCCAGGAGTGTCCTCAGTTTCTAGCTACCACTTGATCAATCCAGCTGCGGAATTTGGAGACTCGGGTATAAACACCAGGAGCCCTGACGTTACAGTTGGATGTACCCCAGGAGACAATCCCGATCAGATTCCATACCGAGCCTTTCTGGCATACCAGCGGGCCACCAGAATCACCCTAAAGGGCAAGAAAAGCAAATGCTTTTAAGAAAATCCTTTTCTCAGTTGGTAGCAGCCTTTGCCTGGGGTGAGAAAAACTAAGCAGGGTGGAGCCCAATTTTTACTTGGATAGGAGGCCTCTGGGGAAATCTAGGACTATAAACTGGACAGGGAAGCTGAAATAGCATCCTGGAAGAAGGCAGTGAACAACCATTTTTGTTTGGCTGCTAAGAAGACTACATAGTCATGTCCTTGGAGTTGACCTCAGCCCAAAGGAAATTGACTTGACTAGAAAGCCCTTACTAGCTCTTGACTTGACTTTAGAAAGCCCTTACTACCCTGGAATCCTTTGGATGGGTGGAACTATAAGACCTCCTCCAGCATGACCAAAAGTTTGAGAAGCTAAGGAATATCATTGGGTGCATTTCTCTAGGATGCAAAAAGAAATCCATGGCTGGACACAGAGAACCTCCCTCCCTCTATTCTATACTCTGCCTTGTCACCTTTTCCCTGGGAACCTTACCTGGCAGGAGGAGGCGCCAGCCCCACCAGCACATATCATGGAACTGGTGATGCGGTTACCCCAATATTGCTGGCACTGGGTTACAGGCACCAAGGGAAGAAGGACTTGCTGCAGTATGATTGCAGAGCCACTTGCTGGCAAAAAGAAAAAAGTCAAAATTGTCAGTGAGTTAAAGAAGGCAGGCTGGATATCTTCTCTTTCTGCTTTGGCTTTTCCTAGCCAGCTTTATCCCAAATGGTCACCTACCAGTCCCACTGGTCCGTCCCCATCCAGTTGTGACACACTTGAGTCCTGAGGGCAAAGACTCTGTTGAAGAAGCCAGACAGACAGGAGATACACGGGCATTCAGCTGGACTGGGGCAGAAAGCTTCAACAGGGTGATGTCATTATTCAGGGTTCCACTATTCCAGGCAGGATGGGTGATCGCCTGGAAAACATCAGGAGTAGAGGGAGAAAACCTTAAAACAGGGTTTCTCAACCTTGGCAACTTTAAGAGTTTAACGTTGAAGAGTGAAGAAGGAAAGTCAGTAGCCATTATCCTGGGATCACCCAATACAGTAAGACATAAGGTGCTTCAGTGTTTATTTTGGCTTAGCATTATCGGTAAACCCAGCACCCATAATTTGTAAACCAGACTTTATAGCTTAGGGTATTGTACAAATTAGGCCAATTATACTTTATTCAACAAACCATGGTTTAGCATAACAGCTTGTCATGACATACAAACCAGGCCATGGTGTTGCATTGCTGTGTGGAATGAGCATCAATAAGAAATAATTTTAAATTGTATTCCATTACAAGCCACACATGATTATATGCAGATTCAGAGGTGTCTGCAGCAGGGACAAAAAAAGTAATTGTTTTTGTCCACCAGATGTATGGGACTGCATCTGTGCTTTCCTTTCTGAAGTCTGTGACATGGCCCCAAATGGCCTGCTCACCTTGATTATGGATCGCTTCTGGATTGGCTCAGTTCCAGAGTTTCTGTTATACTCTCCAAGGATAGCAAAATGTGTTCCTGGTCTGGAGGAATAAAAACACAGTTACAGTATGTGGCATATGCTGATTCCGGCATCTAACATGCACCAAAACTGAACATAGCATTGAGACATAAATCAATTTCTTAGATCTGGAGATGGAAGAGGTGGGATAAAGGTAGCTTTAGTTGAGATTTAAACTGTGGAATCTCCCAACATTTCATTGATTCAGTAGTTTGGAAACGGAATAGTTTGGAGATGCAGGTAAGGAAAGAGATTGCTAAACCAGGTAAGACCTTTTGATGGTCAAAGGTCCAAAGGCCAGAGGAGAGGTCTTTCATGGCCAGAATTTTCCTTTCCTTTTATGGGAGGGAAAGTCTTAGAGCTTCAGGTAAGTAGGGCTGACACTACTGTTTTTGTATATTCACCACCTGAAAATTACGGGAAACTGGTCCATTGATTTATGACAATAGTAACAGCAGATGACTTCATGGTGTTTTTTAAAACAATGTTTGGAAAGTACATGCTGATTTGGGACCTCAAGTTGCTCATCTCTAAACACATTCTAGGAGTGCTAAGCAACGATGGAAACAAGTTCTGTTTTCTCAGTGGTTTCTATTTCAGATAAAAGTACTGAACAACTTTAGGAATTGTTGCTTGGATTCATTTGGTTGCTTCTTTCCTCCTTGCCCCATCTTTCTTTTATTTTGTTCCTTGTATATTGGGTATGTTTGCGGCCTTGAGTTAGTTATAAAAGAAGAAGAATAAAGGTGGGATTAAAATAAAATAAAATAATAAAATAAAATAAAATAAAAATTCTAAGTCTGAGAATAGGAACAGACCTGTTTGCTATTGTTCTTACATAAGCTGAGTCTGAGAGCTGTTTTGGCTTTTGGAAGTAAAAAAGTATTATATAATCTGATGAAACAATTGAAAAATTGTACTTGACCTCATTTTGGATGCAGTTTATTTATAGCTTGATCGCACCCTTCCTCTAAGCTCAGGGCAACATCAGTATTTTTTCCTGTATTTCGTTTTCTTACAACTCTGAGATGGATTGGGCTGAAAGGTGGTGAGTAATTATAAGCTGGCACTGAAAAAGGGAAAGGTTTGAACTTGAGATTTCCTTATTATAATCCATCAATTTGATTACTGTGCCCTACTGCTGTTGGAGGTCTACTCAGGGCAGACAATGCCTGCCTGATCAGCTGCTTGGATTCACCAATCATTCTGTCCCACTGATAACCTATCACCGATTACCAAGAAAATGGAAGTCCTCCTTCCATTAGAGAAGAAGGTTACAGATGCTCCTCTGAGAGCTTAAGGAAAGGTGGACAGCATATATCATTCTGAGAGCTTCTGTGGATCCCTTTCTGCAACCACTGAGTGCCAAGACCTGAATAGCTCCTAAAGCTAATGCACTGTATATAGTCCTAAAGTTTGAAGGTCTGTAAGTTCAGTTCCCAGTAGAGGATTTGAACCCCATTGAATAACATCTGGCTACCTGCATCTGACGATTCCCAGTAAGGATGAAACTGGTAACATGGTGCCTCTAGGTGATGTCTAGGTGATGTCTAGGTGATAACAAGAAATGGAAAGGTTTTACTTACCTCACATTGCAGTGAGCAGCTGTAACAACCCAATTCTCATTTATCAGGGAACCACCACAGAAATGGAAATTTGAGCTGGTCTAGAAAAAAAAAATTGAAGCACACTAATGGTAAAATGCATCAAGAAAACAAAGACTGTTTGGCAAGTTTATGTTCCCTATTTTTCCCTCTTTGCTTCCCCCCACCCTTTTTTTTTTGAGGACTGAACTAAGCAGAGCAGAAAAAGTCTGTGGTTCTACCTTTTCCAATCTGAACAAGTCTCAAATATGGATACGAATGAGTTCTAAAGCCTGATCCTGTTGGCAATTAATTTGAACATTCTGCTCACTTCGAATGCAAAAAATAACATCAAGTGAACTCTGTCTAACATTTTCCTTCAAAAAAATCACACACATTCTACCAGGAATACAAAAAGAAGGTGGTGGTGGTTGTTAGTTGCCGTCAAGTCGTTTACAACTCATGGCGACCCCATGTATAACAGAACAAAATGCTGTTTGGTCTTGCGCCATATGTTCCAATGTTTGCATCCATTGTTGCGGTAATTGTATCAATCCATCATACTGAAGGTCTTCCTCTTTTCCGCTGGCCCTCAACTTTACCAAACATGATGTCCTGTTCAAGTGATTGGTCTTTCCTGATGATGTGCCCAAAGTATGAGAGTCTAAGCCTAGTTATCATCACCTCTGGGGAACATTCTGGCTGTATTTGTTTGTTCTTCTGGCAGTCCATGGTATCTTCAATAATCTTCGCCAACACCACAATCCAGATGCATCAATTCTTCTTCTATCTTTCTTTTTTAATGTCCAACTTTCACAGGCATATGTGGCAATTGAGAAGACCATGGCGTGAGTCAGATGCACCTTTGTTTTTAAACTGACATCTTTACTTTTGAAAACTTTAGATAGATCTTTGAAGGCAGATTTTCCCAGCGCGATACGTCATTTGATTTCTTGATTACTACTTCCCTTGGCATTGATTGTTGATCCGAGTAGACTGAAATTGTTGACGACTTCAATTTCTTCTCCATTTATTGTGACATTGTTTATGTGAGTATCTTCGTCTTCTTCACATTCAGGTGTAGTCCGTATTGCTGACTACAATCTTTGATCTTCATCAGCAAGTACTTCAAGTCTTCTTCACTTCCAGCAAACAAAGTTGTATCATCTGCATATCGCAGGTTGTTAATGAGTCTTCCACCAATTCTGATACCCCGTTCTTCTTTGTACATTCCTGCTTCTCAAATTATTTGCTCAGCGTACACATTGAATAAGTAGGGTGAAAGTATACAACCTTGCCACACACCTTTTCCAATTTTGAACCACTTGGTGTCACAATTTTTTGTTCTAACGACTGCCTCTTGATCCATGTACAGGTTCCACATGAGTACAGTTAAGTGCTCTGGAATTCCCATTCTTCATAATATTAACCATAACTTGTTATGGTCCACACAGTCAAACGCCTTTGCGTAATCAATGAAACAGAGGTAAACATCTTTCCGGTATTCTTTATATTCAGCCAAGATCCATCTGACATCAGCAATGATATATCTCGTACCACGTCCTCTTCTAAATACAGCTTGGACTTTTGGTAGTTCTCTGTTGATGTAAGGCTGCAAACGTTGTTGAATTATTTTCAGCAAAATTTTGCTAGCATGTGAAATTAATGAAATTGTTCGATAATTTCCACATTCTGTTTGATCTTCTTTCTTTGGAATGGGTATGAATACGGATCTCTTCCAGTCAGCTGGTCAGGTTGTTGTCTTCCAAACTTCTTGACATAGAAGAGCAAGTGCTTCCACTGCTGCATCTGATTGCTGAAATATCTCAACTGGTAATCCATCAGTTCCTGGAGTCTTGTTTTTCGCCAATGCCTTCAATGCAGCTTAAACTTCTTCCTTCAGTACTGATGGTTCTTGATCATATTCTACCTCCTTAAATAGCTGAACATTGACTAACTCTTTTTTATACAGTGATTCTGTATATTCCTTCCATCTTCTCTTAATACTACCTGTGTCATTTAATGTACTTCCCATAGAATCTTTAAAGATAGCAACTCGGGGCTTGAATTTTCTCTTCAGCTGTACTAAAAGTTGCATACAAACAGTGGCCGTTAACATTTTTTTAAAAGTTTGTTTCCCCCGAAATGTGTGCTGGGGGAAAAAAGTCGGCCTCGGGGAAGTAGTCTTTGATTTAAAAAAATGAAGAGTTTATTTACATTTTAAAAGATTTTGAGCAATTCCTATGAATATTTTCATATAGGAAAGATGCATACAAGTGCCTGCGTATGTTCTGAAGGTCAATGAATATGCAATTTCCACATTTTTTAAAAAATGTAGAACTATCTACAGGCAGGAACACTGCCTTATTAACAACAAGGTTTTAAATCATTTATTCTGTGGCAGCCTCAAGTCCACCCTACCCTATTCTCACCCATGCATTAGTATTATATCTTAAAAGGATAGCCTTGTTATATCAAATTCCTCTCGTCCAATTGTTTGTTTGTTTTTGTGAGCAATCCAGAATTTAAACTGGGGTTAGTAGAGCTGCAGCATCTTTCCCCACTTCAAAGGTTGTTGTGGGGAAAGTGCCCATTTAAGGAAGGGGCCAAAGCATTTGGAGATAGATGCAATGGAGTATCCTTTCTTGGTATGCACAATTACAGTGATGACTGGGCTCCTCGCCAGGGGATCGCAGGAGCCACAAAGCCCACAAGTTTACAGGTTATATACCCTACGATATACCCTAATCAAGGAACTATTAACTCAATCAACCAAGCAGCAAACAACAGTCCAATCAAGGAACTCCCAAGGAGAGAACAACACCTCCACCAACACAAGCAGGGCAAGCCACAATATATAAACAGAGAGCAAGGCCCACTCCCTCTTTGCACTGAAGATGTTGCCTAGTCTGGCAATGAAACATCTGCAAGAAAACAACAAGGCTCAGAGAGCACCAAGGACTCCATAGTATATACCCTCTAAAATGATAATTGGACTTACAAAAGCAGAGTAAATTCTAACACAACCTTTACTGCAGGAATGTGGCATCTGATAACAACATGGGGTGACTTTATTATGGTCTGACCCTGTGCCTCCACATTCTGCTCTTCTAAGGAGGCTCCAAGCTTGCCCTTTCTGTACTAGAACCTTCTAACATAAACAATGTCCTTTATTGTGCCCATATGTTGACTCACTTTACACCAGACAACAACCTGGTATCTGTCTCCTTCTGTTCCAGGGTCATCAGGCAGCTTCAACTTGCCTGCTGTGCCTAATATGCAGTTCAGCATCATGGATGTAAAGACATCCCCCAGGCCCATTCCTCCATCTGGGGAGGGGCACTGAACAGCTGGTGCCTGGGATGGTTCGACCAGGATGTCTTGCCCTTCGCCTTGCTCCCCAGTTTCAGGGACTGAGCTGGAGGGCTCCTCTGGCCCTTCCGTGGTTCAGGTTGCCATAGCCATCGTCAACTAAAATTCCTCACAAGAATATTCTCTTGGTAGGAGTTAATGAAATTAGAGATTCTCAGCTTTATGTGATGAACGCCTACCCAAGTTTCCATCTAGACTCACACAAGAAGCTTATGGATATCTGATTTATTACTGGATAGTATGCAGGTTCAAGAGCAAAGCTGAGAATGGCAAAAGCACGGGTCTTTCAAACAATTAAAGCTTAGACAGTTCCAATCCCTCCCCACAGAGTCAGTAAGAGTCCACTCCCCGCAGCCTGCAGGTCTTCCTAATGGTTCCTGACGGTCTTTGGGAAAGTGTCCTTGAACAGGCGAGATAACCCAAATAGACATTCCAAAGTCTCTACAGCAGTGCCTGGTACAAAAGAACAAGAGCAGCGCCCTCCTGAACAGTAACACATGTCAACACCAGGATGGCATGGGAACTGGTTACTATGTTCACAGGAACATTGGAACAGGAACCATGACAGTCTGTGTCACCCGGGGCAAACATGGATTCCGCACCCATTTTGGTGCCCCCCCAGCACTCATTTTGGCGCCCTTCCAGTGCGGCGCCCAGGGCACATGCCCCACTTGCCCCCCCAGATGCAGCCCTGTGTCCCCCACATTACTGACCTACCAATGGCTGAGGGGGGGTGTCCTTACCTGTAGCGAGACTTGCCAGGGCCAAGAACCAGAAATGGCATTCTCCCCATTGACAATTCTCTCTGTGTCCCTCACATTAGGCTTAATTGATGGGATCCCACAGCCTAAGAAGAAACAAAGGGAGGGTGATTTTGGTAAGTATCTCAGTTCTGGATTGGGAGAAGCCTTTTGACTGAGACTGAGACAAGAAGGTTAGGGAGGGTTGCCCAGATTTGTTCACATGCTGCCTACTCTTGAAGTGCTCAGAGAAACCAATGGCTACATGCAGGAGCTTGGTGGGAACTGGTTGGTTGTTATGCAGTAGGCTCTAGAGTAGGGGCACTATTATTTTTCAAGTTGAGGAGGCCATAATTGGCCTTTGAGTAGAGCGTGTAGGCAAGGCCCCACATCCTGAAAATTTGCAGGACAAAGAGGGTCAAAAGTACATTTGATTTAACTCAATGTAAATGTCTGTTTTAATCTAAATTAACTCTCCTCAACATTGCTCCCCATATATTTCATCATTTCCCCCTTTGTCTGCATTATAAGATTATACAGCAGAGCCTTTTTTGAAAAAGTCACTGGGGAGCTGAAAAAAGCATCCCATAAGAAGGCAGAGGCAAGCTGTTTTAATTGCCAGAAAACTACCGGGATGCATCCTTGAAATCATCCACAGTTCATCCTTAAATAAGAGTACAAGAACCCCCCAGGGTTGTAGTAGGAAGCGCTCTTCCTTTCCCACCCTATTGCTCTTTTCTGCAGGGGAAATCCATCAGGCAAGCAGGCCCATGAATTAGGCAATGCGTGGTGTGTGGTTGTGTGTGGTGTGTTGCAAGCAATGAACTTGGTATGCCCCCCGTAGGAGCTGCATGCTCCATCAGTTGTGAAGACAGAGTAGGAAGGAAGGAAACACCTTACAAAGCAGCATATGCTCTACTCACCACAGGCAACACCAAGGAGCACTAGGTAAGTAAGAGCTGCCCACAGGAAAGCCATTTCAGTTGGTACCCCCAGGGAGCTTCAGATCCCCCAGTGCTGCTGGGTTTTTATTGCCAGGCCACCTGGGACCCATGGCACGTCTGCCAGTTGTAGCTGACTTCCCCTCCCACCTATCCTTGAATTGATGATAGTAGGAGCAGAGTAAATTTAGCTTGGGTTGCATGATGCAGGTGCCTCGCCAAGGACGCTTCCCCACCAGCACAACAGAGTTGCAAGCTGCACCTGTTTCCCATAACGGTCTCCTTTTTTTCAGGCTGAATAACAGAACTGGCTGTTTTTAGAGTTTCAGGCTTGGCCTAATCCCTGAGGTCTTCTTTTCACCCAACATCTCTAAGCCTTCACTTCTTTCCATCGGGTCCCTTTAACATCTTATCACCCTTTCTCCAAGAAGCGTGGAGGCTGTGACTGGGGCCATTCCTGGGAGCCCCGTGTGCTGTGATTTAGCTCCATTCTGTAGAGCCCCCTCCCTGCCAGCACCACCGCAGATATCAAAGCAGAAGATCTCTTGCTCAACAGCTTTAGGAATTGGGCAATAGGCTTCCTCTGAGAGGAAATGGGCTGGAGAGAGAAAGCCTCTCTATTTCTCATATACATCTTTTGCAAAACCAATCAGGACGTCCTAGTCTGAGTTTTAAAAAAATGTTTTTAAAGGAAATGGGCCCCTCCCAAAGAGGAGCCTGGGGATCTTATTGACTCAGTGGCAATCCTGGGCATTTCTTTGTTTGTCTTGGAGTTCTCTTAGCTTTATACAAAGGCTGTGTGGACACATGATGACCCTCCCTCATGCCACAGAGATGCCAGCCAACCTGACAGGGACCAAGACCAGATGGGTGCAGGCCAGCCTGGTTCCAAGTCTGTTCCTTGCTACATGCTTCCTGATTGGGGTCCCTGGGAATGGTCTCGTGGTCTGGACTATCCTTTCCAAATTCCGCCAGCGCTCATTCACCATTGCCCTCATCCTGAACTTAGCTATGGCTGACTTAACGGTAATGCTGACTGTGCCTTTCTGGATTTACTATTTTCTCAGCAGCTGGGTTTTTGGAGACTTCATGTGCCAACTCCTCGTATATATTGTATATTTGACAGTCTACACCAGCATCTTCTCCATCACATTAATGAGCCTCCACCGCTTTGCTGTCGTGGTCTTCCCAGTCGCTTCCCAAAGATGGCGGAAGCCAAGGGGGGTGTACATCATACTGCTGGTCATTTGGTTGTTAGCAGGGGCTTTCTCCTGCCCAAGCTTGATATTCTCATCCACCCAGATGACCGAAGGGCAGTGCTCGGATGAATTTTATAAGAATGATGGCCAGCGCCTTGCGGTTAACATAGTGGAGACACTGTTTGCCTTTGTGATCCCTTTTGCTGTGTTGGCAGTCTGCTATACCTATGTGGTGAGGAAGATTCGGACTCTGAAAAACCACAAGAAAATGAAAACCGGGAAGCTGATTTCTGCAGTAGTTGGCACCTTCTTTGTTTGCTGGCTCCCTTATCACATCTTGAACCTCATCATCATCTCTGCATTGTTGCTGAAATATTCCAAACCGGAGGTGAGCCGGGCCTTACTTGACTCCATTAAAACTTTAACAAACTTTCATGGGTCTAGTGCCTTTTTAAGTAGCTGCATCAACCCCATTCTCTATGCCTTTGCAGCGCGGAGTTTCCGTGGTGGGCTACGTGAGACGAATTTTGCGAAATTATTTGAAAAGGTGCACAACGATACAGAGGAAAAATCATCTAAGGACAATACCATTTCCATGCAGACTCTGTAGCTCGAGAAGGACAGAGAACCCAACTGGGTAGTAAACTCTTATTTTCTGAGTTGAGTGTAATCTCTGCATCTAGAAAGGACTATAAGGGAAGATTTTAGAGGTGTTGGGGATGGAGATGCTGAGGGGAGAATAAAGGTCTTCAGAGAACTATTTGAGGGATTTGGGGATGTTGGCAATCCCATTACAGCAATTTGGGGATTTTTTTATTTTCTTCTGTATACCTCTTTTGATTATTATTGTTTCATTTGTTTTCCCACTGTAGTTGTATTGCTCCTCTCCTCCCCCAGAGCAGTCCTACAGAAGAGATTAGTAATTTTTGCTTCTTAATTAACCGTGGCTTACTGTATCCAGGTCTAGACTAACTGTGGTTAGACTTTATTGGAGTTTAGAGAGACATGCAAACACCAAACTTTAGCTTGTGCTCCTGACTTGGTTGCTTAATGAAGCTTGAACTCATTTCTGCTTTATCCATAACAACAGGTATTTTTCATGGTAAAATTGAAGTAAAAACTTCCAACCTTTCTTCAAGGGTATGCCAGTGAAAAGATGAAGGAGAAACACTTGGTTGCCCCTTCCTGCTAAATCATGGGTTGTTTTTCTAGGGCTTGCCACAATTCTCTGAATTCATGCAACATCTTAAATCACGATGGCTGAGTTCATACACCATGCTAAACCAACACCAAATTAGATTATAGTTTAGTGTAAGGTATGAATTGCTTCAATAACTCATACATGGCTACACAAAACCACATTTTAATGTTGATCAGTGTAAGGTAAAGGAATCCAACAAATGCACTCAGGTGCTTAGAGGGGTAGCATTACCACCAGAAGAGGATTTGATAAGAATTTGATGAGGTATTTTCTGAAAAAGACACTTCATGGAAATGTGGGTTTTGTGGGGATTCTTTGTGATTTGAGAGTGCAAATTTCCTACTTTACCTTTGCAGTGCATTACTTCCTGTTCTAATTTCAAATATTCTAGAGCAAGAATCTGTTTTCCTTGTTGGTGTTTTGAGGAACAGTGGTGGTTAATAGAGAGGAGAAATGACTACCAGTTTTCTTGATATTTATTGTCTCTGGGACCAAATCCCACTGCACTTTAAGTCAATTAAAAGATTTGAACCCAGTTCCAACTGTTGGTCACTTTCTTCCTGCTTCTCAACACAACTGCTTCTCAGTATTGTATTTATGGGTGGCGTATTTATTTTATTGTATTTATGGATGGTTTATCCCGTATTTTATTCTGCACAACCTTGAACTGTTACAAGGAATGGACATAAGAAGCAGTTAGTGTCTAACAGTAGGGATGCTGTTGAGCATTGATGGGTGCCCCAAGTTATCTCCTGTAGTAGATTGTGTTTTGCAAATATAGCCATCCCAGAAAATCCAGTTGGCTACTGCTATTGGAAATAGAATGGAAAATAATTCAGTTACTATTTGTTTGAAACGTATTTGCAGATAAGCATATCACATTACAGTATCTTTTTTCCAACCTTCAGATGTGTTGGGCCTCCTTTCTGTTTTAATTCCCTCCTTCTCTTGCCTCCCCTTAGTTCTGAATTATAGACTGCCAGAAGACAGTAAACCTATTTTCCCATTCTTTATTTAACTCAAGATGGTTGAATTGAATGGATTACCTTGCTACCACAGAGGATGTGATGACAGCCACTCATTAAAATGGCTTCAAATCAGTTGAATAAATCAGGGGCATCTGGAGGGTGCAAAGGGGGAACAAAAAGTCAAGATTGAGGCCATAACCATGTGATGGAAGCCCAGTCCTTGACTTTTCTGTTGATGCCTTTAATCAAATTCATGGATTGCAGTTGCTTGTCATTACCTAAATTACCAGATGATATACATGGACATTTAAATATAACAAGGTTGTCCAAAATAATAAGAATACTGGGGTTGTATGGTCTTCTTGAGAAGTTGGGCCACTTCACTGAACAAGTGAAGCAGCTCATTTGTGTTTGCACATGCTGATCCTTGAATGTGATACAGGATTGCTTTCCACAATTTAATGGAGCTACAGTCAAAGGGAATAGTGTTGTGGTCTGAACTATTCTTATTTCCTCAGCACTTGTTCACCATTGCACTAATCCAAAATCTGGCCACCACTACTTTACTTGCTTGCTATGCTGTTTTGGATCTATAATTTTTCAACCACTTGGGGCTTAGGTTGCAATGTCTTGGAAGATCTTTGTGTATGTTTACCACTTGAGTAAGTACTCCAGGATCTTTTTAATCAGCTTGAAGATCCTCTGTCACCTAACTCTTGTGGAACTTCCATTTATCTCCCCAATATGGTAAAGACTTCACATGATACACTCTGCATTGCGAGTAATTTGCTTGTTGACTACTTTGATTGCATGTCCAACAGTGATATTCTTCTCCAGCCAAATACTGAAAAGAATTTGCTCAGACAAGGTGTATGATGTCAACTCCCTTAATGTAGGGGCATAAATGGAGTTAACCAAGGAACTCTATTGGGACCAGTAGTTTTTAACTTACAGATTGTTTGAAGCGAAATAATGTGTGGTCCACTTCTGTAGATGACAAATTATTTAGTAAGAAGGAATAGAAACCTGGGACCAAACAGTCTATATTGATGAGATGCAGCTGACTCTCTAGGGGAGGGCATTTAAGATCATGGTGGTGCTGAATGTAGACTCATTCCTAGCCTGTTGTGAAACAGGTTAGTTCCATGGTGTGGCTCAGTAAATAAGGAATCAAAAATAAAATCGCCAATATCATCATGTCTTCATACAAGTAAATGGTGAAACATGGAATGCTGAATACAGTTCTGGCCTTTGCACATCAGAAAGAATATTAGAGAAAGTGCAAAAAAGACCATATTTCAGTGGTGGAGCAACTCTCTTCTGAGGAAAGGTTACAGGTATTGAGGCTTTTAATTTGTTTGTTTTAAACAGTAATGGAGGCCATATTAAAATTATATGTAGATAGGGGAAGTGGATAAGGAAACATTTTTCTCCCTCCAGCATAATCTGCTGAAGCTAAAAAGTAGGAGAGCCAATATACTGTAGATGAAAAGGAAGTGTACGTCTTCATGTGGCCTGTAGTCAAACTGGAACTCACCATCAGAAGATAAAGTGATGGGCATCAGATTGAGAGCTTTAAAAGAAGATTAGATAAAGTGATGAAAGTTAAGGCTATCTGTGGCTAGTAATCAGGATGCCCATACGTTATCTTCAGGACAAGAGAAAATACAGCACTTGATAACAGTTGCTGGGGAACATGAGCAGTAGGGCATTATGTCCTCTTGGTCGGTTTCTCCTAGGCATCTAGTTGGCCATTAAAAGAACGCAGGACTAGTCTAGATTGGCCTTTGCTCTGATCCGTTATGGCTGCTCTTACGACGTTTTGTGCATGTGTAAGTATTGTCATCTCGATTTAAATCGTGACATTCTTGTCTTTGTGCACCTATGTTTGTTTGTGCATACTCTCAAGTACATCCTAGCTCAGTGGGTGGAAAGATTTGGTTCAGGTGGAAAGGTGTCTCCCAGGTCAGTCAAAGGAGCAAAAGGTGCTCTTCAAACACAGGGCTTAGTGGGGCTCTTCCCTCTTCCACCCATTTATAATAAGGTTCTTGTGGGACACTGAGGAACCACCAAGGACTTCCCACTCATTCTGAAAACGCTTGGAAGAATATTTATGACAGTAGATTATTGGAAGTAAGCATGATATGATTCTGGTATGACTAAGAGGAATTCTTTTACTCCAAAAAGACTGCATGTAGTGGACAAAGGATGAAGTCTATCTCAAAGGTTTAATACAGCCTATGAGCTGCCACTGTGTGAAATACTAGAAGGAGGTCAACAAAGCATTTCCCAACTCTGCATAACTAACACTTGCAAAAGACTCTTTATTTCACCAGACTTGTTCTCTTTCTTTTACAAGACTCAAGAAGTTCTAGATCTGAGTACAAAGGGTGAATCAGTTTAGGCTAACTGAGGTTATGAAACTACTTCCATGAACTCTGGCTTGCTGGCAGTTGCTTCCTCTTTCATGCCAGAACGCTATTTATTTTCAACTCTGCCCAGTAAATTTCAGTGTTGTAGTCCAGAGAAAGGGGGATATTTGTCATGTCACAAAAAGAGAGGTGGATTGCTGATCTCCCTTAAGGCCTGGAGTGATGATGGTTTGCATACTAACCTCTTAGTGAGATCTGCTTTCTTGCCAGTGAAGCATTTTCCAGGAATGTGGCAATGTGAGGGATGGTGCTCTTGATCCAGGGCTCCAGTTATAAGATTTTCTCCCTGCTCAATTACATCTGGTGCCAAGCTTGTACTTACTGATTATCAGATCTGCTGGCTTCCCTCTTTTAAGAGATACAAGAACCCAAACTGGCATTTTTCCCCCTCAATATCCATTTTGTGTCAAGTGATTCCAAGTGACCAGATCAAAGACCTTTCACAGAATAAAATCCATCTGATATTTGCATCCCGAGTCTGGCTGCGTTTTTTTGAAACCTATTTCCAACACTCAGCCCTTGTGTTTATTTATATTACTTGAGTTCAACACGCTATCTTCTTTCTTTCTTTGCTGCATGGAGAAACTTTCCATAATGTCACATCGGTGATTTAACTAATCAATCTGATTTGTCCCTTCTTTCAGTCAACCACTGGCTTCAAGGGAAGAGCCTTGAGGACTGCAGCTGGATGACAAGAGCTCCAAGGGGACTGCTTTCGCTGTGCCCTTCCCTTGATAGGCAGCAGCCTTCATAGGGGGAAAACAAGTACTGTATATACTTGTGGATAAGCCCATCTGTGGATAAGCCAAACCTAATTTCTTGAGTGTATTTTGGAATCTAAATTTTTTGGCTTATCCCTGAGTATATACACTAATTTTTTCCAAGATAAAATTAGATTGTTTTGGTTCTCAACCTTTAAGCCCCTGCTTGCTTTAACTGGCCTATTACTGTACAGCAGTGTTTCTCAACCTTGGCAACTTCAAGCTCTGTGGACTTCAGCTCCTAGAATTCCCCAACCAGCCACGCTGGCTTGGGACTAGAACTCACAGACTCCTGGTTTCTAGCCCAGCACCTTAACCACTAGACCAAACTGGCTCATTCTGCAACCTGAACGCATCCCTGCCATGTGGCTGATTATAGACAGCTCTGGATGAAGAAGCTGAAGGAGGAGAATGAGGCTGCCCAAACACTTTGGAGAATGCAGGTTGTGTGTCCACATCCTATGTGATCAAAATAGAGGTACATCCTTTGATGTTGTCATTTATGTCTAGCAGACTTCCAGTCCGGATACTGTAATCTGCCCATGGAGAGCAGTTCAAAGTTTCCACAGGTATAAGCATCTTCCCATATGTTGTCCAATTGTATGGACCTTGTTTCTTAATCTTCGCCATTTTAAGATGTGTGGACTTCAACCAGCATGCTGGCTGGAGAATTCTGGGAGTTGAAGTCCACACATCTTAAAGTTGCTAAGGTTGAGGAACACTGGTCTAGATTCTGAAACTCTTATGAAACATCTCCTTGCACCTGTTTCTTCTCCTAACTCAGATATGCTAATAAGGTTCCATCCTCTCAGGAAGATAAATACTAAGGATAAAGTTTAATATTAATGCAAAGTCTTTTCTCTCTTCAGCAAAGGATCGTTACCTTGTCGTGGTGCTGGAGCTTGAGCACCTCAATGATGCCATGAGCTAAACCGTGAAGGGCCACCCAAGACGGGAAGGTCATGACAGAGAGGTCAGACTAAATGCGATCCCTGGGGAAGGTAATGGCAACCCACCCCAGTATTCTTGCCGTGAAAACTAAATGGATCAGTACAACCAGAGATATGTCGGTATACCATCGGAAGGTGAGACCCCCAGGTCGGAAGATGGTCAAAATGCTACTGGGGAGGAACAGAGGATGAGCTCAACTAGCCCCAGACGTGATGACGCAGCTAGCTCAAAGCCGAAAGGACGGCTAGCGGCCGACGGTGCTGGTGGTGAACGGCGAATCCGATGTTCTAAGGATCAACACACCATTGGAACCTGGAATGTAAGATCTATGAGCCAGGGCAAATTGGATGTGGTTATTGGTGAGATGTCAAGATTAAAGATAGACATTCTGGGCGTCAGTGAACTGAAATGGACTGGAATGGGCCACTTCACATCAAATGACCACCAGATCTTCTACTGCGGACAAGAGGACCACAGAAGAAATGGAGTAGCCTTCATAATTAATAGTAAAGTGGCTAAAGCAGTGCTTGGATACAACCCAAAAAATGATAGAATGATCTCAATTCGAATTCAGGGCAAGCCATCTAACATCACAGTGATCCAAATATACGCCCCAACCACAAATGCTGAAGAAGCTGAAGTAGAGCAGTTCTATGAGGATCTGCAGCACCTACTGGACAACACGCCTAAAAGAGATGTTATTTTCATCACAGGAGACTGGAATGCTAAGGTGGGCAGTCAAATGACACCTCGAATTACAGGTAAGTATGGCCTGGGAGAACAAAATGAAGCAGGACATAGGCTGATAGAATTTTGCCAAGACAATTCACTCTGCATAACAAACACTCTCTTCCAACAACCTAAGAGACGGCTTTATACATGGACTTCACCAGATGGACAACACCGAAATCAGATTGATTACATCCTTTGCAGCCAAAGGTGGCGGACATCTGTACAGTCGGTAAAAACAAGGCCTGGAGCTGACTGTAGTTCAGATCACGAACTTCTTCTTGCACAATTTAGGATCAGACTAAAGAGATTAGGGAAGACCCACAGATCAGCTAGATATGAGCTCACTAATATTCCTAAGGAATATGCAGTGGAGGTGAAGAATAGATTTAAGGGACTGGACTTAGTAGATAGGGTCCCGGAAGAACTCTGGACAGAAGTTGGCAGCATTGTTCAGGAGGTGGCAACAAAATACATCCCAAAGAAAGAGAAAACCAAGAAGGCAAAATGGCTGTCTGCTGAGACACTAGAAGTACCCAAGAAAGAAGGAAAGCAAAAGGCAACAGTGATAGGGGGAGATATGCCCAATTAAATGCAAAATTCCAGAGGTTAGCCAGAAGAGATAAGGAATTATTTTTAAACAAGCAATGCGCGGAAGTGGAAGAAGACAATAGAATAGGAAGGACAAGAGACCTCTTCCAGAAAATTAGAAACATTGGAGGTAAATTCCAAGCAAAAATGGGTATGATCAAAAACAAAGATGGCAAGGACCTAACAGAAGAAGAAGAGATCAAGAAAAGGTGGCAAGAATATACAGAAGACCTGTATAGGAAGGATAACAATATCGGGGATAGCTTTGACGGTGTGGTCAGTGAGCTAGAGCCAGACATCCTGAAGAGTGAGGTTGAGTGGGCCTTAAGAAGCATTGCTAATAACAAGGCAGCAGGAGACGACGGCATCCCAGCTGAACTGTTCAAAATCTTGCAAGATGATGCTGTCAAGGTAATGCATGCTATATGCCAGCAAATTTGGAAAACACAAGAATGGCCATCAGACTGGAAAAAATCAACTTATATCCCCATACCAAAAAAGGGAAACACTAAAGAATGTTCAAACTATCAAACAGTGGCACTCATTTCACATGCCAGTAAGGTAATGCTCAAGATCCTGCAAGGTAGACTTCAGCAGTTCATGGAGCGAGAATTGCCAGATGTACAAGCTGGGTTTAGAAAAGGCAGAGGAACTAGAGACCAAATTGCCAATATCCGCTGGATAATGGAAAAAGCCAGGGAGTTTCAGAAAAACATCTATTTCTGTTTTATTGACTATTCTAAAGCCTTTGACTGTGTGGACCATAACAAATTGTGGCAAGTTCTTAGTGGTATGGGGATACCAAGTCATCTTGTCTGCCTCCTGAAGAATCTGTATAACGACCAAGTAGCAACAGTAAGAACAGATCACGGAACAACAGACTGGTTTACGATTGGGAAAGGAGTATGGCAGGGCTGTATCCTCTCACCCTACCTATTCAACTTGTATGCAGAACACATCATGCGACAAGCTGGCCTTGAGTAATCCAAGGCTGGAGTTAAAATCTCTGGAAGAAACATTAACAATCTCAGATATGCAGATGATACCACTTTGATGGCTGAAAGCGAAGAGGAACTGAGGAGCCTTATGATGAAGGTGAAAGAAGAAAGTGCAAAAGCTGGTTTGTAGCTAAACCTCAAAAAAACCAAGATTATGGCAACCAGCTTGATTGATAACTGGCAAATAGAGGGAGAAAATGTAGAAGCAGTGAAAGACTTTGTATTCCTAGGTGCGAAGATTACTGCAGATGCTGACTGCAGTCAGGAAATCAGAAGACGCTTAATCCTTGGAAGAAGAGCAATGACAAATCTCGATAAAATAGTTAAGAGCAGAGACATCACACTGACAACAAAGGCCCGCATAGTTAAAGCAATGGTGTTCCCCGTAGTAACATATGGCTGCGAGAGCTGGACCATAAGGAAGGCTGAGCGAAGGAAGATCGATGCTTTTGAACTGTGGTGTTGGAGGAAAATTCTGAGAGTGCCTTGGACTGCACGAAGATCAAACCAGTCCATCCTCCAGGAAATAAAGCCAGACTGCTCACTTGAGGGAATGATATTAAAGGCAAAACTGAAATACTTTGGCCACATAATGAGAAGACAGGACACCTTGGAGAAGATGCTGATGCTCGGGAGAGTGGAGGGCAAAAGGAAGAGGGGCCGACCAAGGGCAAGGTGGATGGATGATATTCTAGAGGTGACGGACTCGTCCCTGAGGGAGCTGGGGGTGTTGACGACCGACAGGAAGCTCTGGCGTGGGCTGGTCCATGAAGTCACGAAGAGTCGGAAGCGACTAAACGAATAAACAACAACAAAAGTCTTTTCTGAGATGTCTCTAGATCTAAGGCACTGCCTTGCCTCAAGCAGCTCATATTTACAGTTTCTTTTCAGAAATCTATGTAGATGTTTCCTAAAGAGCAAACAGTGAACAGAGACTTAAAAGTCCCAGGAAATTTACATGCGCAAGAGAGAGAATTTTAATCATTGTTAGCTGAACAGAACAGTGTGCCAGTTAATATTTAGATCTGAAACAGCAAAAGATACCTGTGGATATGCAAAAGAAAGAGAAATCAGACAGAACGTGATATTAATCTTGTTTAAATGCAGTTCCTCCATCTGCCCCCCACAAAATGGTGCAATGCTTGTAGGCATGGTAAATTTGTCCACCATGCCAAGGTTACCAGCTGCAATCTGGGCAGGTCAGTGAATTCAGAGATGGCTGGGGAGACAGCTGGCAGCAGCACCTAAGGAACTCTCAGGCACATTTGGACTTGCCAAGGCAGGAGGACAGCTCTGGAGCAGGAACCAAGATATTGCTAAAAATGGGATCATAATTCTCCGGTAGGACTTGAGGATTCTGCACCATGATTTCCAGCACATTATTGCAGATTTCTTTGGAGATGTCGCCACGCAAGTATAAGAGCATGGAAATGTGGTCCTCGCTGGAGAAACAACATGAAAAACAGTTTTCAGAAGGGTAGCCATTTTACATCTTTTACAGCAAATGCAAGAACAGCCTTTGTGGCACCTTCAAGACTAGCCTATTGATTATTTATTTATGTATTTATCTAATTTATCCCCGCCCATCTCCTCCCGTCGGAGGCCTCTGGGAGGTTTACAACAAGCGATTAAAACCATCACAATAATACAAAAAATAAAATACAGTAAAAATACTATAAATAGAAATAAAGAATAAAGAATAAAAAATCCAAGCGATGATGATTATCACATAAGCTTTCATGGATCACAGTCCACTTAACCAGAAGCACTCAGTAGAGACCCAAGGGGAGAAGTCCCACAGAGAGGGATACATGAACACACAAATACACTGGTGACATTTTCTTTGGCTTATTGTTCTGCCAACTCTGCAGGAAGGCCTGCAGATCAATGAAGATGGCATTTCTCTGTGGGATAGCTTATTTTCTATCAGCATTCTCTGCTGCAGTCTTCTCCAACCCCAGCCTGTCCTCTGGATACACTGCAGGGCCTGCATGATCCTAACAATGCAGCATGCAGTCAGTCTCCTGAATGCGAGACTCCTAGTTTTCACTTTGTGTTTGGGGATGGAAGAAGAGCTGAACAGAAAGATATTGTACTTATTCACCCATGTTTGAAAACCGTCTTCTCTAATGACTCTGGGTGGCTAATGATACTGTATATGAAACTAAAAGCATCTGTAAAGATAACAAACACTTCACAATAAATAAAACTATCAAGTATCGTTAATGATGCTTAGTAATCTCTAAGGTCCTAGAGTTTGTCCTTGGTAACTTGGGTTAAAAGGACACTATACAGCAATTTCTGGGCTTCTCATTCAGTCCCCAGATGCAGATTTGACGCCAGAGGATGTTGCAGTCAGAAGATGGGGAATTGCCCTTTTTTCACAACTTGGGTGCCCTACCTGATATCAGGATATTTTGACTTGATTCTCAGCACTTCCAGGCCGAGCATAGAGTGATCCTTGACACTGACGAACTGCTGCAGGTCAGCAATGGCTTCGAGAGTCAGTTTGTCCTCCTCCAAGCCCTGGAAAGGAAAGAAGGGCGGGCAGTTCAAAACAAATACACTCACTTCACACCCCAGTAAAATGGCCTGCCTGAATAGCCTTTGCTTGTCTCCATCCCTCAAGGATTCTCCTTTGGAAGCTATTTACACAGGAAGCTGTGAAGCTCGCAGTAGGGGAACTGGGTGCACATCTACACAGGGTGGAGAGGTTTCCCTCTGTCCCGCTCTCTCTCACCAGGGCACAGAAGAGTTCTTTGAGCTGAGAGGTATCCTGCAGCATCCTTGTGGACATCTTGCTCCGCTCCTCGGCTGTTCGGCACCTCATCCGTTTCTGCAAGAGGGACTTCACATACTGGCTCGTAACCAGGTGCTCAGCTTCTGACAGCAGGTACTGGGTGGGCATTAAAGGGGGAAGGAAACAGAGGCGCAATGTTTCTGGATATTCCAGAAATGCAGTTTGTGAGTACGTTCCACCACTAATGAGCCTGGATTGTGCTGAGCTGAGACCTAGGAATCTTTGCAGAAGGGGGGGGGGGAGAACGGCAGCTTGCAAACTGAATGTGGCCCTTATGCCTTCCTAACTAGCTCACAGCTCCTCTTCTTCATCTGAGCTATATAAGCCACTTGTCCATAGTCATGATTTAATTAATTCCATTAAGCAGAGATAATGGGCAAGTCTGTGTGTGCTGAAAATGCTTCGGAAGGTAATATCTACAAAAGTCGTACATGAATGAGTCAAACAGGTTTAACGTTCAGACCTATACTCCAAAAACCAGAATGGATATTCTGTCAAATGATGCTGAGCCCAGATTCAGCTCTGTTGCTACACAAGATGACATGCTTTTGACTGGATCTCACAATTCCCACACTTGTAGGAAATGTGCAGTTAGGAACCCAGTCAACTCAAGGCGCTGATTATTTTTTTTATCTATGTTGAAAATGTGTAAAATCATTTCTCAGTTGCAGAGGGACCCAGCAAATGTGCTGGAAGTAAGCAAATCAACATTTGGTCAAGTTTGTCTATAATCTATCATCTATCTATGGTATCTATAGTATCTATCTGTATCTATCTATCCATCTATCTATTAATCTATCTGATCTCAATGCAGCAAAAGTAATAAAACAAAACAGTCCAAAACAATTAAAACTAATTACAATAATAATAAATCTAGTGTGTACCAGATGTCCAAATAAATCCCTTTCATCTGCAAACAGCCAGCCAACTAAGAGTTCAGCTGGCTAAACTAGTAGGGAAATACCCTGGACTACTTTATATTTAGGGAAAGGATAGTCATTTGCCTGAAGAAGATCCTGGCTTCAGTCTTGGCATTTCCAGCTTGTCTATCACCTCGCATATGCTGTTCATCAGCTGAAAGTCATCCAGCAGCCACTGGTGGGAGGGTAGCTGGGCAATCTACAAGCCTAAGATCCTGTGTGATGTTTGACTGAATTTTAGGTAACCTTCTGCAAGTCATCAGTATAGGTCTCAGGCAAGAATTACTTCTACTTTTCCTGCAGCTTGGTTGAGAGAGAGAAGAGAGTGTGAGAAATAAATTGAGGGAGAGAGAAAAAAAAGAAGGATTATCTAAAAGTGGGGGGAAAGGAATGATGAAAAAAGGATTTCCAACTTCTTTTGTCTGTGGCTTCTCACTGCTCGTTTCCATCTCATCTGTCCTATGGGATCCAACAGATTACCCTTGCAGGAAGAGTTTCAACAGAAAAAAGCTACCCACTTTTAAGTTATCAGGATTTAAGACAGCATCCTCTAATGTTCTTGTTCCTCCTTCTCTATTACGCACATAATGTAATGGTCTAGAATCTCTTTGGGTGGGAGTGATGGTTTCCACTTCTCTCTTGTTTTGGTAACAGATTTGTCTGGCATCAGGCTGTTTGCTTGTGATGATCTCAGGATGGCTATCACCCTGGACTTTCAGTAGTGTATGGATCTTCCCCACCACTGACATCCCCAGCAGTGGCCAGGATCTTACCATGCTGACAGGTTTGTGAGTTCTGCAGAAACCTTCTGCATGCTTGTCTATCACCTCACATATGCTGTTCATCAGCTGAAAGTCATCCAGCAGCCACTGGTGGGAGGGCAGCTGGGCAAAGTGTGGCTGGAACAGACCAGAAGAGAAACCAATTCTTCACTCCTCTTACTTGCAGAAGGAGCTCAGAACAGCATACAAAGGAGCAAAAAGAGAAAATGCTGGTAACTTAAAAAAAAACTGCTATCAATATGAGATGCAAGGCTATACTGTACACCCAGAAAGAGCAACCCAGAAAGACATCTGCAAATACAGAGGCTAAAAAACCCAATCAGTTTGCCTTTATGTACGATATTACAACATGCATTGGAATTATTGGATGAGCTGTTTATATCAGCATTCAGAGAAATACAGCTTTTGCCCATTGGTTTGTTTCAGCCTTATATCCTTGCTCCCCAAATAGTGATGCATAGTTGCAGTAGGCAGCCGGAATCTGCTTTGTTTTCCAATGGCTGTGCCAGATCTGTAGCAATCAGTGGTCTGGTTCACACTGCAGGCTCAGCCATGAATTGTTTGATCATGGCATATTGAATAACTGCTATTAGTTAGATTCTCCTGCACCCTAAGCCAAAGCCAAACCAACTGCAGCGTGTGACCCTGGATGAGATGTACCTTCAAGTCAGCCAGCAACTCCTCCAGTAGAAGTTGGCATGCCTTCTTCTGAATTTTCTCTAGGGCAGTATGCAGAGATGGTGGCATCCTGGCAGGCTCTTCAGATGGCAATCCACTGGGATACAAGGCTGGGATGGAGGAGCTGCCAGCAGAGGGAAGATAAATATTTAGGAAGAAGCCATCTGGCTGATGGCTAAGAAGAGCAAGAAAATAGGCCTGGAAAGAGAGGCATGTACAGAGTGCCAGAAACAGGCTTTGGGAATACCTGAGAGTCAGGCAGTTGTTGACAGTGGACAGCAAGTATGGTGTGTAGCACTTAGATGCCATGGGCTCTTGCTGATGCAGTTTGCCAAATTCCACCAGTTTCTCATACAGGCTGCAGAAAAGAACAATACACTTGTCACATGAGGCCTTGCTCACCCAGAAGCCTTTGGTGAGGCCACAGTGGGACGGGAATGGTCCATGTAGTCACCATACTTCCAGCTTGCAAGTCAGTTTCCTTCCCCACACTGATGTACAACCACCAGTAAGCTGACCTGGCAGGACAAAGGTGGATCCAGTTATGAACCAAGAACTTGCAGAAATGAACTTTCAACTTGATTCAGCTCAAGTTGTGTCTGATACTCTTCCGCCAACTGGGGCTCCATGTCCTGAAGAAGGTTACGTTGCATGACAGCCATTCCAAGAAAGGCTGTTCAAAAATAGCAATACTGTAAGATAGTGGCTAGATTCATGATGGAAGTGTACCACCTCTTAAGGTAGGCTGTGGATTAACATCTTCATCTTCTGATTATTAATCTTAAAACCTGCTAGCATACCAAATTCTTTTAATTTCCCCATTATTATTTCTAATCCCTTTAACGGATCTTCCAAAACCAGCACCAAATCATCAGCAAATGCCCTTAACTTATAAGTTTCTCTTTTATTCTTTACTCCCCCATGTCATCTTGTCTTATATCTCTGTTTAATACTTCAAGAACTAAAATAAACAGGAACAGAGACAACAGGCATCCTTGTCTTGTCCCTTTTTGTATCTCCCAGGGTTTTGTTAGTTCTCCATTAACAATTATTTGTGCTTTCTGTGAGGTGTAAATTGATCTTACCCATTTAAGTGGGCAATGTTTTCTGGCTTTGTTTGTTTGTTTTGACATGGGTGAAATCTTACAAGATAGTGGCAAATTCACCTGAGAGCACTGGTAGATTTTGATCTTTGAAAAAGTTTATGGACTTTAGGGGCATGAGGGCTGGTTAAAAAAATGACTGAAAAAAAAAACACCTGATTTGCAACGATGGATTATTGATATGTATTGCTGACAACATTTGAATTAGGTTTTTTCCCCCCCTACCGGGAGTATCAACAATTGTTGAAGAATGTGGTCAATTATTTTTGAAGTTTGCTTCATAATATAATGCTTATTCATTCTACATTATATTGCTCATACTGTTTAGATTATGTTAGTCATACTGATGGACTTTTTCTTCTGTTAGTTTGTTATAATAAAATAAACTCCATTTTTAATTAAATGGATTAAATGGATGCTGGTGATGATATCCTATTCCCACAGGGGCAACTCAACCTCAATAGTGGCACTTATTGTACCATTCCCAAGAAGGATAATTGAATTTTAAATATGAATCAATCAGCCACTCACGATGCAGTTGCTACAGGTTGGACCCAAAGATCCCTCTCCTGCTGAGGGAGTTATAGAGTTATAGTAGAGTTATAGTAGACAGACCATCCTGTCTTTTGAAATTAGTTGGAGTACAAGGTGAAACTGATCTGCCAGAATGGATGGTAAAGTTGATGGAGTTGGCGGAGATGGTGAACTTGACAGCTTTGATTAGAGAAAAGACACTGACTAATTTTATGGCAAATTGGAAGCCCCTTTTGGACTTTTTGCATGAAACAGAAAGGAATGAAATTGTGATATACAGATTTGATGATTAATAATATTAGTTAACAATAGAAAAAATGGATGTTATTTTGTAACCTTGGAGTAAGAGTTTAATGTAAGTTTTACTTATATCTGTTGTAAAGGGAGTTATTCCTTTTTCTATTTCTGTTCTGTTATTTTTCTTTTTTCCTGCACTTCTGTTCTATTTTTCTTTCTTTATTAGTTTCTGTTAGATTTTATCCCTTTGTTTTAAAGTTTAATAAAGTTATAAAAAAGACAATGAAACTGACCTGCCCAAAAAGGCCTCCAACTCTCCCAAAGCCATTTCAAGAACTTTCTGCTGGAAAATACCAGAGATGGGCAATACCACACGAATGTTTTCATCAAGCATCTGAAATATTTAATGGGAGAGAGAAAAAAACAGATGGGGAATCAAACTCATCATGGTTTGGCTTCTACAGCTGAAAAATATCTTCTTTGTTCAATTAGCTAAGTCTTCTCCTTCTCTCCCCAATTCCTCCTAACCGTTATGGCAATGATAGGCAGATCGGTCTGGAAGAAGCTTCGATGATCGGATTTGGGCTCCTTCCCAGAAAGCCATTCTTTAAACTCCATTTCTAGAGCCTTCTGCATCCATTCTGCAATAGTAGCCTAGAGGAAGGAAACAAAATAGGACTAGGTAATCCTGACCCTTTGAAATGAACTCAAGGACCAGGCATTTTAGGATCCTTCACCTGTTCCAAATACATTTATCTCATTTGGTTTGACACCCCCCCCCCCAATCAACTGCCATAAACAGTTTACTTGGCTGCAGTTTTTCTATCTCCTGTTTTCAGTTTTCTCCACTGCAGTACTGGCTATATTTGCAGAACACACTTTTCCCATGATTAATTTGATCATATTTTACTTAATTAACCCAGCTTTCTGAGTTAGTGTAATATAGAATCATAGAATGTATGAACAGAAGGGACCTAGAACTCATCAAGTCTAATACTATCTCAGTGCTGGTATCCACTAGAGCAGTGTTGCTTAAAGTGTGGTCCTAGGACCCCTGGGGGTCCCCCAAGACCCTTTCAGGAGTCCATGAAATCAAAACTATTTGCCAGTCTATGTTGAAAAACCATACAATATAAGAATCCCATCAAACAATTGTGGGAAGCAGTAGCGGCAGTGTTTGGCATAAGTTTTAATTTGTAATAACGGTAAATATCAATAAACACAAACAAAAATTATTTTGGGGTCCTCCAAAGTTTTTAAAAGTGGGACTTTTTAAAAAGTTTTAAGAAACACTGCACTAGACCAGTCCTGATGACAAGTGGCCGTCCAGCTTGTACGAAAGCCTCCAGCATTGTTCCAGGAAGATTTTTTTTATTGTAAACTGCCCAGAGTCCCTCCTTGGAAGGAAGATGGGCAGTGATAAAGACAGACAGACAGACAGACAGACAGACAGACAGAAAGAAAAAGCAACTTAGCAGCTCTCACGTCAGGAAATGTTTCCTGATAGTAAACCGGAAGCCAACCACACAATCTGGATTTGCACATCAGAGTCAAGTATTATGTGGTTTGATACTTTGTGGTTCAGTGTGTTGTGCAAACACAGCCACTGTGTCAGGGCCAGCCTCGCTCCGCAATAAGACACAGACTCACTTAATGGGCATTAAGGATTTCTGGTTTATTGGAATGATAGCTGACAGAACGAAAAACGGGAACGGGGTAGGTAGGTGGGGGTGCCCCTTTTATACCCCCCTGTATTGCCCCGGGCTTCCCCACCCCTCAATGGCCTGATTGCCCTTGATGGTATTCTTGATGGCTGTATGGGCGTTTTCCCCGGTCTCCTCTTTGTCTCCCTGCAACGGTTGAGTTCTTTGGGGCACCATGTGCTCCTCATCTCCACTCCTCTGACGTCTCTCTTTTCAGTTGCTGATGGGATCATGGGTGTGGGTGTCCTTGGGTGCTTGGTTTAATTCCTGAAAGATTATCTCCTTCCTCCTTTTCCTTAATGATCATGATCCACGTTGTGAGGCTCTTTGTGCCTTGCAACGAGGTCATGACATACTGCCCCCCCAAAGATGTTCTATGGTGCTGGTTTCTCTGGGTATGCCTCATGGAACTGTCTTGTTAGTTGACTAGCCATGACGTGTCGTGCCTGGACCCACTCTGGGTGTGAGAAATGTTTCCAACTCACGAGGTATTGTAGTGTTCCTCTTTGTTTTCTTGAGTCCAGTATTTCTTTCACTTCAAAATGTTGTTGATTGTCTATCATTATGGGTGGGGGTGGAGGTTCTTCCGTATGCCATTTGGATGTGCTCGTTGGTTTCAGTAGTGCACAATGAAACACTGGGTGGACCCGTCTCAAATTGTAAGGCAGTTCCAGTTTGAACGTAACTGGGTTGATTACCTGTATGATTTTAAAAGGTCCAATGAATTTCGGTGCCAATTTCTTTGATGGTTGTGAGGTCTTTATGAACTTAGTGGAGAGGTAGACCCTATCTCCCACTTTGTAGTTCGGTGCCTCCGCCCTGTGGTTGTCCGCATATTTTTTGTACGTTGTTTGTGCGTCTGCTAAAGCCGTCTGGATGACTGGCCAGGTTGTTGCCAGCTGTGCCGCCCAATCGTCTGGTGAGCAGGGCAGGGTTTCAGGTTGCGGCAATTCTGGTATCGGTACAAAATCTCTTCCATAGACCACCTTAAAAGGGGTGTGGCCAGTACTCTGGTGTACTGCGTTATTATAGGCCACCTCTGCAAAAGGTAGTAGGTCTACCCAGTTGTCCTGTTGATAATTTATGAATGCCCTTAGGAACTGTTCAAGTGTTGAGTTAAGGATCTCTGTTGATCCGTCCGTGTTTGGATGCCACGCAGTGGACAGTGCTTGCTTGGTTCCGATTAGTTTTAAAAATTCCCGCCAAAACTTTGACGTGAATTGTGTGCCTCTGTCGGTCACCAACCTGTAGGGGGCGCCGTGAATCCTGTATATGTGTGTTAGGAATAAACGTGCCAGCTGTTGTGCGGAGGGGATAGTCGCGCACGGGATGAAGTGTGCTTGTTTCGAAAAATAGTCTTTTACCACCCATATCACAGTTTTTCTTTGGCTGGGTGGGAGGTCCACAATGAAATCCATGGAAATTTCTTCCCATGGCCGGGAGGGGCTGGCTACCGCCTGTAACAGCCCGTGGGGTTTCCCTCCTTTACGTTTGGTGGTAGCACATATGGGGCAGTTGCTTACGTAGTCTTTTACGTCCTTTCTAAGATTTGGCCACCAAAATTGCCTCCTTGTGAGGTGGAGGGTTTTTACAAACCCAAAATGCCCTGCAGATTTGTCATCGTGTGCTCTGTGTAAAATTTCTCCCCGCAGTGATTCGGGCACGTACAAAGCTTTCTCCTTCCAGGCGAGATTGTCTTTGAAAGATACATGTTGTTGGTTATTCTGCAACCATGTATCTTGCTGTAGTGCTTGTGTGAGTCTTTGTTGCCAGTTCGGTGAAATTGAGCGTCGCCTCCGATCGCTCCCCGCCGTTCGTGCTGGCGTGCGCTGTGCTGGCGTGCGCTGATTCTTTGTCTGGCTCCGCGTGACAGCTGGGCAGCCGAGCTGTTTCTCGGTCCATACTGTTCCTACGATGTCGGAGGCTTGCGTGTCGTCCTGTGGTCGTCGGGAGAGGGCGTCTGCCAAGAAGTTTTTCTTGCCCGGTATGAATTTCAGCGTGAAATTAAACCGGCTGAAAAACTGAGCCCATCGCACCTGCTTCGGGCTGAGCCGTTTTGGCGTGCTGAGTGCCTCCAGGTTCTTGTGGTCCGTCCACACCTCGAAAGGGCAGGAGGCCCCCTCCAGCAGGTGTCGCCACGTTTCCAAGGCTGTTTTTACTGCAAACGCCTCCTTTTCCCATACGTGCCATCTCCGCTCCGTCTCGGAGAATTTGCGGGAAAGGTAGGCGCAGGGCTTTAGGTGGTTGTCGGAGTCCTTTTGGAGCAGGATGGCTCCGATGGCGAAATCGGAGGCATCTGCTTGCACCACAAAAGGCTTGGAGGGGTCGGGGTGCTGTAGCACTGGCTCAGCTGTGAAAAGGGTTTTCAGTCTCTCGAAAGCCGTTTGACAGTCAGCTGTCCAATTCAGTAGCGCCCCCGGGTTCCTCGATTTGCGCGTGTCCCCCAAGCCCTTAGTTTTTAGCAGGTTAGTTAGAGGCAATATAGTCTCTGCCAGCCTGGGCGTGAACCCCCTGTAGAAATTAGTGAATCCCAGGAGGCTTTGCAGCTGTCTCCTTGTGCGTGGGCGTTCCCACGCCAGGATGGCTTGGACCTTGCTGGGGTCCATTTCTATCCCTTTAGCAGAAATCCTATACCCTAGGTAGTCAATTTGTTTTTTGTGAAACTCGCACTTGGAGAGCTTTATAAACAGCTCTGCCTTGCGAAGTTTCTTGAGCACGTCCTTTACCAAGCGTTCGTGCTCACGTTCTGTTTCTGTGTAGATCAATACATCATCCAGATAAACCAAAACCCCCTTAAAAAGGTGGTCACGCAGGACCTCATTAATTAACTGCATGAATACCCCCGGTGCCCCCGCCAATCCGAAAGGGAGTACTTTATATTGAAACGCCCCCAGTGGGCAATTGAAAGCAGTCTTCCACTCATCCCCCTCCCTTATCCGTATGCGGTAGTAGGCTTCCCTTATGTCCAGTTTGGAGAATACCTTACCCTTCACCAAGTGGGACAAAATGTCCTTTATTAAGGGTAAGGGGTATTTATTTGAAATGCTTGCTGCGTTTAACCCGCGGTAGTCTGTACAGAGCCGCAATGTCCCATCCTTTTTCTCGCGAAAGAGGACTGGCGCTCCCACTGGAGAGTTCGCTGGCTCAATGAAACCCCTCGCCAGATTTTTGTCTATGAAGTCCCTTAACGTAGCTAGCTCTCGCTGGGTCATAGCATATATTTTTGGTTTGGGTAGGGGTACCCCCGGGACCAGTTCAATGGTACAGTCCGTCTTTCTGTGGGGGGGGAGTTTGTCCGCCTCTTTCTCACCGAAAACATCGGCGAACTCCCCGTATTTGGTTGGCAGTCCCTCTGGCAGAGCTGTCTCTGTGTGTTCTGCAGTCGTCGTCGCCCCCCCCATGGCTGCTCGGGGAACCTTGTCCCCTGACGGTGCTTGGTAGCGCCCGTCAGCAAACTTAATCTCTCTGGTTCTCCAATTGATGACTGGGTTTTGCTGCACGAGCCATGGAATCCCCAGTATGAGTCGGGGTTGCCCCACCGGTGCCACGATGAAAGCCAATTTTTCCTCGTGGCTGCCGAGCCGTAGCGCGGTTTTTCCGGTGTATTGGGTGACCGGGCCCCCTCCCGCTGCAGATCCATCTAGCTGCGAGAACACCAAATGGTGCTGAAGTGGATAGCAGCGGAGGTCGAGTGCGGCTGCCAGGTCAGGGTGCATGAGGCTTTTGGAGCAACCTGAATCAATGAGTGCCCAGACCTTTTCGGTTTTATTTCGATGGGTGAGGGTGACACGGACGTAGAGGGTGGGGCATTCCTCACTCACCCCTTTGTCGAAGCGCCTGTCAGTGTTCTCCACCTGTCCTTCGGCGCCCCTTAGGCCAGGTGGTTGTCGTTTCCCGCCGCCTCATCTGGGTTGCTGTCCTCCCCCTCCGAACTGTAGGGGTCGTGTCTGCGTCGGTACTCCCCCTTTGCTGCTGGTCGCTTTCTCGGCGCTGGGGTTGGTACTGTTTGTGCCCTCCTTGGGCTCTCTCTGGGCGTCGTTTTGGGGCATGCGGCTGCTTTGTGGTCTTCCCTGCCGCACGTGAAACATTGCCCTTTTGCGAAACGTCTGTCCCGTTCCTCCCTCCAGGGTTGGGGTCTTGCCCTCACCTGCCTTGCGCTGGTGCGTGGGGGTCGCGCTGTCGCCATCTGTTGCGTTTCCCTCCTTGCGTGGAGGAACGTGTCGTGGGCGTTCTCCGCTTCCGCTGCCAGCTGGATCCACCCCGTGAGGGAGCTGGGGTTGTCGCGGCCAAGTGCCCACCGGAGGACGTTTAAGTTGAGTCCATGTTTGAACTTCTCAATCAGTGTCGATTGAGACCACGTGTCTACTTTTCCGGCTAGGGCTTGGAACTCCATGGCATACTCAGCCACGGAGCGCGGGCTTTGTCTAAGTGTCTCTAGCGCCCTTTTTGCCTTTTCTTGCTCCAGGGGGTCCCTGAAGTGCCTTTCTAGTGCCTGCAGGAATTCAGTGCTGTCCTGCAGCGCCCGGGCGCCGGATTGGCACAATTGGACGTACCAATCGGCGGCCCGCCCTTTTAGTTTTATAGCCAGGGCATTGATTTTGCCCCGCTCAGTTCTAAAACAGGGACCCCATTCTTCGAGGTAGTACCTCGCGTTAGTTAAAAAGAAGGAAAGTTTCGAGGGGTCCCCATCGAACTTTATGCCAAAGTCTTTGGCGGGTGCCCTGGTCTGGCTCCTGGCCCCCTCTGCGTCGTGCCTCGGGTTTTGCCGGAGCTGCTGCGGGTCGGGGTGTCTCCGGTTCTCTTGCGGCATTGGTGCCTCTCTCTGGGTCTCCTCGCAAGGTACTCGTCCCGTCGCTCGGGGGGGAGGGCGGGGGGTTCTCCCTCGTTCGGGCTCCTGGATCCAGGCTCCGCCGTCGCCGTCGCCGCCCGCTTGGTCGTCCCTCCGCCTCTCAGCCTGGCGCATCTCCCGTCGTGGGGTGGGCTCCTGGGGCCGGACGCCGCCGCCGCCGAGGTTGTCCCGCCGTCTCACGTCCGGGCGCGCCTCCGCTCGTTGGGTGGCCTCCTGGGGTCGGGTCCCGCCGTGGTCGCCGCCATCCGCTGGGTCTCCACCCCGCCTCGCCTCCCGGTGCGCCTCAGGTCGTCGGTTGGGCTCCTTGGGTCGGGTTCCGCCGTCGCCGCCGTCCCACTCGCCCTGCCGCCTTTCGACCGGGGTTGCCTCTGCGCCTCCTCCGTCGCGGGGTCCCTGTGCCACCGTCAGCTGTTGGAGCATCTGCCGCACCGCCTGCATCCCCTCCTCCAACGCGCCGAGCCTCTCTGCCATCCCTGGCGTCCCGCCGGGGTTTTCGCCGCTCCGCTCGCCCTCGCCGTTGGCTGAGGTAGAGGACGGGTCGTCCCTCGATCCCGCCGCGGTGCCAGGCGCGCCCTCGCCTTCGAGCGCCCAGGGTGGCGGTTCGTCTCGCGCCTCCGTCGGGGTTGCCTGTAAGCTTGGAGAGGGTCCCCTCGTCTCGCCCCCGGTGCCTCGCGGGCTCCGGGGCACCGGGGTGGGTCCCTCCCCCGCTGCTTCCCCCCAGCTGAGTTCCATACCTACCGGGGCGTTGCATCGCCCGGACCTCAGCTGCATCCCGCCCTGCGAGAGCGGGGCTTCGTCGCCGGGCGCCGAAGGGTTGCGCCTCCTCGGTTCCTGGTTCTCCATGCCTGGCTGGGTCCCTCACAAACGAGTTGGATAGGTGCCAGGTGGAAAAAAATTTTTTGGGGTTCCCGTTTTTATGTCAGGGCCAGCCTCGCTCCGCAATAAGACACAGACTCACTTAATGGGCATTAAGGATTTCTGGTTTATTGGAATGATAGCTGACAGAACGAAAAACGGGAACGGGGTAGGTAGGTGGGGGTGCCCCTTTTATACCCCCCTGTATTGCCCCGGGCTTCCCCACCCCTCAATGGCCTGATTGCCCTTGATGGTATTCTTGATGGCTGTATGGGCGTTTTCCCCGGTCTCCTCTTTGTCTCCCTGCAACGGTTGAGTTCTTTGGGGCACCATGTGCTCCTCATCTCCACTCCTCTGACGTCTCTCTTTTCAGTTGCTGATGGGATCATGGGTGTGGGTGTCCTTGGGTGCTTGGTTTAATTCCTGAAAGATTATCTCCTTCCTCCTTTTCCTTAATGATCATGATCCACGTTGTGAGGCTCTTTGTGCCTTGCAACGAGGTCATGACACACTGTGCTGAAATAATAAATCTGTGCACATTATGTTGCTGGGGCCAAGTTTGGCTGGGGCTTATGGGAACTGGAATCCAGTTATATTGGGTAGGCATGCAGAATCTTCTGCCATACAAATGCATACAGGAAGAACTTGACAATTCAGATGCTGATGCTTCTGGACAAAAGTCACTTTGGGAAAGAGGTTTTTTTTTCCTTATCTTCTTGTTCTAAAACAGGGATCATTTTCTCCAAGACTTTCCCTGTCCTTCCTAAAACAAGTTTCTGGTATTTAGTCAAGATTTTTTTATATAGCACCAGAGCTAATAAGAGTTGGGCTTTGCATAGGGATTGAGAATCAGGGTTCTGGAAGCTGCAAGAGCCACAGAGCCCAAGGAGCTGCTGCTGTTCCAGCATTAGGTCAACCTTCAGGTGGGAGTGTGGATCAGGATTCCTGGAGAGGGTTTGAGCTCATTCTTTCCAATAATGACATTAGGATAAACTGCAATAATGTGGCTTGCCACATGGTGCAGTGGCAAGCAATTCGGATATAGATAGTAGAGAGTGTTTGTATAGGCTCCCAGCATCTCCAATGGAAAGCTTCCCAGGTAGTTGAGGAAAACATCTTGCCTGAAATCTTGGATCACATCCTTCCTCACAGTAGCCCGCAGACTGCAAGTCTAATCACTACTAAAGACATCCAGACCTCCTTACATGTTCATGGATACTTGGATTTCCAAAACCCTGAGCCTGGTCTTCTAACTTACCTGTACTTTCCCCAGGTAAGTCTCCTCCAGATAGTCTATTGTATCTGCTGGAAACAGACGACCCAAGGTTGAGATGTCCACTTCAGGAAGTAGATCTGGGTGAGCCATCATTTCAGAACTGCAGAAAAATAGAAAATGTCAGTACAAAAAATGCATAAGTAAGCTTTCAGCATTCTCCCACAATATGCCAGCCTGTGTAGGATATACCATGAGTAGAATTCTAACATGTACCCCTGTTCCGTCTATTCAGGCATAATGGACTATGCATACTTATGGGTACTAGAATCATCAATATCACTTCCAATACCTCTTCCTAGAAACATTGTAAGTGCCTTTGCCCTCATGGCACCAACCTTGGGTAAACATGGATTGCCCAGCAGAGGAGAGTGAAGATCTCTTGTTTGTCTAGGTCCCAGGTAAGAATATGATGCAGGTGATTGGCTAGGCCTTGATGGAACATGGTGGCAATAGCTGTGAGGATGTTGTAATGAGGAGGGCAGCACTGGACCATCAAATCTTTCACGATGCGTAATTCAGCTAGAATGTTATTCTGCAAGGATGTCAAGTGGCTAGCAAGCCACTGGCCTTGAGCATTGTTTGGCTCAGCCTGGAAATAGGCAGCTATGACAGTGTCTTGGATGACTTGGAAAAATTTCCTTTTCCAACGTTTTGGGCGTCCCGGTGGGAGGAAGCCATGGGGCTGGGATTTCAGCAGCACAATAGCATCTATGCCTTCTTCTCGCTCAATAATTCGCAGAGCTGATACAAAAAGGGATGGGTCCTCTGACACCAATTCTGTGGCATGGGCAACAGTGTGCCACAGATGCTGGGCCAAGGCATTGTTCAGTTCCATGACACCTCCAAAGTAGGATTCAACGCTGGCCAGGTGCAAGGAGCTGAGCAGGTTGTGGCTACACAACTGGGATAGGATGCTATCCCGTAAACTCTCCAAGTCCATGAGCTTTAGATGAGCTTTCAAGAGGTGCTGGCTTTGTAAGAGACTGAAGGCTTCTGAAAGGAGTTGAGGTACTGCAGGGGGAAGAGAAAAAGAGATGGAGAATGAGCTTAACCTTTCCAAATGAAAACTTCTAGAAGGAAGAGGAAATAAGGACAATATTGAACAATGGTTACTATACCGAGCAGAGGAAAAACGTATATACTTTCCTCAATTCCTTAGAATTAAAATGGGATAAAAATTAAGTCAATCAATAAGCATCATCTGTTGAAGAGAAGTCACAGACACAATAATTAGCCATTCTATTAGCTTGGCCTCCAAATGTTGATTCTACCCGCTCCTCCATCCCCAATTTTTGACTGTGAAGTTTCCTACAGTATATTGTACTTTCTTCATGGCAGACAACTAGAATTTCTTTATTATTATTATTATTATTTAAAAAACAGCCTACTTTCCACAATTAAGTAGCCCCTTTAATTTCATGTTAGATTTCCACCTCTTTTTACCTCTTGATATAAAAACAAAATATAAACATTGGGCTCCGGTGGGAAATTCATTCTTATTCTTTCAAAATTGTACTTAAATTTTACAGTGATCAAGAAATCATTGAAAAGAAAAAAAAGAAAAAGAAAAGAAAACAGAAACTACACTGGAGCAAAAACTACTGTCAGGTAATTAGGACTATATAAACTACCATTCCTGGTTTGGGGCAAGCATTCAAGATATGCACATGCAAAGTTTTGGGCACTGAAAGCCACATTTGGTCCTTGAATCAGGAGCCTCCCTCCAAAATATTCTTGGGGCCAAAAGAAGAATTAAATTTGATGGTACTGATATTTAATTAAAATTGAATGAATAATAAAATTCAGTTAGAAAGACGACTCCAAATGTTCTTAATACTTTCCCCTTTCTGAGATAGGTAGAGAGATAGAGAGATGGAGAGATAGAGACAGAGATAGCTAGATAGCTAGATACTGTAGCTAGATAGCTAGATAGCTAGATAGAGGTAGAGGTAGAGGTAGAGGTAGACAGACAGACATTTCAGTGACCATTTTTGAGAGGCTCTGGAACTAAATCTAAGGTTTTAGTGGGGCAGGGAGGCATTCAGGTTGTGTGCTTCTGTGTTAAGGCTTCCCCACCTGTGGTTGTCTGCCATAAAACGGCTGCGATGGGTTTCGGAATAGCATAGCAAGACCTGGCTATGAGCAAGTCACCTGAGAAAAGCTGGGGCAACATCTGAACCACTGCCTCTAGCTGGGCATGCTTCGTGACCAGCTCCTGTAGCTGCTGTAAGCTCCGAAAAGAATCAATGCATGACTTCAGATCCTTCTGTATGCTCCCCAATTCTTGTTGCACGTGTTGGACGTCAGCGAGGGCAGAATGCAGCTCCCCCAGGCCTGTGCTCACGCCCTCCAGGTAGGACTGAACAGTGGACTAGAGGCAAAGCCAGAAGAGATTACAGTTTATGGGCAATGTAATAGATAGGCTTACAGGTAGTCCTTACTTAACAACCATTCATTTAGTGACAGTTCAGACTTACAACAGTGTTGAAAAAAATGACTTACGACCGGTTCTCACACTTATGACCGTCACAGAGTCCCCACAATCATGTAATTACAATTTGGGCACTTGGCAACTGGTTCACATTTATTATGGTCGCAGCATCCCGTGGTCATATGATTGCCATTTTCGACCTTCCTGGCCAGCTTCTGGCAAGCAAAATCAGTGCAGAACTGCATGGTTCGTTTAACAACCGCCATAAAAAAGGTTGTACAATCACGTCAGATTTGCTTAATGACCGCTTCGCTTAGCAACTGAAATTCCAGTCTCAATTGTGGTCATTAAGCGAGAACTACCTGTACCTGTACAGGACCACAGAAGAAATGGAGTAGCCTTCATAATTAATAGTAAAGTGGCTAAAGCAGTGCTTGGATACAACCCAAAAAATGATAGAATGATCTCAATTCGAATTCAGGGCAAGCCATCTAACATCACAGTGATCCAAATATACGCCCCAACCACAAATGCTGAAGAAGCTGAAGTAGAGCAGTTCTATGAGGATCTGCAGCACCTACTGGACAACACGCCTAAAAGAGATGTTATTTTCATCACAGGAGACTGGAATGCTAAGGTGGGCAGTCAAATGACACCTCGAATTACAGGTAAGTATGGCCTGGGAGAACAAAACGAAGCAGGACACAGGCTGATAGAATTTTGCCAAGACAATTCACTCTGCATAACAAACACTCTCTTCCAACAACCTAAGAGACGGCTTTATACATGGACTTCACCAGATGGACAACACCGAAATCAGATTGATTACATCCTTTGCAGCCAAAGGTGGCGGACATCTGTACAGTCGGTAAAAACAAGGCCTGGAGCTGACTGTAGTTCAGATCACGAACTACTTCTTGCACAATTTAGGATCAGACTAAAGAGATTAGGGAAGACCCACAGATCAGCTAGATATGAGCTCACTAATATTCCTAAGGAATATGCAGTGGAGGTGAAGAATAGATTTAAGGGACTGGACTTAGTAGATAGGGTCCCGGAAGAACTCTGGACAGAAGTTGGCAGCATTGTTCAGGAGGCGGCAACAAAATATATCCCAAAGAAAGAGAAAACCAAGAAGGCAAAATGGCTGTCTGCTGAGACACTAGAAGTAGCCCAAGAAAGAAGGAAAGCAAAAGGCAACAGCGATAGGGGGAGATATGCCCAATTAAATGCAAAATTCCAGAGGTTAGCCAGAAGAGATAAGGAATTATTTTTAAACAAGCAATGCGCGGAAGTGGAAGAAGACAATAGAATAGGAAGGACAGAGACCTCTTCCAGAAAATTAGAAACATTGGAGGTAAATTCCAGGCAAAAATGGGTATGATCAAAAACAAAGATGGCAAGGACCTAACAGAAGAAGAAGAGATCAAGAAAAGGTGGCAAGAATATACAGAAGACCTGTATAGGAAGGATAACAATATCGGGGATAGCTTTGACGGTGTGGTCGGTGAGCTAGAGCCAGACATCCTGAAGAGTGAGGTTGAGTGGGCCTTAAGAAGCATTGCTAATAACAAGGCAACAGGAGACGACGGCATCCCAGCTGAACTGTTCAAAATCTTACAAGATGATGCTGTCAAGGTAATGCATGCTATATGCCAGCAAATTTGGAAAACACAAGAATGGCCATCAGACTGGAAAAAATCAACTTATATCCCCATACCAAAAAAGGGAAACACTAAAGAATGTTCAAACTATCGAACAGTGGCACTCATTTCACATGCCAGTAAGGTAATGCTCAAGATCCTGCAAGGTAGACTTCAGCAGTTCATGGAGCGAGAATTGCCAGACGTACAAGCTGGGTTTAGAAAAGGCAGAGGAACTAGAGACCAAATTGCCAATATCCGCTGGATAATGGAAAAAGCCAGGGAGTTTCAGAAAAACATCTATTTCTGTTTTATTGACTATTCTAAAGCCTTTGACTGTGTGGACCATAACAAATTGTGGCAAGTTCTTAGTGGTATGGGGATACCAAGTCATCTTGTCTGCCTCCTGAAGAATCTGTATAACGACCAAGTAGCAACAGTAAGAACAGACCACGGAACAACAGACTGGTTTAAGATTGGGAAAGGAGTACGGCAGGGCTGTATACTCTCACCCTATCTATTCAACTTGTATGCAGAACATATCATGCGACAAGCTGGCCTTGAGGAATCCAAGGCTGGAGTTAAAATCTCTGGAAGAAACATTAACAATCTCAGATATGCAGATGATACCACTTTGATGGCTGAAAGTGAAGAGGAACTGAGGAGCCTTATGATGAAGGTGAAAGAAGAAAGTGCAAAAGCTGGTTTGCAGCTAAACCTCAAAAAAACCAAGATTATGGCAACCAGCTTGATTGATAACTGGCAAATAGAGGGAGAAAATGTAGAAGCAGTGAAAGACTTTGTATTCCTAGGTGTAAAGATTACTGCAGATGCTGACTGCAGTCAGGAAATCAGAAGACGCTTAATCCTTGGAAGAAGAGCAATGACAAATCTCGATAAAATAGTTAAGAGCAGAGACATCACACTGACAACAAAGGCCCACATAGTTAAAGCAATGGTGTTCCCTGTAGTAACATATGGCTGCGAGAGCTGGACCATAAGGAAGGCTGAGCGAAGGAAGATCGATGCTTTTGAACTGTGGTGTTGGAGGAAAATTCTGAGAGTGCCTTGGACTGCAAGAAGATCCAACCAGTCCATCCTCCAGGAAATAAAGCCAGACTGCTCACTTGAGGGAATGATATTAAAGGCAAAACTGAAATACTTTGGCCACATCATGAGAAGACAGGACACCCTGGAGAAGATGCTGATGGTAGGGAGAGTGGAAGGCAAAAGGAAGAGGGGCTGACCAAGGGCAAGATGGATGGATGATATTCTAGAGGTGACGGACTCGTCCCTGGGGGAGCTGGGGGTGTTGACGACCGACAGGAAGCTCTGGCGTGGGCTGGTCCATGAAGTCACGAAGAGTCGGAAGCGACTAAACGAATAAACAAAAAAAACCCTGTACATTTAGCCTCCTCCTTTTTTCTTTTTTGCTTCCTCCCTTTTATTTTTATAGTTCATGTTTGTAAACTGCCTTAGATTTTGGTTAAAGAGAAAGACGTGTGGGTGCACTTTAAGTAACTAAATAAATGTGGTTGAAGATTTGATCCCAAGAAGAAAACTAAATGGCTAAGGAGTATGTTTTGGGGGATCACTGTGTGAGCAGCCGGTTCTTGGCAATCTTAGAAAGTCTTGGAGAGATTGGACATTAGATAAAACCTCATCCTGAATAAGGTGACAATTTCTGGGTACTTTAAGAAGGATTCAAACAAACCAGAAACAAACTGGAACAGGTTTCTTCCAGAAAAGGTGACAAATATGACTGGGGGACTATAAACTAATTCCAACCAGAAAGACTGAAGGAACAAGCTATGCTTGGTCTCATTTAGCAACTGCGGTTACAGTGGTGATGAAAAAGTAACTTTACAATCATTCCTCATGTTTATGACCTTCACAGGTCTCTAAAGCAAAGGAAAGCTGAAGTAAGATCATAAGCACAGCTGTGGTTTCACTTAGCGACCACTTTGCTTAACAACTGAGTTGCCGGTCCCAATTGTGGTTGCTAAATGAGGACTAGCTGTAGAGCTTGTCAAGTAACTGTAGGGATCATACAGGAGAAGGTTGCAATTTGTTCTAGAGTGCAAGGCATGGAATAAACTCTTAAGTTACAGGAAAGCAGATTTGGGTTGACTGTTAAAACTTCCTGATAGTAAAAGCAGTTTGACATTAGAAACATTGGCTGGCTGGGGAATTCTGGGAGCTGAAGTCCACGTATCTTCAAGCCACCAAGGTTGAGAAACACTGCCTTAAAAGCTTCTTCCAACACTCTTGGCCCACGATTCTATGAGGTTACCCTGCCACGGTTACCCACCTTTATGCGGGATTGGATGAACTTGTTGCGCTGCGTCTCCCGAGTCTGATACTGCCCAAGACCATCCAGCTTGTCTGGTTGGTAAAACACCCCAGATGCCCACTTTAAGGCAGCCCCTCTTGCCAGCTTCTCTGCTTTTTCCAGTTCTGGCCATTCCCCATCTAAGGCAACAACAATGAAATGAAATGAAATAAGATTCCAGACAGCGTGTCTTTAACCAGACAGGAATATCTCATCTGAGGATGCAGGAAGGAAACGGGAAGCGAATGCATAACTTCACAGCTGACGGGCCAAAGGGAACAGCCGTTGGCTGTGGTTCCTGAGGCTTGAAACGTGAAGGATCCCAGTGGGAGGGGTTCCTGGCTACACAGATGAGGTTGTTTTTTAGGGGGCTTTGGGGGAGAAGAAGGTGATTGTAGAGTTGAAGCTATTCCTGGTAAGAACACAATGAAAAAGCAGGCTCCCAGGACCAGTCAGCCAAGCTGGGCCCCAAACAGAATTAAATGATAGGCCTGGTGTCAATATATCTGGGATGACCCAAGCTGATCAGGACCTGCTTGGGTTGAGGTGTCCCTAAACAAAAGTTTTTAAAGTGCAGGATGGAGGAGATTTGTGGAACATCGCCAAATTAAGGTACGTTGAACTTTCCATTTGGATATAAATCAGATTCCACTTTTGCCCTGGCCCCAGCCACTAAGTTTTGGAATTGGGTTCCTTCATGCCCCTCTACCGAATAAAATTATCTTGTTGCTGCTACTCCTGCGGAAAATGTAAAAGGAGAAAGAAGATAGATTGACAAAGGAGGAAGACCAGCGTCTTTGGCTGATGCTTACTAGAAAGGGTTACTTATCCTGTTCTGCCACTAGACCACCCCCGAGATCTTGACCCTGCATTTCCCGATTGTTACCTCTGGGACTGGTGGAACCACTGTCCTCGGCAGACATCCTCATGATTTCAGTTGCAGGAGGATACGCCAGTTCAAAGCTTAGGACTGGACAGGGCTGAGCAGAGGAAGCCGAGCCAGTGATTACTGTTTCCGTCAGTGATAGCCCTCACAGTTCCTCCGGGGCTTGTTCTGTAACACTGCAGCAGATAGACTCAGGATGTTGGAATAAGAAGGCGGGGAAAACAGCAAATCTACCGGTCAGTTTCATTCTTTGGGAATGCAGATGAAGCAGCACAAAACAGCTCTGTGCATCAATGCCCCTGCTGGCTTTTGACCACAGCATGCATCCATGCATCCTGGTTGCCAGAATCCACACATCTTTCTTATTCTGCTTTGCCCAGGCCCTGAGTGTAGTTGCACTGCAGTTTCTTCCTGAATGCCTTGTTTATTCCTAAACATTCAGGCCAACTAATGCAGTATTCTAGAGACTGTGTGTTGGACAATGTAATTTCTGGGAGCTAATGCAGCCAGTAGACACACGTACATTTCCTCCCTTTTCATTAAGATAATTGTGTCCCATGCATTCTGTTACCAAGTAAGTCTAAATGCTTCTTTCTTTTCAGACAGGATAATTTAATCAACCTGAATAGACAAAGCTCCAAAATAGAACCACACAGCATATAAATAATTTCAGCTAGGTACCAGTTAGTGGTACCTTTCCTCGCTTCCAGACCATTCTTCGATCGCAGAACTTTGCTTAACACGCTGAAATGCAACACAAAATAATTAGCTTGTGGATTGCTGTGCCTAGCGTTATCTGGGAATTACATTCCAGACTGTAGCTTAATTGCGCTGTTATCTAGTCAGATAACCAGCCCTACCCAAGCCACTTGCAACTTTCGATTTTCAAGTCAGCCGGAAGCAATTAATGTCTGAGAACACTGATAATTGGAAAACGTGCATGCTAACAGGGAGTGAGAGAGCCCACACACTCTTTTGGTGTAGGTGAAAATGCAAAACGCCAAGGATGGTGTGTTCCCTGCTCTGATGCAAATGCATTCAGGGAATACGATATGGGATTTGTAAGACACTACTATCTTTTAGAAATCTCTTTGGGAAAAGCATTATTGCTATGTAATAGTTGCATATAAAGTATTTATCACTTCTGTTCTGCTTGTTTTTGCAACCATTGTGTTACATAGATCATCCAGGATTAGCCAGTGGGAAACAGAATCTGAGAACAAATATCTTGGAAAGAGTGTTCATAAGAAAATGTGCTTATTCCTGAGAAGCAGGCATACATAAGGGATGTTTATACATTGGTCTAAACCTGATGGTGTAACTGACCACACTGAGCTGTAATTGACCAACGCTCTGACATTGTAACATTTTTGGTTGAAAGTCTATTAGGACTGATCTGTGGGGCACTTTGTGGAAGAGAAGAACAACAATTACATTTTATTAAGAATGGAAAGAAGGATGTAACATGGTTCTAAGGAGCATATCTGCCTCTGTAGCTTGGCATGCAAATTACAGCATGGCGCATCCTCAACATGATCCAACAACCTTCATTTGGTGAGTCCTGAATTCCATGTTGATCTTCGGGGGTAGGAGCTTGGCCGACCTGTTTTACTTCAGCAGCCCAAATGCTTCATCTCTAAAGTACAGACCACAGGAAACCCTGCGGAGAGTCAGTGGGGTACAGCAGTTAAGCTGTGGGACTGGACCCAGAAAACCCAGGTTCAAATCCATCTTCAGCCACAGATCTTCACTGGGTGACATGTGCTGTTCTGAGTCTCCTTCTCTCAGCCACGCTACTTCCCAGGGACTTCGTTGTGGGCAAAAACTGGGGGCAGGTTTGCTGCCTTGAGCTCCCTAAAGAAGCGATAGAATATAAACCTAAATAAATAAATAAGGAAGGGATGCAAACCTTTGCCACCCCCCACCCCCCACCCCCCACCCCCCCACGTATTTTGGACTATCAACCTGACAACTGGCCAGGCTAAATGTAGCTGCTAGGAGCTATAGTCCTAATAACTTTCAGCAGGGGTTGTTGTTATTACTATTTACTTTTTTTTTGTTTTGATGCCTTCAAGTCAGTGTTGATTCCTGGCGACTGCCTGAACAAATTGCTGCAGTTTTCTTGGCAAGGTTTTTCGGAAGTGGTTTGCCATTGCCTCCTTCCTAGGGCTGAGAGAGAGTGACTGGCCCAAGGTCACCCAACTGGCTTTGTGCCTAAAACGGGACTAGAACTCACCATCTCCCGGTTTCTAGCCCGGTGCTTTAAACATTACACTATTCCTATTACATTTTTTATCCTGCCTTTTGCCAAGCTGAGTTTGGCAGGCACTTTGGGCTTCAGCTCTGCAGTCAACAGGCCTTTAGCTATGCCGGTTGGGGTGATGAGCATTGTATTGCAAAGCAAGTGTGCTGGCTGGGGATTATGGGAACTGCAACGCAGCAGCAGCAACACACCCGCTTCTTCGCCATCAAGCTTAGCAAAGAGGGCGGGCTCCACCGAGTTTTTTCATCTCCTGACCAGTAGGCGTCGCTATAGAGGAAGAGTATATCTCCGCGGGCGGAATACTATATAAGAAAAGCCGGTGGGTGGGGGCGGAGTTTCGAGAAGAGGGAGGGAAGGCGGCCTGCGCGGTCCCGCCCTTTTTCTCAAGATGGAGCCCTCGCTCCTCCCCTCCCGTCATGCCCCGCGGCGGCCGGAAGCGGCGGAGGGGGCCAGCGCGCGGGGGCCGCGGCGGAGGGCTGGGATCCGCACACCGGCGGCGGCGGCGGCGGCGGGTGTGAGCCGTCCGGATGGCGGAGTCCGGGCCGCAGCCGCCGGGCGGCGCGCCGAGCCGGCACGAGAAGAGCCTGGGGCTGCTCACCACCAAGTTCGTCTCGCTGCTGCAGGAGGCCAAGGACGGCGTGCTCGACCTCAAGCTGGTGAGCGGAGCGGGAGGCGCGGAGCGGGGCCGGCGCGGGGAAGGGCAGGACCCACGCCCGGAGAGCCCGCGCCGCACGGGGCAAGGGAGCAGCCTCAGCCCGCTGCCCACAGGTGTGTGGACTACAAGGCCCATCAGCCCCCGCTTGCGTGAGCCCCGGCGCGGGGGCTGCAGCCCTCCCACACCTCCCCCAATCAGGATATATTTGGGCCGGACTCCGCTGCGGCCTCCATAGCGGGCTCCGGCCCCCCTGGCCATGTGGGGGACGGCTGGTCGGCTTCCACCCCTCCACCAGTTCGGCGATCGAGGATTACAACTCCCATCCGCGGTGGGCGCAGCTGGTCCGGGAGAGGGAAGCTGTAACTTCGGCGGCCCTTTAGGGGGGCGCTTGGTGGTGGAAGGCCAGGCAAGGGAACGGAGGGGGCTTCGCAGAGCGGAGGACCAGACCCGGAGCCTGCCGGGCAGCGTCCTAGGGCTAGCGTGTGGCTTTCTCGTCTGGGCATGTGTGTGCACCCGTGCACATGGTCCCCATTTGGTCATATGGGCACCCTTTCTGTTTTGAGCATGACCCAGTCGCCATGGGGGAAATGATACCTCCAGTGCTCTTGGTTCCTTCCATCCATCTCTACCTCCTATGAGCACCTCCTTTATTTCTTTCTCATCCAGCATCAGCAGGCCTGGGTGGCATCCTCTGGATGATTTTTGCTTTTGTTCTCCCCCCCCCCTTCTGCCAGCTGGTGGGAGCACTTTCTTTCCTTTTTCTCCCATACCTCCCATCCACCACCTGTGTGCTTGCCAAGGCACAACCTCCGCTGAATAAAGATAACTGCTTTTGTGTGGTAGCTGGGCCTGAGCATGTGAAAGTTGCTGTGGGGCAGCACCGTCCAAATCAGTTGCCTGTGCTTAGCCTACTTGCAGCAGGTAGGAGAGATTCATAGTTGTGATAAAGGACTGCAGTAGCTGCTGGAGGTTCAGTTTCAACACAGCAATAACTTGTGTGTGGAATGGGCTAGGGCTTTCTTGAGCATGCTTGGAGGGTTTAATTTCTGCAGAAATCTTTATTTCGTTCTGCTGCATTATGAGGGGAGGAAGAGTCCCAAACTTCTTATAATTAAGAGCAGTTTGTAGCAGGGCACTGTGTGTGTGTGTGTGTGTGTGTATTTTGTACCCAGGACATAGAAAATCTAGAGCAAAGACTTGGGTAGGAAGTTGCTTCTGGTGCTGTGAACCATAGCTGGGGTTTAACAGAGCATGGGTGAAGTATCAGTGAATCCACATGTGAATCATAGATGGGAAATGTGGCCCTTTCAATGTTAGTGAATGACAACTCCCAGCATCACTGGCTGTGTTGACTGGGTCTTGAGAGGTGTAGCTCAGCAATATCTGGAGGGCCACAGGTTTCTGCTCCTCCATTGAGTGAATTAACAGCAGCAACCTGGGGTTACTGGACAGTATTGGTTCCAAAAGGGAGCAGTAATAGAAAGTGTTGCCACAGCAATTATAAATATCATGGCAGAACAGTCTAATGTATGCTTATTTAGAAGTAAGCTCATTTGTGTTCAGTGGGATCTACTTCTACGTAAGCGTGGACTGACTTTGTCAACTCCAGAGAATAGATACATTATTTCTTCTGTAGTGAAAACAACAATTCTTTGGCATCATAACAATTTAAACTATAAATCCTATACATTTATCTGTGGGTAATTCTTGTTAAACTAATTGAAACGTGCTTGTGAATAGCCACTTACAGTATGATATGGTGCTTTTAATGTATTGCAGGAAAATAAACCGTGGGTCAGAGTTCACTGGCCAGGTGCACAGCACTGTCATTTCAGTATCTATTTACATACCCAGGATAAAAGAGAAACTCTTTTACCATGTCAAGTAATGAAAGAAATTTACAGTAGTATGCAGAACACAAATTAAAACAGAATACAAATAAATAGAAGACCCAAGAAACAAGGTTATGGGCCATTCTTGATTAGCAACCATTGGTGATGAATTGACTAAGCAATAAGCCCAGTCTGAGTAACAGTTAATTTTTGTATTAGGTGCTATGTTTTGTGAGGGTTGCAGCTGTTTTCCACAGTGTTAGATTTGGTGATAAGTTCTAGTTTGACAATTTCATCCCAGAATCTTGAAGAAAATGGCACTTTTCAGGTTTAACATAGACTCTCCTGAGCAATTGAGATAGAGCCCTTGAGAAAGTTCATGAACAGGGTATGATGTAATGAACATAGCTTTTGTGTTGTGATGGCCCAGGTATTTTTTACAGTATGGTGCCTTTGAACTCACCTCTTTTTTGTTTGTTTGCCTTTACAGGCAGCAGATACCCTGGCAGTGCGACAGAAGAGACGTATTTATGACATTACAAATGTCCTTGAGGGCATTGGACTGATCGAGAAGAAATCCAAGAACAGTATTCAGTGGAAGTGAGTAGAAGACCTGGCTCTAGGCTCCGTTGGAAGCCATATCCCGGCTGCAGTTGCATCTGCAGTTTTATGTGTGAATCAAAGGCAGAACAGTTCCTCTGAAATGGTTAGAATTTGGGGAATTTTTTCCCAGTAAATTGTGAGGCAGAGAAGAAGAACTTTGAAGAGGGGCCTTGAGTTCTCTGTCATGGGGGGTTCTTTGTGTGTGTCACTGAATTCTCTCCGGAAAGGGAAGAACTCAAAAACTGGAAGGGCTTGTTGTCACCGTGACTACTGCAGGCAATATGTATGGTTGAAATGGCCACTTGTCTCTGACATGATCTGATTCTTTTCTTAATATATGGCAGAGGAGGCAGACCCACTGATTTATCTTGTTTCCTGTTCTTGCCAGAGGTGTGGGGCCTGGCTGTAACACCCGTGAAATTGCCCACAAGTTGATTGAGTTGAAAGCAGAGATTGAGGATCTGGAGCATCGGGAGCGAGAGCTGGAACAGCAGAAGATGTGGGTGCAGCAGAGTATCAAAAATGTCACTGATGATGTACAGAACAACCAATATCCTTTAAGTCTACTCTGGTTCTTCCTGCTTTCATGTTTCTTGGATGCTGAAATGCTGATCCTTTATCATGATTATGTTCCGGGCTAACTTTATGGTTCTCCCTCCTGGATATTGGGTCCATAGTGCCCAGAATTCAGTCATGTTGGCTGGGAATTCTGGAATTTGTAGTCTCAGAGAGAGTGCCAGATAGAACATTATCAACCAAAAATATCAAATGCTGGAAAATTTTCCATCCTCACATTATTGATTGTGCCAATTTGCATTGGGCGGTTTTTTTTTAATGCAAGCTGAATATTTTCTGATGCAAATGTTTCAATGCCGGTAACCTAATTTGCATAGGATAATAGAAAAACAGCTAATGCCAAATTAGAAAAGTCTCTTTTATTCTAATGTTCTAATTGGGTGAAATAATGATCTCCTTGTGTTTCATAATCAGTATCTTTTATCACTGCTTTGATTTTGCCCTAGTCCTTCCTTAGATGTTCTTCTGGGCTGGTGGCCACAGTGGAGAGCCACAGTGAACAATGCAAACTGGTTGGGGCTCTGATTTTCCATGATTGGTGGGGGGAGGGTAGGACAGAAGGATGATTAATTTTTAACAGGATTAAGACTTTTTAGGGTTTATGCTACAGTTATTGTATATATCCTCTACCTCGGAATGGCAGAAAACTGCTGATTTTTAGCAGTTGCATTCCTATCATCCAGCAGCAGAGGTGGTGGGACTGGAGCTGAAGGTTGCAAAACCAAGCTCCTTAGGTCCTAATTTGTCCACTTCTGCCCTGAATGCTTGAAGATTTCCTTTTTTATATACTCTTGGGTGGAATGATCTTGCTGAGTTCCAGAGGCAGCTGGTTTTTCACTTAACTTCAGGAACATTAGCCTATGTGACAGATGAGGACCTCTGCAAGTGCTTCCCAGGTAAGGATGGTGTGTCATTTCATTGCCGGGATCCCTGTGTATTTAATATAATTCCACCTCCATGACATCTTCAGAGGGAGTCTGGTTCTTCCCCAGATGAATTTGTCTTTGATTTGCTTTTTTAGCATTCTGTGTAGAATCGGGAGTGTGGGAGATCGGATGAATCTTCCTGGCCATTAGGGTCTGAAAATGTTGTGCCCGGCTGGGGGTAGGAAAAGGAGGAATCGAGGAATGCGTGATCTTGTTCTGCTCCCAGTTTAGTTCAGTTTACTGAATCCAGCGTTTTGGTCTCTCCTTGCAGGTGACACGCTGCTGGCAATCCGAGCTCCGTCAGGAACTCAGCTAGAAGTTCCTGTCCCTGAGGTGGGTGTAGAAGTTTGGTGACGATTGCAGAGATGGCTCTCTAAGTGAGCATGCAGCTGCTTGAGTGATTTGGGGCCTTTTGCAGCCAAACTTATTTAACAGGGTGGTGGTTACAAGGGTAAAATAAGAGGGGAGACCCCTCTGCAAAAACTGGCTTCAGAGTAGAGACAGGGTACAAAGCGAATAATAAGAATAAGCCTTAAGGGGAGTTTGGGAATGAGTATTTTTCAGAACTAGTTTAGAATGGGGCAGGGAGGAATGAGCTGAACCTATTTCAAAATATTTGGTTTTTTTTTAATGCACGTATAGCCTGCCTTTTCTCTTCAGAGCTAAAGTCGAAAGTCTGAAGTTTGAATGAGTAGGGGTTTTGGAAAGCATCAGTAGCCACTAATTAGAAGCGTACCTGTATCTACCCAATGGCATAAGCAGCAGCAGGAGGATATTAGTATGTCACAAGAAATAGAGTGATGAGAAGAAGGCGACTCAGTAGTCCCACTCACGTTAAGTATTTTGCAAATTACTCCCAAGGGGGTATTGCTGTTGTAGAAATACCTATTTGGCCTAAGGGTCCTTACTGGATTCAGTTCTGTGCATTTTACCTACCTAGTATTTCAAGTTCAACCTCCCGAGTGTCTCTAGTTAAAATGGCCCGCTCTAGGGTGTCTGGAACTTTGCTGAGCTGGCACCCCATTCTGCTTGGCGCTATAGGTCAGTTTCATCCAAGAAGTGTGTGGCTGGATGTGGGGCTCAACAAATTGTGAGGGACCGCTTCTTTAGTGGTGACTGAGGAGGTTTGGGGTCACCTTGACTGAGAGAATGCCTGAAGAAAGAGCTCCAGACTGGCGTCGATGGTTTGCTTTTGGTGGTGTGTTCAGCTAATCATGATGACACCAGATGATGTCATTGCACAAATCATATACTTGTGCCCATGCATACTTTGTGGCAACCTCTCTCTTTCTTTCTCTCTAGGGCTTAAACGGCCAGAAGAAATACCAGATCCACCTAAAGAGTAGCAGTGGTCCAATTGACGTTCTTCTCGTAAACAAGGATGCCTGGAGCTCTCCTCCCGTGGTGCTTCCTGTCCCTCCCCCTGAAGACCTCATTCAGTGTCAGCCAGTCACACCCTCTAAGAAGCCATCCATTCCCCCTTCCCAAGAGGCATCTCTTCCCAGTGGCACCCATCCTCCTGTGTCTGTACCCAACAGCACGCGAGACCATGGATCCGCTGCACCCAAGTCAGCCAGCATGGCAGGTGAGCTGTAAAGGAACTGGGGAAAGGTGTAGCATTTTTAAAATTTAAATGCACATTTAAAAGTGGACCAGTAGCTGTGTTATTATATTTGCTGACTCGGAAGCTAACTTTTGCTCCCAGGGCACCTCCAAAAGTTGAGACTGAGCATCATTAAATTAGGTTAATTCTGTAGAAACATCATTACATGGGATCAAGGTTAGGTCTTGTCCTAGTCCGATCCACTTCTTGTCCTTGCCCCGTTTTAGAGTACAGTATAGCCTGGTCTTGCCACTGTGTGGCCCTCCATCCTCTGGAATAAATTTGAATCTCTGCTGTAGCCAGAATCTAAGATGAAGATCACATAGCGGCGTGTCCTTTCCTAGGAGGAAACAAACATATTGAGCAAAAGGGTTCTCGGTTGCTCACTGACATTTACTTTTCTCCATGAAAAGAATGAAACCTCATGTGAAAAAGAATTCCGATATGCAAACCCTTTCTGCCCCTGTTCGCAGTCAGACATATTCCAAGTCAGCCATCCTAGGGATGAATGGCCACCTGGTGCCCCCCAAGTTTTTGATGGGAACTCCCCCATCAGGAGAGCTGGGAAGAGGTTGGCTAACCCTGCCAGAGAGATTCTCCTGCAGAAGGAACAGAATTCCGCTCTAAAAATGGAAACAGTCACTTTGGGAGTTGTGTGGATAAGATGAAAGCCTGCTTGGCAGTCCCTTGCACTAAAAACTATCCTCTAACATCAAGGCAATGAATGTCCATATGAGTAATGAGAGGGTGCTAACTTTGGGTTTCTTTATAAGACAGGAATTACAGCTTAAGGTACCTCTCCTGGAGGTTGCTGTGAGAGTACCAGCTGCTTTTCTGTGGTGTGTGGAATCCATCCAACACTATAGATCATTGGGCAGCATACAAGTTTAAATAATAACAATTTCTGTCTTTCTGTGTCCCTCTTCCCATTGCAGAGACAGGCATCTCGACAGCAGAATCGAAAAGCAGTGGGGAGTTGGTTACCCCTTCGACTGTACCAGCCAGCCCCCCAGCTGGGCTTGATACGCAGCCCCTTCAGTCCTCTGCCTTGCTGGACAGCAGCTCTGTCCTGTCCAGTTCCTTTACCTCCTTTGAACCGATCAAGTCCTTCCCTACCGAGAGTGAGTGTTCCTTGGTTGTCCACTTTCTGGTGGGCGGTTATGATGGATCAAAATGGACAGAACCTGATGCTGAGCCTCTCTCAGAACTATCCATGTTGGGGCCTGACCCCTGCTCTGTACTTCGATGGGGTATTTTTAGTTCCAAGGTCACCGGGTGTGTTTAACAGTCCGTAGCCAACTCCTTTTCTCAGATGTTCTGCTACAATTAAGCAGAGATAGAGGAACTGGTCAAGAACCACGCAAAGAGAAATGAGCTGTGTAGACAATGGGAATCTTGGAGTGACGTAGAAACAAGAACTCTAGCAGGCTATAGTCTCTGGAATATATCTTGGCCATCTCCATACCTGGTCCCCTGAATGTGTTGGAATTACTATTTCCAGAATTCCCATCTTTGTTCATGTGGGGAGTTGCAGCCTCAAATATCTGGAGGACTTCAGGTTGGAAACGGTGCTGGCCTGCGCCATAATAACTGCATTGGTCTTTAAGATGCTGCAACCTTTGTTCTTTTTTTTTTTCCAGTACTGGAATTTCCCAAAGAGCTTTCAGAAATGTTTGAGCCAACCAGAGGTGCGTTGCTAGTGTCCCTTTAGCAGACCCTGTTCGTGCTTTGCTTTGGAAGTTCGGAAAAGTTGGGCTTTTTAAGCAAGTGTCAGAAGGCCCTCTGTTGGGCTGCTGTGGAATAGCAACTGAAGGAAACACATTTCTTGGCAATGTCTCCTGTGCTGGTTTTCTGCTTGTAGGGAGGATTTTACTTGCTGAAAGAAAGCATGATACTAAAGAACATGCCAGGGATGTTTCATTTGGTTACATGTGTACACCAAGCCATTGGGGAAGGAAGCAGCTGCCAAAAATGCATTGTTTTGGTGTTGCTCGTGCAGGACTCTCATCCTGCAGAATCCATCCAATTACTCATATCTACTCAAGGGAGGAGAGAACTGAGACACGAGACAGGAGGAGACGGGGTGGAAGAACCACGGATCCAGTTTGGGACACTGGGATATGGATGCACATATTTTGCATACGTGTAATCTTCTCATGCATTTTTTTTTCTTCCCACAGAATGCATGAGTTCTGAGTTGCTTGAAGAGCTGATGTCATCTGAAGGTAAGGCTGCGTTTCTTCTACTGACAGGTTTGGAGTGAGGCCACTTAGAGTGGAGAAAACTAGGGATCACAGCAATAAAAAGTGCTTTGCATTAGTTGAGTTTTTAGTCCCTGAATACATGCTGGTTTTCAGGTCATGAGCAGGGTCTTGCATAAATGTGCATTGCATCAGTGGCACTCCATCTTCCTGGTGTGATTTTTTTTTTTAACGTGGTAGAGCATATGCAAAGAGCCTCATGTGGCGCAGTGGTAGGTGGCAGTATTGCAACAGAAGCTCTCCCCACAACCTGAGTTCGATCCCAGCGGAAGCTGGATTCTCGGTTAGCCGGCTCAGCCTTCCGTCCTTCTGAGGTCGGTAAAACGAGTACCCAGCTTGCTGGGGAAGGTGACGACTGGGGAAGGCAATGGCAAACCACCCTGCTTTATAGTTTGCCAAGAAAATGTCACAAAAGCGGTATCCCCCCAAAGGGTCAGACATGACTCAGTGCTTGCACAGGGGACCTTTTATTTCACCATATGCATATGCACTGGTGCTTTCCCCCTTAATTTTATACTATCCTAGTCTCCCTGAGGAACAGGAAGAGTGGTTTACTGAAATTCTTATGGGTGATGCATAGTCCTACTCCCATCGACAAGGCCCTAAAAACGAGTGAGTCTGAAATCATCTCTGCAGTGTAATGTTGAGAGAAGCAGTACAAGAAAGCCAAGCTTTATTTGATGGATTTGGGAAGCCATGACAACAGAGTCAGGCTTGGGCATCCCAGAGTATCTTAATTTGGATTTAAAGAAGAGAGGGGATTAATCATGTCTCTTCATTATCCCCGTTTTTCTCCAGTCTGGGATTTGTTTTGACTCAGTGTTTGCACTGAAAAATAGCAAAACTCTCAAGTGGGATACAAAGTGAAGTGAACTTCTAGGGCTTGCTTCTTTGCCCGGAAGAAACCAAGGATGAAGTGCCTATTTGATGACTTCAAGCTGGAGCTAGAGAAGTCATAGGTCTATGACCCCAACAGCTCTTTCCCTTCCATCTTGGGACTGGATACAGGAAAGGGAGGCACCATTTGGCTTGCTTCTGTGTCTGCTGGATATAGCTTGGTTGCATTCAGGTCAGAGCAAACCACAGGGCAAAGAAGGATTTGCAGCCTCCCCATCTTTGAAATGATGGAGGTGGGAGCTATTTTTTTTCTTCCTCCACACTCCAAACTTGGGAGTTGGAGAGAGAAGATGGTGCTCCTAAAATTGTGCTCAGGGGCGGGACCCTGCACTCTTTGGAAGGTTGCAACAGCAGACCCTGAATTTACTGGCCCAGTCAAGCCACCATACTAGCAGAGCAGGGCTAATGTGCGGGGTGGCTGAACCAGGGGCACAGGCCTCCTAAGCGTGTCTTTTTCTCTCTTGGGCAGTGTTTGCTCCCTTACTTCGTCTTTCCCCGCCTCCTGGAGACCATGACTATATCTACAATTTGGATGAGAGCGAAGGGGTGTGTGACCTTTTTGATGTCCCGATCCTCAACCTCTGACTCTGGGTGCCTGGATGGACTTTGGGGTACAGATATTTTTTTAAAGCGCAGAAACAAACCTGTCTCGAGAGGGGGGGAAAGCCCCAAATTCTTAATTTTGGATTCTTTTTCTGCTAGTGCTTGAGTGATACACAGAGCTGCTCTGGTCTAGACCGAAAAGAAACTAGGATAGCAACCTCGTCTCCAGCTTCTTTCTTCCCTGGCTTAACTTCTTCCACTCCTGAACTGTCCTTTCACTGAATCCTGGGTGGGCCTCCTTCCCAGGCATCTGCTGTTGAATCTTCTTGAACAGCAAAAGCGCTTCCTTGGGTTCCCCTAGCCTGTTTTGGCATCCCTGCACTGCTGGGGGCACTTTGCATCTTTTTTTTTTCCCCCTTTTCTGGTTACGAATAGAATGTCTGAACCGTAGCCAGGTGGTTTTGGGGAAAAGCCAGCACTGATGCCTCTCTGGGCTCGATTGTCAAATTCAGATGATGGGGCGTTCTCTCCTTAGCAACTGTCTGCTTTTGGCATGATGGAATCCAGGAATCTCAGCCGCTCCCTGGATCAGTTTTATGTGCTTAGAAGTGGCATTCTGAGTAACCATACTGGTCCATCTCCCGTTACGCAAAGCACGAAGCCCTTTCCTTTTAAGCTGTGTAGACTATTATGTGTGTGTGTGTGTGTTTTTTAAGGTGCCAGTTTTGCACAGTCACTTTCCTCCAAAGATTCAGAACCAAGAAACGAATTGTACGGGTGTGCAAAACGTTTCAGGCTTGAAGCAGGTGGACCTGCCTGTTCTAAACATGGAGCCTCTTGCACACCCATAGTGGATTGCCCCCATCTGCAGCTGTGCTGCATCAGCAAGGGAAGAGCTGGCAGGGGCTAATGGGAATGCCTCTCAAGGCCCTGAGTTCTCCATCAGGAGCCTACGATGGAGGGGATTTAGTCACACCTAGTGAAATGAGTCTCAATAGCACATTTTTCTTCCATAGCTGCTAGAATAGGGCTTTTTGGGATGCATTGGGACTGCTGTTTCCCTTTGTGATTTGCTAGCTGTATTACATCGCCAGTCTTACTGACGCAGTCTGACTTTGGAACCGAACCACGACATGCCCTTTCCCACATTCTACCTGCTACACGTTATTGGCCCCTCATCAGAGTCCTCCGCTGTTCCTTGCCGATCAGCAGGACATGGAAGGAGCCTTTGCGTCCCCCCCATCCCCTTTGCACTTCTTAACATTTCTCCCTCGAAAGCCATATCCTTTTAACCTCCAGTCAGCCTCTACATTATGCCACGTTCAAACTTCACTTCCCAGATTTCTTGCTTTTGCACTTGCATCCCAGTGGCAGAAGGCACCGCCTGCAGCGTGTCTGGTGGGATGGGAAGGGTTCAGATCCAAAGGGGGGAATCCTCTTGCGTCCCAGCCCTGAACCGCTTGGGCGAAAGTCTCTTTTTGATGGGGCTGAGTGAAGTGTGCTTCGAATTGTGGAAGGGTTCATGTGAGCGGGCAGGCCTGATCCTGATCTTTCCCCCTGCAATCAGGGAACATTTCTATTGTTGTAAGGGAGACCTAGGCAAAGCTGGGTGGTCCTCCTGGGAATCTGGCTAAAGGATCCACAGAAGCAACCTTGAGTTTTTCTGGGTAGGAAATGAAGCAGAAGGTTGCTTTGCACCTCTCTAGCCCAGGAACATCCGTCTCTGGGCAGGTGACTGTCTAGAAGAGCCTCTGGAGTCCCATTCACCCCACCCAAAAGGACACGATTCCACCTCCAGGGCTTGTGAGCTGCTCCTCCAGCTTGCGTGGCTGTTCCCAGCAAGCTGGAGGCCTCTTTGTCTGCCTTTATTGCATCCCATCCCTGCCTTTTGTACGTGGTTGGGCCTGCTCTTGTTTAGCAGCCAAACCTTTGCTTCTCTTTGCTGTCACCCTCTTGCACCCCGACCCCTTAGGTCAGGGTTCCTCAACCTTGGCAACTCTAAGCTGTGTGGACTTCAACTCCCAGAATTCCCCAGCCAGCTTTGCTGGGAAAGGTGATGAAAGCTTTGCTGGCTGGGGAATTCTGGGAGTTGAAGTCTGCACAGCTTAGAGTTGCCAAGGTTGAGGAACCCTGCCTTAGGTGACATCCCCCAAAGGATGCATAGAGGAAATGTTTGGGGGTGGGGGGAGAGAAATGAGTTTCGATTCATATATAAAGATTATTTTTATACTTTTTTGCAGCAAAAGAAACTTGCCTGTAATATTTGTACAGTTTTTTTTTCCTGACTGAATAAACGAAAACTTTCCAAAGCTTTCTGCCTCTCAGCTTGTTGAAGAAGCATTTTATGCCCTCCGTGGCACAGCAGAAGCCTGGCCCTCTTGCAATGCAGAGAGTTGGGACTGCAAAATGTCTTGAGTGGGGTGCGTCTAAGACTCAGACATCTGACTGCCAGGTCTTCTTTTCAGGTAGCGTCTTTGGGTCCCAGGTGGGTTTATAAGTACTGGAAGATGGAAGATGGAAGTGGAATAAGGGCTGGATCCCAAATGAGGACCGAACAAAGGTGTTCCTGCGCTATTACGCTTTGAAGGATTTTTTAAATGGCGATGTCTACTTTTCCATCTAATGAAAAAGTGTTCCTAAGTTGGAAGGGAGGAAAACCTGTACTTTTAGGTAACGGCATTGGAATTCAACCCTAAGATGGGCTTGGGAATGGTGATAAATGGTTTCCTAATTCCTGCCATTCAGCCAACTGGTCCAGGGAGGTTGCAGCAAATACCTAGCAGAGTGTTTCTCAACCATGGCAGATGGAAGATGGGTGGAGTTCAACTTCCAGAGTTCCCCAGCTAGCCATGTGGGCTGGGGAATTCTGGGAGTTGAAGTCCACCCATCTTCAAGCGGCCAAGGTTGAGAAACACTAATCTAGCAGCCCAAACAGGTGGGGCTCCCAGCAAGGTAACTTGGTGGCTACAGGAGTCTTTTCCATGGCCTTGCTGAGGTTCGTAACCTGGATTCAGAGTCGTCATCAGGAGCAGATCTGGGGAACACTGTCCTGTGGATGTTTGGTGGGCTGCGGGATCTTTGCAGACCACCTCCTCAGCAGTGGAAACATTTGTACAAGAAATCCAACATAATCTGCGGAGCCAGCAGCACTCAACTGCAGGGCCAGTCTCAGGTTGTGTGTATATGCAGTTTCCATCACTGTACGTGAGTTGTAGCAGGATCCATCCATGCAAAACTCTTATAGGATGGTTCTTATATCTGACATGGTGTGCTATCTAGTCCAGCCATGGTACTTTGAAAACCATAGTTTATGGCTTGGCATGACGTGTGTGTAGCCAGTTCACCCATTCCTTGTGAGACTGTGCAATGTAAAGTCTCCTTTGAGTGAGCTCTACTTCTGCTAACCTCATGGACCCATCTATGTAATTTTCTTGGCAGTGGTACAGAAGTAGCGTGTGGGATCTTCTCCTGGGATGTCCTTTTGATTTCCTGGTAAAACCTGTAGAGTTGAACTGCTGAACATAGCACCAGATCTGTGGTTCCATTTGGTGTAGGATCAACAATCAGCAATCTATAGAAACACATAAATGAAGGTTTTATTATTCTTAATAAACCATAATATGGGGGGGGGGCGGTATTTTCTTTTTCCTGTGTTGTTGTTACTCTCCCACTTGACATCTCCTGGATGCAATGACTGCTCATGCTCCATCATCCCAGGACAATATTCCCATCCCCATTACAGGATACCAGACATACCAAATTCCTCTTTAACTGAACACCCTTTGTGATTTGGCAAAACCCAAACACCATCAGTGGCAGTGATGCTGTGAAAGGGACACACAATCTCTTCCTTGGCTTTTGAGTCAGGATAGCTGTCTGCCTGATCTCACCGGTGCCTTCGCCCATGTTCAGAAATGTTTTTTATGGGCATCGTTGAGTTCTACAATTGTCCAGGGCTGGAAAAGGCCAGAAACTTGCTGGCCTTAGAATTAGAATCTGCTGCTATAAGTTACTGGCCTACATAGGACCTCCATGCTGGTTGAGAATCAAGCCTCTCCTGAAGCAAAACGCCAAGAACTGGCATTCATCAGCTGTGCAAGACTGAGCGTCAGCCAAGGTCCAAAGAGCCATTGTGGAAAAATGGAACAGCTCCAGTACTGGACAATGTTGCGGGGTTGTGGCAAGAAGAGAAACCCCTACGCGGGGCACTCCATGCTCTGCAAAGGAACAGGTTATGAATGCAGTCTGTGGAGGGTCTATGACTGGCAGCCAGCAAACCAGCTGTTCCTGTTGTTGCTCTTGGTGAGCAAGAAGTCTCATCTGTTTGCCTTGCCCACCTGCCAGTCTGAATAGTTGCCAGGGATTATTGCTCAGCCCCATCTACGTCTGACAAATGGGCAAGAGCTGCCCGGACTCTGGGCAGTACAGGTAGTCCTTGCTTAACAACCATTTGTTTAATGATGATTTGGACTTGATGGTGCTGGAAAAATCAACTTACAACGTCTTCGTTACAACCATTGCAGTGTTCCTGCGGTCACATGATCATGATTCAGGCGCTTGGTGACCGGTTCACATTTATGATCGTTGCAGCTGCCGTTTTCGACCTTCCTGGCTGGCTTCTGGCAAGCAAAATCAATGGGGAACTGTGCAGTCTGCTTAATGACCATGTGGCCTGCTTAACGCCCGTGGCAATTCGCTTAATGCTGGCTGCAAAAAAGGTAAAATTGGGTTGGATTTGCTTAATGACCACCACTTGGCAACTGAAATTCTGGTCCCAATTGTGGTTGTTAAGTGGTGACTACATGTACCAGGGAGATGATGGGCATCGTAGTACAATCCCAGGAAGGGCAGAAAAGCGGTTGGGGAAGAGGGGAGTTAGTCTGGACTCGGGTCCTCAGCTGTTTGATGGAGCTGGAGAGCCAGCCCGGTGTTTGCTACGCTGACCCGCCGTGAACACTCCTCGGCTGGTTCACAGATCACGCCCCACCCCCAGCAGAAACCCAACCCCTCCCTGGGTTCGCTGGCGGGACTGAGCCCGGAAGTGTCACGGCTGGCTCGCCTGCGGCCGCAGCCCGCTTTTCAGATCTTGCTGGCCGCCCCGAAGCTGAGTCCGGACGTGCTGGGCGCGCGCAACAGGCTCAGCTCCGGGCTCCGCGCGTCTGGCGAACGGGCCGAGCGGGGCAGCCTTCCCTCCGCAAGTCCAAGGCCAAGGGGAGCGGGCAACGGAGCCCACCGCGGGGCGCTCGGACGCCGCTGGCCGGCCCTCCGGCCCTCCCCAGGGGCGGAGACGGCCGTCCTCCTTCGGGGCGGGCGGGATCGCCGGCCACCGCCCCGGAACTGCCGAGAGCCAAGCGGGAGAAGGACGGGCAGCCAAGCTGGGAAGAAAAAGGCGGCTATTGCGGCGGCGGCGCGCTCGGCCGCCCGCGTCTCCCTGCACTCTTGCCATCTGCGCGCGAGGCTCCAGCTCGCCAAGGGGCGCCCGCCGTCTTCTCCGCGGGAGCCGGGCCTGGGGCGCTTCTTTCGGGCCGGGCCGGGCGCTCCTGGACGGTGCGGCTGCTTCCCCGCCTGGGGCGCGCTGGTTTATCCCCGCCCCGAGTCTGGGGACTGATGGACGGAAGAAGCCCAAGCTAAGAGGCGGAGGCGCCCTCTCCCCGGGAGCGGAACGATTCGGGCAGCTGCTGGCGGACAAGTAAGAGGGCTTTGCAATTCTCGACTAGCGCGGAGCGAGTCGGGGCGTTCCTTCCTTTCCAAAGTTTCCGAAAAAGCGGGGGTGGGGCGGGGCGAGGGGCGTTTCCGGGTCCTGGCACGGTCTGGTTTCGCCCAAAAGTGGATGGTTCAGAATAAAAAACGAAAGAGGAATAGGTTGTATTGCTAACTGAGCTTTCCTTCGACACGAGACAAATTTTGTTTGTCACCCTCCCCTGAAGACGGGAGGTGCCACCCTTCTTGGTGGAGGCCTGGTAAGGCTGGGGCATCTCCTTGGCTTGGCAGTGGACTTGGACCCAGGTGACTCTGTGTGTGTGTGCTTGCAAGAATCAAAAGATGAGCCAATTGGAGTTGGGGGGGGGAGTTTTGAGGGTGGCGGTGGTCAAAGGGACTGCATGAACTGGTGCTGGGATTTGGACCTGGAATTAAGTTGGGCCTCACCCTCAGTGGGCACCTGGTCATGCGCAAAGTCCCTCTTGGAGGAATAGCACCAAGCAGGCCAGCTGTCCATGGAATTAAGAGGAAGTGCTTTGAATCACTCAAGTGACAAACCTCTAATTTTAAACATTAGGCAAGGACTGGTTCCTAGAATTAGATCCATTTGTGGGTTTCTAGTTAACTGCCCACCCCTCCGACTAATGAACACTCTGCGGCTCCTGTCAGACAAATGTGACTTTGAGTTAATTTCCTGCTCCTCTTCTCCCCTCCCCCCATCTGCTTGCTTGCTGAACAAAGTTCAGGAAGCAAGCGATCAATGATGGTTTGCAGTAAGCTGTGCAGCATTTCAAATTTGATTCTGGAAATCTGATTCTTTGAAGCACACCAAGGCCCAAAAATTGCACTCATCTGCAACTCATTAAAGCGGCTGAGTCTTTTCCTATGATTGGGCCACTTATGGCAGGGAAGGCTTGACCATTTATTCCTCTCCTTGAGGCCCACTTCAGTCATGCAAGGAAAGGGAAGATAACACCAACTACAGGAGTCCTTGTTTAGTGACCACAATTGGGATTGGCAACTCAGTCATTAAGCAAAGCAGCCACTAAGTGAAACCACAACTCTGCTTATGATTTTACTTCAGCTTTTCTATGCTTTACAGACCTGCAGTTTGTTTGATTGTAAAGTTACTTTTTTATCACCATTGTCACTGAACACTCACTAAAGGAGGGTTACCTGTATACAGTGGGAGCCACTCCGCTTTTCCTTTGCAGGTGATGGGGTTGTAGCCATTCTGCATAACATGTACATATCAGTTGTACACAGACATGCTTTCAGTTCAATTTGCAAGTTCATATGCAGTTTCAGAGTTATTAAGTGCCTAGCTTCAAGCCAGTGCACAAATCAAGTCAGCATGAGGTCTGCAAGTCATTCCCATGCGTGTCAATTGCAGAAATGCCCTGTTTTGCATATATGTGCAAAACCAATTGAGTTTTGCCTGTGTGTCATCAAATATCCTAGCAATAAACTTTTTGTTTCCTGCATAAGATTATTCCTTCCTGATCTCTCTTATGGTTAGGTGACGATGGATGTCTGCATGCTTTTTCAGGAACTCCCTGCAGGTGCAACCAGGAGACAGGGAGGACCATGCCACCTTCCAAAGATGTTGTCAAAATTGCTGTGCAGATGATGGGTGCAATTCCCCAGCTCATAGAACTGAATCAGGTAGAAGTTCTTTACATTTGTTACCAGTTTGCACAATGCACTTTGAAGAGGTGTTCCAGCACTGAAGTGCCTAATTTTATTTCCCACGCACAAGGTCTGCCCAAGGGTGAACTCATGTTGAAACCTTCACATGCTGTTTATGTTTAATTACAGGCTAAGCCTTTGTCAGCAGTTGTGAAAGAAGTCTGTGAAGTGTGAGTATCTATTCTTTTTTGCCTTTACCTTATAGCAGATCAACTTGGACAGCAAGAAATGTGCTGCTGACTGATTCCTAAAACAGTTCCAGATAGAAGCTAGTGCTTCCCAGATGTTTGTAAAAACTTGCTATATTTTTCCACAGCTGCTTTAAGTAATAACTTAAATATGCTTTTTAAGGGGCTCTGTCAGTTTTCTGCCTTTAGTTTTGTTACACACTTCAGCTTTGTTGAATTTGCCTTTTAGAATTCCCTTTTTTATTTTTAAACAAACACAACTCTAGCTGTCATTGCTAGAGTCAGTTGTAAAGACATGTTCAAAAATATGTGAGCAGTGTCTGTTGAACATTTCAAGGAAGAAACATTTTTAGAGATCTTTGGTGAGGACGCTGTGCATTTCATAAGCAGAAAATATTAAAATCTTTATGATACCAAGCTCTAGAATCTAAAATGGATTCTAGTCCATTAAATTCATGCCATAATCCATTAATTTGTTCTTAAGGAACCAGACTGTTTTTGTTGCCCTGTAATAAACCAAATGCCTTGTACTATTGTCCAACAAAACTGGTTGATTTTGTCTACTGTTAGCAAAGTTAACATATTTGGCAAAATGTTAACAAGCTGGGCATACATAATAAAGAAACATACACATATTTGTCTTTCGTGCATTTGACTAGCATCCAAATAATTTATCCAATCAACTTACATTTTCATAAATTATCTAAATGTTGCAGTTTTGAAAAATGAAACATTATTTTTTATTATGCTCAGCTCGGGCAGTTCATGTAACAAGAAAGAGGGTAAATCCATGTAACAGAAAAGATGGGCATATTTTAGAAGCCCTCGAACTAAAAATAACTTTAAACTTTTTCTAACCAACTCACCAAGAAATCACTTTTGCTGAACCATTTTTTAAAAAAATCAAATTTACCTGAAAGGAAGACAAGGATCGGTTCAGAATTATCACTGTGGGAATTTGAAGGGTGATCTTACATTTGAAGAATAGAGGTAGATCCTGTTGAAAGGAAGAGGCGCATTTTCCTCTGTCTCATTAGAATGAACCTCTTTTAACTAGTTCGGAGTCCATAGATCAGTTTCTGGGCTGGCTGGGAATTCTGGGAGTTGAAGTCCACACATCTTAAAGTGGCCAAGGTTGAGAAACACCACTATAGATCAGTGAGACTACCCAACTACTGACCACAGGCGTTTTTATAGATGTCTCGCTCTTAATGAGATAGAAACTGTGGCATTGGTTTCACCTTTCCTGTCCTCTTTGCTACCCTTCACCCTCACCCTTTCCCTATCCTCTCCTCCACCATCACTTTCCGTTGGAATGAGGGGTGTGTACCTGTCCATATAAGAGAGGGTGGTTGGTATCTGTGAAAGAGGATGGGTTGCGAACGTACTTGCAGGGGAGTAAAGAATCGATTTTACAGATTGGTGCCTCATTGTAAAGGAAGTAAAGTGTAATTGGTAGTTAATTCAGCTAGTGTGAGGAGTTAGTTTCTCCTGACCATGCTCTTTTCTGGATACATGTGTACATGGCAGCCTTTCTCAACCTTTTGACCCTGGAGGAACTCTTGAAATATTTTTCAGGCCTCAGGGAACCCCTGAACATTCAGGCTCAGATATAGGCCAGAAGTTGCAAAATTATTATATTTGTTTCATCTGTAGGCCTATACACACACACACACACACACACACACACACACACACACACATGCACACACTGTGTGTGTGAGCGTGTGTATGTTAACAGTGTTCTTAAACTGAAAATAAAGAATGAAACTTACCTCTTTAATGTGAAGTTGTCCGAATTTGAGATAATTTTTTAAATAAATCGTGATCTCCCAGAGAACCCCTAGTGACCTCTTGCAGAACCCTAGGGTGCCACAGAACCCTGGTTGAGAAACCCTGGTACATGGACTCTTCCACCACAAGCACATGTCCATGGAGGTGGGGGAAAATCTCTAGGAATTGGTAAGCTGTGGTTGAAAATGATATTGCACAGAATTTTGGTATCCCTGTGTGTGTGTATGTGTATAATACACATACACATGTATAGATTTCTCCTTAATTCCCTCCCCCTTTTTTTGAGGATTGTCTTCAGTTGAGGGTCAGGTTCCTTTCAGGTAAATACAGAATTTGATTAAACTTTGTAGAAACCTTAGCTGGTCAGTTTCCTTAGCTGAGTAGCAGAGGAAGCCTTCTGTGCGATTCAGACAAGATGTCTCCTTGGACATCTGGTTTCTTCCCTGGGAGATGGAAATATACCCCCGATTGCTTTGGGAACTCTGATTGGGTGTCTCTAATATAGGTGGAACCTGAATAATTCCGAGCGCTATGCTCTGCAGTATGTGGATGGCCAGCAAGCCTACATCACGGAATTGGTGAGTGCATTTGAGAAAAAGTCTGGTAGGCCAGCACTGTGTTTAAAAAATGCATGCAAGGAAGGTTGTAGGCTGGAAAACAAAGGATGGAAATTGAGGGATTAAAACAATTTTTTCTGTCTCTCATTTTTCAGTTCCCCTAGCTAGTTAAAATTTTTGCAAGATAGAAATTTGGAAGATTGACTTAAACTTTTTTTCCCCAAGTTCCTCCTTGGTTGCTTTTATTTATCGTTCTGAGTGCAAGACTTTGATTGTGCAATTATTTTCTTGTGTTGTTTTGTTAGAACCGTGGAGAGATTAAGAACGGGAGCATCCTGCAGTTGACAACTGCTCCGGTAGGTCCCGCTGTAAACTAGAAAGCCTTCTGAATTGTTTCTTTGCTCAAAGACCATATTCTTTCTACAGTGCATAAAGGCACCTGCTCAAAGACCGTATCTAGGCTGCAGATTTCAAACACATAGTCTCTGCATGCCTTTTTCCTTATTTTCATAATGGATTTTTTGTCATCTTGCAAATATTGCATTCTGATCATTAGAACAAAACCGGATAATCATTTTGCATCCTGTTGGCTGCTCCAGTTTGCTCATTTACACACCCATTAGGATGGTGATGCATTTTTTTTTTAGCCAATGCAGGAGGCTTGGAACATTTTAAGGCTGTGTTATAGAATACTTCTGAGAGGCACTTTGGTGTAGTGATTAAGGCACCGGGCTAGAAATCGGGAGACTGCGAGTTCTAGTCCTGACTTATGCTCAAAGCCAGTTGGGTGACCTTGGGCCAGTCACTTTCTCTCAGCCCTAGGAAGGAGGCAACGGCAAACCACTTCTGAAAAACCTGCCAAGAATCTGCAGGGACTTGTCCAGGCAGTCTCCGAGAATGAGACATGATTGAACGGATTAAAAAAAAAATCTGCCAAGAGCCTGTTAATTTGTGTGAAGGGCGGGAGAAACAAATTTAAACCCCACCAAGGAATAAGAGTCATTTGTACTCTCTTGTCAACGTTGGGCAAGCCCCTATGTATGGCAGGATTCCTGTCTGCAATTTTTTAAAAAATCTTCTCTTGCTGAGCCTTTGACTTGTGCCAAATCTAGCCGAGGAACCAAGCCAAGCTGTGAAGAGTCAGTTGATCTTGTCTTCCTGCCAACTACTGATCCCATGAACCTGACAGTGACTGCACCTTTATGTTAGTGCACATAGCTGGATGCAAAGTCTTATGTGTTCTTTTCGTCCAGGCAGTCTCTGAGAATCAGACATGATTGAATGGATGATTTTTAAAAAAATTGCTTTAGCAGTTGTTCTTTTTCCATCAATGCCATAAAATAACCACCAGTATTTTAGCTCCTCCTCAAAGTGGAAAGGCCCCAAAATTCGATGATCTTTGCTCTTCCTCTTCTGACCCTGTTCCTTTCTGAGCTGGGTGACCGGAACTGTAGGCAACAATATTCCAAGTGTGGCTACATCATCAACTTTGATCCCCAAATATCTCCTTGGCAGGATCAAGAGGCAGCAAAACTGCATGGGGGTATTCAAAGCAACAGTGTGGATGTGAAGACTGACTCTTTGAAGAAGCTGGCGAGCCTTTCCCGGGATGTGGCGTTTGCACAGGAGTTCATTAGCAGGAATGGCCTTAATCAGCTTTTCCTGATTGTGGAAGAAGACAACCAGTGAGTGTCTTGAGGGCAAAAGGGTGCTTCGCAAACACAGCTGCTTTTGGCCTGAGTCTTCTTTCTAATCTCTTAAGGATATTTTCTGCAGCATCTCAGGTAGCTATGGGGTGGACAGCCCATGGCATATGGACTGAATGTGGCCTCCTACGATGCCCTTATGTGATTGCTGGAGCCACTGTGCAATTTGCCAGTGAACTGTGACCATGACTGCCATTGTAAGAACACCGGTGTTTTTAAGGCTTACTGTAGTGGGGAACACACTTTTTTAAAGGAAGGCAAATTCCCCAAAAATGTTTTAGCTTTCCTTTGGCTCTGTCCACATTAGGCCACACTTTTCATTGGTGTGCCACCTTCAGCCAGTAAAACTGACTCATCACTGAACTAGCCTGTCTGGTATAGTTAGGAGGAGGAGGTGTTAACCCAAATGTGTTTAACTAACTGTGCATTTTAACTCTCCCTTCTTTCAGGCTGCATGGTTCTCCATTAGGTTCCCCTTTTTTTTCTTCCCCTGTGAAGTCATCAATCAGTAATAGTAAATTATAGGAATTCAATTGTCCATTGTGGCCAGAGTGAGTCGTGCAAAGGGCGCACGTTTTAAATATAACAGACATTTCTCGACAACATTATTGTGGTGGCAATTGAGGATTTCCTAGGAAGATTCTACACTGTCTCTTTCTGCTTCCTTGGCCTTTTTTTCTGGGATGTTGGCTATTATAGAGACATTTTTCTTTTTCTTTTTCTTCTCCTCCTTCTCCTTCTCTCTTCTTCCTTCTCTCTCCTCCTAGGTTCCTCTAATGCATCCTTCCTATGGTTTCTGGGTTTGAGTCTTCCACCTGCACTTTGGCCCTTACCCTGTTTGCTGTCTGTTACTCCAGTACAGGGGAGATTCTGGCGTATGCCCTGAAAGCCTTTGTGGAGCTGATGGAACATGATTTTGTTTCCTGGGAGACCCTCAGCCCCACTTTCATCAAAAAGGTAAGGGTCATCACTTGGAAGCAGGACCTGTTATACCAGAGCATCTAGGTTCTAGACTTCTGCTCAGGAGATGATGAGGACTTAGTGGAGTTGGAAGCAGAGGTAGGCAAACTGGACTTCATGGATGTCTCATTTTGTGTCCATAGGCTCCTGACATACACACACACACATCCCTTCTCCCTTTTCTTCCTCTCTCTCTCCTTTCTTTTAAAATGAGTGAACAGGAAGTTAATGTATTGCAAAATCTCTGCCTCTAGCATCATATTTATTTTCAAGAATATCTCTGAGTCACAACTAGGAACAGTGGCTGGCTACATCCATCTGTCTGTTGGCCTATCTTCTAATCTACCCAATAATCAAGCTTTTCTGGGGTGATTAAAAAATGAGTTGTAATATTAAGCAATTCTAAAAACACTGAAAAAGTATAATGAAAATAATAAAATAAGTAGCACAGGAAAGCTTTTTTTTTAAAGTTCCACTATGTCAGTGTAAAATGGCCACTTAAAGTCAAATTGTACAAAATTTGAAAAAGGCCAAGGAATTTTACTTTAATTTTATCAATTATATGTTAATTTTTTTGCTTATCACTATTGTGTGGTTTTTATTTGTATTTGTTAAATTCATTAATATTGTTTTTAAAAAATTATGAGAATGGCTTTGGGAAGAAAGAAGAATATCTTTGGCTGACACCAGAAAGACTTTAATAGGGGAAGTGATGGGGGACCCCACAGGAAGAGCATAGGCAGCTAACGGAGCCCCTGAGCCTATCTGGATCTCCTTCCAGTAATATAGGAGGTTACCAGCATTACTTTAGCAAGGATCTGAGTTGCTTTATCAATTTCTGGAACAATTAACTTGATATTTTCCAGAGTCAATTCAATGGTAGCCAAGGGGGAATTGTGTATTTCCACAAGTATCTAATTTTCTAGACCAGGGTTTCTCAACCAGGGTTCTGTGGCACCCTAGGGTTGCGCAAGAGGTCACCAGGGGTTCCCTGGGAGATAATGATTTATTTAAAAAATTCAGATTCGGGCAACTTCACATTAAAGAGGCAAGTTTCATTCTTTATTTTTAGTTTAAAAAGACTGTTAATGCACGTATACCAGCTTATATTTGGGCCTGAATGTTCAGGGGTTCCCTGAGGCCTGAAAAATATTTCAAGGGTTCCTCCAGGGTCAAAAGGTTGAGAAAGGCTGTTGTAGACCATATAGTTTTCTGAAAAATTCTGGTTATTCACAGGCTCTGCACTGCTAAAAGCTTAAGAACCAAGACTGCAGTGGCTTCCAAGCAAGAAAACTGATTTTTCATAACTATCCATATGACTTACCACTTAGTTTATGCAAATACTGCCCAGGAGATTTGACCAACTGAGTGCCAGCCATGTTAAAAAACCGCAACTCTGTAGTTGTAAAGAGGGAAGGAATCAGAGCAATTAAGCAAACTGAGATACTGATCCCTCTTGGTCATCTAGTTATCTGAAACCCTGTTCTTTGGCTGTAGATCGTGAGTTACATCAATATCATCCCCCTGGATGCTTCCATCCAGCAGATTTCCCTGGCCATCTTGGAGAACATGGTGCCCACCAGCCGGGCTCTTTTTGAGCTAGTCAAGCAACAGGTGACCCTGGACCGCCTCATTGCTCTCCTGCAAGTGTAAGCATAGGATAACCAGTATGGAATAGCTTTCCAGCCTTTGGGAACCCACAAGCCATGGGGCTTGGAAATGGCTGTGCTGCTTCCCATCAATAGCTCTCATTTGCTGGCGCAAGGGGAATCCACAAAGAATGGGATGCTGCTTCCCAAGGTTGCAGCTGCAACCTTCCATCCTTCTGTCTCTAGAGAGGGATACTTATTAATATCAAAATCTGTCAATCGCTTCCAGCTGTTTTGTGATCATCCCAATCTCTCCAGATGAGGGTTTTTACTCATCACGTCTTTATGGGAGTTGTATCTCCCAACACTGGAAATCCCACTGGCTGTGCTGATCCCTTTCTCGTGTGTGGGTGGTGGTGATTTTATGGCCCTCCCAGTTTCATGATGCTCCCTGGAAAATTGGGGGTCTCTTTGGCAATCACACTGAGGATCCTTGGTGAGAATACTGGGGGTTGTGGGGAGATCTGAGCCCTTCTGGTATTGGAAGCCTAATTCTCGGCTTTTTTCCTCTCTAATAGAATGAACACGCAGCTGCAGCTCAAAGCTATGGCTCTTCTGATCGCTCTCCTCCTCAATGCCGGGGACACAGAAAGAAGGGTAAGGTGGATGTTTTAAATCTTATACCTTTAGATGTACCTTGGTGGGTAAAAAGAGCTGGAGACACAAATACCACAAATCCTACAAGAGAAGGATGGTGTGGTAGAATGTAGGATTGTCTCACTGCCTCCTTTCTGTTTCTAGGACATGATGGACTATCTAGGGGAGAAGAACCTCAGACAATTTATCCACAAGGTGGGCATGGAGGTGGCATCTGTTTCCTTCTCCTAGGCTTCTTGTCTCCCTCACACCTTGGCTGCCAGGTCTAACTTTCAGAGGGTCTCTTCGCTCTGTCCTCACCCGCAGCTTCTTGGCCTAATGCTTTCACCTCAGTGGACAGGCACGTTTGTCCTTGCTGAACCCTGCTTTAGGAAATGGGATGTTTGCTCCCAAGGGGAATGATGGGGCAGTGTTAGCAACTGGCTGATGGCCTCTCTTGGACTCCTCTCCAGAACATTGTCCATGCCTCAGATCCAATTGCGGATGAGATGGCTCACTACCTCTATGTCCTGCAGTCCCTCACACTGAACCTTCTGGAGCGTCGAATGAGGACTCCAATGGATCCCTATTCTCAGGTCTGTCCCTTTTTCTTGAGTCTCTCTCCTGCTTACTCAACCGATTGGGTGGCAGCTTCCCTGCTCCTCAGCCAACCAGACAATCTGGTTCTTTTCTGTGGGCAGGAACAACGGGATCTCCTCCAGTCTTTGCGCCATGCTGCCTTTGTGTCTGAGAATGAGTCTTCTGCTGGCAGCTATAACACTGAGCGTCGACACTCTCTCTGTGCCAAGGAGTTCCGCAAGCTGGGCTTTGTGGTGAGTTCTGCCCGGACCTTTTGAAGCTGCTCAGATGCAAGAGGGGCGTTTTCATGGAGAGAACAGCCCAGACCAGACAGCCTGTTAGTGGCCAAGGGGTACAGATAGTGGGCTAACTTTGGTGCAAAAATGAGTGGGGAAAAAGAGGGCTGGACGAAGGGATTTACAGTATATAAAGGTCCATAAACACCCAACCACTAATATTGTCTTACAAGTCCTAAAATGCCACATTTCTGCTGCATTTTTACAGAACATTGAAGAAGAAATCTAGGGATCATATAACTGCATTGAAGGGATGCAGGCTGACCCATTTTTTCTGGCCTGGTTCTCTAAGCACAGGTCAGGACTTGGCCTGGCCATTGTTTATGTCCTTTACATCCATAAAGTTGTTCCAGAGCACAGATAGAAATAAAAAGAGTATTTGGGCCCAGCAGTCTAGCAGGTACTTCTGCCTAAACTTGGCAAGGAAAACAGGCCCCATCTCCTGCTTTGTTGAGGGCTAGAGAATCTGGAGCCCCCATCAGTTTAAAGAGGCCTGCCTAGGCCTCTAAGTCCAAACAGGTATATTTGGATGTGCAACTTTTTCAGGAAAAAAAAAGTAGTTTTGGACCATAATAATTTGAACATCTCACAAAACTGATTCCTTAATATGGAAAACACAGGTACTCTTCCAGTTGCATACATTTGTTCAGCCAAAGTCCTTTACAAGCAGAAAGAATTATGTCCATGTTTTTTGAAGTATTGTGGAATTTATTGATTTCAAGGCCATGGAAATGGCGGTTGTATCCTGTATGAGCTTTCCTTGGAAAACACATTGCTCTATAACATTCTGTTTCAGAATAACAGTAACCCTGCATTGGATCTGCACCGGACCCCTCCAGGGCTGCTTGCGCTGGACAGCATGGTCTATTTCTCCAGGCATTTCCCAAATGCCTACAGCAGGGTAAGAGAAAGATGTGTTTTCCTTGTAAAGCTGCTCCTTTGCCTGATTGTTGCTTGCTTCCTGGATTTCTACTTTAACAATAAGAGGCTCGGAGATTAACTAGTATGATTTGTACTGATAGTATGTCTCTTTTTTGACTCCACCATTAGCCTTCTTCAACTTTTACATCTTCCAGTGTATTGGAACTGCGACTCCCAGAATTCCTAGCCAGTATTGCCCATGGGAATTCTGGGAGTCGCAGTTTCAAGGCAACTGGAAAGCATCCGGATGGAGAAGGTTGAGATTTTAAAGTAGACACTGGATTGGTTTGCATGACAATTTTTATGGGACAATAGTTATCTTTCTCCATACCAATAGCTCATCCTGGAGATGGTCTATCTGTGTGATTGCTAAGAGTCCACAGAGACTTAATGGCAAATAATCAATTAATACCAATAGACCAATTCTCTTGGCATGGATCTGTATGTGACCAAAATAACATCATTCACACTCAGAAGGGAAGAATTGTATGTGCAAGATAGAAAAGTTAAAAATGGGATACAGCAGTCACTGTCAATTTTAGAGACCATGTGCAATCAGTAAGATTTTTTACCTATCTGTGGGAAGCCATCAGAGAGATGGAAATCCATAGCTTCTGCTTTTGTGCAGAAGGTTGCAGCTTAAAGCTGGGTAAGTTCCTTGAAGGCCAGATCCTCTGTTGGTCAAGTTGATACACTGAGTCTGTCAACTAAGTAGAAGGCAGTTTTTCTGTGTTCCTATGATCATGCTGTCTCCTTTGTTCTAAATCCATACTCTGTCACTGGGTGATACCTTTGTTAGGACTAATCAATATGACACCAAAGAATCTTGAAGTCTTCATCTTCATAACTCATTGTCAGAGATGACAAAAGGAAGGAGATGGACAAGTTCTACTGTTTAAAGTCAGTTCTCAAGATAGTGGTTGTAGACTAAATGCATGGAAACCGTGATCATTGCCAGAGTATACCCAACGGATTCTAATACTGACCCCCTTTTCTCAGTTTATTCTTGAGAATAGCAGCCGAGAAGATAAACATGAATGTCCATTTGCTCGGAGTAGCATCCAACTTTCCTTTATGCTGTGTGAGATTCTTCATGTAGGGGAGACATGTGAGTATTCCTTCTGCTTCTAGTCATCCAGAACGTTTTGGTGCTGTGATTCCATCAGAGACTTCTATAGTTTGTCAAGAGGAGATGTGATAACACAGTAGGCCTCCTGGTTCTTACCCCAGGAAAGTCATCCTGTTCCTGGGACTGCAGAGTAAAACGGGTTGGCAGGAAGTAGTTTTGGATCTATTAGCAGTTTTTGGGGTAATTTGGGAATGAGGAGAAGCACTAGTAGGTTGGTAAGCATTGGATAATTGTATGTATTCTTCTCTGCTTTCCATAATTTTAAATTATACATTTTAATTGAAAACTGCTTTGTTATCTCACCATACAGCTATTACAGTTTTTGGAAAGTAAACATGTTTTTATTGTGTTAGTTTTTTTAAGGACTTTTGCAAATTGGATTCCTTCCTCCTCTGGGATAGGAGCAGCAAAAATAACTTCTCCCATCCTAAAATTATGCTGTTTGTTAAAATTAAAACCCACGGGGTAAAAACAAGGAGTAGATATCTGTGTAAAAGAAGGCAAAGGACATCCAGGGATTGTGATAATTCCCTTATTGCAGGCTCAGAGACAGCCCAGGCCTTCTACCCCATGTTCTTTGGCCAAGAACACTTCTTTGAGGAGCTCTTCTGTATTTGCATCCAGCTGTTGAACAAAACCTGGAAGGAGATGCGAGCTACTCAGGAAGATTTTGACAAGGTATGGCCCAGATGTGGTTTGCAGTGAGCTCTAAAAAGGGATACACTTGGCTGATATGTTTTTGAACTGCTCGGTTTTTCAGTACTGAGGATGTAACATTTCCTTTTTTCTTTCTAAGTCAACCTGAACTGGGCTGAAAGAGAGGGATGGTAGAATAGTGGTCTTCATTGGAGTCTCTGGTCTACTGACTATAGTGGGGGTGATTTTAAAAAATGGGAAGATGGGAAGCTGCAAAGCAAACTGCCAGCTTTCCAGTATAGTCATTTTTAGAATGTAAATCAAATTGGTGGCCACCTATCTAGGTAAAAAACAGAAGCTTGGGGGCACTAGATGGGCTTCTGGGAAGCAACTTCACACATTAGTCTTTTTGTGAGTAAGAATTTCTGATTTCTACTACAACAGTCCCTTTTTAAATACGCACAAAACAAAACCCTGGAGTCAATTTTGTGAAAGTGCTTGCTTTCAAAATTCCAGATATTCTTGCTGGCATAAAAAGGTTGCTTGCTCTGTGCCGTCTCCCATGGGCATAGAAAAATTAGTTCAGAAGGAATGGACAGAGCTAGGATCCCATGTTGGGTGTTGTTCTCTACCATGAAGTTCTGTTGCCTTCCAATAGTCTAGAAGTTATCAACTTTCTGGCTAGTGCAGGATTTGATTTGATTTGATCTGATCTGATTTGGATTTTGCAGATGAAATTAGAACAAAGCCTCCCAAAAAATAAGTGATAAAGTGTTTTTTTCCCATAAACTTGCAGGTCTGCATCCAATAACATGTGTTCTCTATATAAAAGAAATCAGGAACCAGGGGAATTAATAGTAATGAATAGTAATAAATTAATAGCAATAAATCTACTGGTATTGATAGTAATAAATCTACTGGTATTAATAGTAATAAATCTACTGGACTTTTGTGAGTAATGCAAAGCAAAGGCTCCTGTGCATGAAATTACTAGCAAGCCAGAAAATCTAGTCACTTACCTACAGTGGTTAATTAGCTATAATTCTGGCATGTGTTAGCCAAAATTGGGGAAAGAGATAAAGGAGACATGCAGTTTTGACTTCCAACCCTGTAGTCTAGCAATGGCCTTCTTTTTTGCAATGGGCCCTTCTCTATGATTGCTGAACACTGACAGCACCCTTTCTCATAATTTCAAGGTGAGGATACATTAAAAAAAAGCAGCATGAGATCCAAGGCATATCACAGCTAAATAAAAAGGACAAGCCCCTCTTCCGCACCTCCCCATGCCCCAAAGTAGCCCTCCCCAGTCTGCAGCCCTGATCTCCCCAGGTTAAAAGCAGTCCCCAGCCACCAAAAGCTTGTTCACCCTTTGCTAATCTTTGCCCCATGATTTGCATGTTGGAAGGAGCTTTGCAAGCGCTTTTTGTTATGAGAGATGGAGGTGCAGAGGACACACCTGTGCAAATAGCTCTCTGGATCTTCCCCCAGGTGATGCAAGTGGTTCGGGAGCAGATCACCCGGACCCTGGCCTTGAAGCCCACTTCACTGGAACTCTTCAAGAGCCGAGTGAACACTCTCAACTACAGTGAGATCCTGCGTCTCCGGCAGACCGAACGCATGCACCAGGAGGAAATTCTACCTGTCCCAGTCCTGTGAGTAAGGAGGCCTTCAGCTGTATCCCTGATAGATGTGTGTGTGAGTGTGTGTGCGTGAGAGCAGACACACACGCACACACACCTAGAACATGTAGGACTGAGCTCTATTCAAGCACTTCCTGCCATCATGCAAAGAAGAACTATTGAGTTGCTTCCATGGACCTTGGACTTCACCTTGTCAGAGATGGTCACCCATTGAGATAGCAGATACTGCTCAGCTGCAGGAAGGATTTTGTGCTGCATCAAATATTGCTCTTTCCTCTTTGGCTTCACTGTTTCTCACCCCAATTAATCAAGCCATTTTCTGTTATGGTGACTTGTTATCTTTATTAGATTATATTTGGATAGATACCTGCCTTTTGACACTTCCCTGGAATCTTTTCAAGGAAGGGCAGTAAGATGTGTTTTAAATAAAGGAGACAATGATAATTTTCATTCATTCTAGATAGCTTAATACTCTGCCCTGGATTGTGTACATATTAGTTGAAACATAGTATAAAATCAAAGCAGTATAAAACAAAACAGTCCAGTAAGACAAAATTCTTGAGGAGTAACAGCAGTGCATAAAAATCACAAGGAGTAGCAGCAATAAAACAGCCTTGTTCTAAAAACATGGGTATCCGTTACTATTTGTGTTTTAATGGATTTGTCTTTATTGTCTATATTTGTTTTTCCTTTGTGGTGTTTTAAAGAAATGTTTATTTTAAGCTACAAAGAGTATCCAGTGTGAACTGAAAGAGGGGATGTTAAGGTGGGGTAGAAATCGAAGAAATAAGTAACGTGCCTGGAGAAACAGGATACTTGGCATCCAGAGGCACCAGGGTTATTTTCCTTCTGCTTCTTGATGCAAAGGCCCTCTTCTTGGCCATGCTAACTATGAAATCTGGGAGTTGGGATCTATCAGACCTGGGGCACCTATTTTAGAAAACACCCTTCATGGGAAAGAAAATTCTAATGCTTTTGGAAGGTCACCTAGCCCATGTTACAAAGGGCTGCGCTTTATTCTCTGCTTGCTTTCACCCCAGGGAGTTGAGAGAGCGACTGAAACCTGAACTCATCAAGTTGATCCAGCAGCAGAGACTCCTGCATCTTTGCGAAGGGACGCTTTTTCGCAAAATCAGTAGCCGTCGCCGTCAAGGTAAGATGAGAGATGGCAGGTTGGAGGAATGAATCAAGAGAAGAAATGTGTGGCTTGAATATGATCATGGTGGTTATTGAAGGAGATCAACACAGGGAGGCTTACATTTCCATGCTGTTCAAATTGGGTCCCAGGAGAGAGCCGGAGCTGGAAGTTGGATGGGGTAGAGCTGACCCTCCCAATTGTCTAGCTTCCCAGCACCAGCCCTGAATCTGCAAGTTATTCCTAGAATCTTGCTCCAGAACTCACAGGGGAACTCTGCTCCTGGATAGGGCATCGCTCCAAGGTTTTTAGCCAAGCTCTCCTGCTCCAAAAAGCACTAAATACGGTACAGATAGGTAGCAATCTGTTTGATCTGTTGGCTTTTAAGGATGGAGAAATCTATCACAGGACTTGTTCTCAGGCTTGTGACTTGTGAGTTTGAGTTTGTTTTTCTCCTCTTTGGCAGATAAGCTCTGGTACTGCCGCCTTTCCCCCAACCACAAATTTCTCCATTATGGAGATGTTGAAGAAGGTGTGGAAAATCCACCAATAGAGGGCCTGCAGGAGAAAGGTTTGTGACAAATCCCCATCTTTGTAGGCTTGTGCATCTCACCTTTACTCCCTGGATGGTTAGCAAGGCCGCTTGCTTTCCCTATCCCACCAATGGAGGGGAAGGGAGGAGTGAAAAGATTGGAGAAGGTGTGCTAAGTTGCTTGGCTGGCTGGGGAATTCTGGAAGTTGAAGTCCACATATCTTAAAGTTGCCAAGTTTAAAAAACACTGTTTTACAGTGTTCCCCACAAAGTCTGGCCCAGTTGTTGTGCAGTGCTACCAAAAATCAAGTAATAAGATAAGAAACAGGAAACTGGCCTGCTGCAAGTAATATGCTACTTCCAGCATCTTCTTTGGACCCTATATGCTTTTTTAGAAAATAAAAATGATGGACAACCCACTGTCTTTTTTGAGGAGGGGAGTGATACCCACTGGTTTAAAATAAAAACAAAGATTGTGGGGAGGGAGTTTTTTCCTGACTGGCCATGTCCCTGTAGCGCCATCTGGTGAGAGGACCCATAACACGCTTCAAAATTTGGTAGGTGTCCGCCAGTGCCAAAGAGTCCTTTTTTTCTGTGCCGTTGGAAAACACCAGGCCAAATCTTTTGTAGGAGTCCACCTGTTCTGTGAAGTCTTTTGTTCTGGCCTGTAATCCTTCTTCACAGAAGCAAATCAGAAGGTGAATTCGGCTTTGCTCACCCTTGTTCCTTACCTCCTTTGCCCTTCCTCCCTCCCTGTCACCATTTGAGCAGAAAATAGCCAGATGAAGCACCAGCTGCCATTTCTTCTCTCACCATTACATGATACCAGGAACCAGGACTTAAAGTTTGCTAAACAAGCCATAGCAAGAAATGAAGGCTTGGGGGAGACTCCAGACTTCACGGACTATGTTCGCACAGCATCTTTAATGTGGCTACTGAATTAACCCATTTTTTTTGTTTTTAATGAACTTAGTTAAGCATGCTCTTGGAAAAGTGGCCAGAATACCTGCTTTTAAATTGGGGATTTCTTAGATTTGAGGTTTTCATCTCTCTCATTGTGAACCTTCTTGGATCTAGGTAGGCTCTAACCTGAAAACTTATTTTCTCTCCAGTTTCTGTGGCTGACATGAAAGCATTGCTAGTTGGCCGGGAATGCCCACACACCAAGGAAAAGAGTTCGGGCAAGCAGAACAAGGTCAGCATATGTCTCATCTGTGCTGCCAGGATCTCCCCCTCTTAAATCCCTTGCACCCCCCCCAAGAACTGAAAAGTTGGCCCTGTGTATCCAAACAGGTGTTGGAGACTTCAGATAGCTTGCAGCTGTTGGATAGCATCTCCTTCCTAGACCAAGGACTTTTGTGTGGCTTGGCATTGGGGGTGATTGTGATGATTGTTACTGCTGCTATTATGTTGTTTGCCTCTGGTAGTATTTTCTCTCTCGACAAAGGAAGAGTAGATAGGTAATTGTCATAAATAACTAACTCAGTAGCTAGGCATGCCCCATTCTTTAGTGTCCCTGTAACTGGAAGGAAGGCAGGAGATTTGTACTTTCAGACTTGCAGGATTCTGTTAAGGTAGCCTTACAATAAAGTAGAATTAGTTCATCTGGTTGTGCTTCCTGTCTGGCTTGCCTGGGAGGGCTGACAACAATTGAAAGTCTGAAAGTACAAATTTCCCTATTTGTCGCTTGAGCGGTCAGGGCGGGTCTTTCCTAAGCTGCTGCTTTAGACCGTTACTGTCTCTCTACTCCCTTTCCTTTCATCTGATCATTCCCTAGGCAGCATCTCTTCCCTCCATCTTCCAAGGTCATCCCCACATTCCATCACACCATATGATGACTGGACTCTTGGAATACACTAAATCTGGGTCAAAAAACACAGTTATGTTTGTGTATACTCAAATAGACCATAAAGACCTTAATGTGGCATGTGGTATTCACAACATACTAAGATGGTGCCTGAGTTCCTGTCACATATTGACTCACAAATGACCCAGTTCCATTTTAGCCTTGCCTGTGTTCTGCAGATCCAGCTAATAAGTACCGAATTGTACAGGGTTTCTGTCTTTCACTCTGCCAGCAATTTAAATTGAGCACTTCTCTCCTAAAACTCTTGTTTCCCAACCCTAGGATCTTCTTGACCTTGCATTCTCTGTAAGTTACGATGTTGGAGAGCATCTGAATTTCATTGCGCCCACACGTTATGAGGTGAGTAGCTGCGGGGGAACGTAACAGCCTAACTGGGTTATGAAGAGAGCTCCTCCAAATTCTGTATGCTAAGCATCAGATGAGAAGATAGCGTTGGGACAGTCTGCATTCTGCAGCTGAAATAAGGTGCAGCTATGCATAAACTTTCTGGTAAACTCATTCTTGTGGTTAGTTTTGTCATGTTTCAAACTTTGAAAAACAAGTTGAGTTTTTCAAAGTTGAGTTGGGAAGAGGTGGGAATATTCCCCCTTCTGGGAATATACAGTCAAGAGGAGACTGGAGGTAAGTTGTGTATTGCTGAAAATGGTGTCTTTACCCCTCAGCTTTGCATTTTTTTCAGGTATGTTCTGGTTTCTGCTCCTGACTAACTAGGTTTTGCACCTGGTATGAGGCCATGCTTGGCTTGTTTGCTTTTGTATTCTGTGGAATTTGCTGATGGTAGTTTGCCAGCTATAGTTGAGAGCTTGCAGGATATGCAAACCCAGCTAACTATGGCTTGATCAACAAATCTTGTCTGTGCCAAGCTGTGGAAATCAAGCCAGCTGCGATGTACTTATTAAACCATGGTGAAACAATGCTTTGTGTGAGTCAGGTCATTGAGGCCCCTTTAAGAAAAATGTCTGCATCTGGGCTTCCTTCAGTGTACTGGCTGACGGTTGGGCATGACCGATGAGACCCAAAAATGCTTTGTCCTTGTTCCCTAGTTCTGTTTGTGGACCGATGGACTGAATGTGCTTCTTGGTCGAGAGATGGTCAGTGAAAGGACACAGAGTGACCTGGATATCCTGCTGTCTATGGAGCTCAAATTGCGATTGTTGGATCTGGAGAACATTGCCATCCCAGATGCACCGCCTGACATCCCAAAGCCTCCCAGCAACTTAAATTTCTGCTATGACTTTACCCATATCGAACAGTAAGGGCTGTCTTTTTCCTTAGCACACAGTGCTCCAAAGCAGGATGATCTGCACAGCACATACACTGCTTTACAAATTCACTGGCTTGGTTGTTTGGATCAGCCTGAAAGCCCGATCAGGAATGTGGCATGGGTTCCCTGCTTTCATCTCACATGTTGATTGCTTCCTCTATTTCCACCTTTCACCCAAGTAGCGTTTACTGTGACATCAAAGTTGGGCAAACCACAGGCAACCAATCCAGTTCAAACCACACATCAAAGCATGGTTTGAAGATGAGCAGTGACCACAGATTGCCTAATTCAAACATCACAGCAAACTAAGCGAGTCAAGGAGGAAGGAGTGTGTCAGCTTGTGGTTTGTTCACAGTCTTCCCAATTGGGCATTGGTTGAGTGTGTTTTTTAAACTTTAAATCCTAGAAAATCAGTTATTTCAATCAACGCTTGTGGAGGCACATCTACATTGCTTTCTTCCATTCAAGGTGCCATCAAAATTTGGAACAGGAATTGCTTTGTCAGGGAGGTGAGGAAGTGGGCAAAGAGGCCTTAAGAATAGGAACTGAGCACTGTGGAAGGAAACAGAGAACTGAACAGCCACCTGCTCAGCAGGATATTTGTCTCTATGAGCTAGCCTCTGTAACTGGTGTTAGAAAGATACCCATAAGAAAAAAACCCCCACACACCTACAGACACACACACACACACACATAAACCCACAAGGGAGTTTGGTTTCTTCATAGGTTGGCTTGTGCTCTGCAGAGACCTCATTCCGCAATCTTTAGCATCATCCTAAATGGCAGCCACATAGATGCCCAACAGCTCTTTGGACATGATTAATGCCACAAGCTGCCTCAAGCAGGCAACCACCCCAGCTTCTGCATACTGCACAAGCTAGACTTCCAGTTGCTGCTGGTGTGAAAACTGGGGAGTGGGCTGGTGGCTGTCAGAGCATCGGAACAGACAAAAGAGGCAGAAAGTTCTATTTCTCATCAAGCTGAGCCTTGATCTCAGTTTCAGTGAAAACAGACTGCCACTGGCTTCAGCTGCCTGAAACAATAAGCTTCTAAGGGCAGCCTGGTTATTGGTTTCTGGCTCACAAACAGGTCTTTGAATTATCTCAGCCATGAATTTTTCAAAGTTTTTCTTTGAAATTGTACTTCCCCAGGAATTGCACAAGCCAATTTGGGGGGGTGGGCAGTTGGCTTCTTCCTCTGCTTTCCTTGGGAAGAAAGGAATTGATCTCTCTCAGGCAGACTGGTCCCTTCTCCACCCCTTCCTAAGCTGGTGTAATTTGAAGGCTGTCAAATGCTTGCTCTGCCTTTTGGTACGTTTTGCACTTTACAAAATTGCCCCTCCTGCACTGGAGACAAGGCAGCCACGGTTCCAGTCTTCCTAAGCAAACGGAGGCCTTCTGTTCAAACCTGGAGCACAATTAGCTTTCAGGGACAAGTGGGTGGTTTTTTTTTTGTTTTTTTTTACTTATTTCTGTGACTGTTTGCAAGTACGATGTTTGGTACGGGGAGAGATTCCCGATGATCTCTCTTTTTAAGAATGCTTCGGTAAAATGCATCCAAAGGTATGTTTAAAAAATCCTTTTAGGGTATATTCCTTGGTACTTAAGAGTCAGCACTGTTGCTTTTGAACAATATTTTTGATTCTGTTCCAGCACAAGTTGGATTCTGGATATGCCATAAAACAAACAATCCTTATTTTTTAAATGGCTTTTCCTTATACTTCTTATTCTGCTTGGCCTTAGCCACTGTAAGCTGTTGAAGGACCAAAGCCTTGCATTGTGCAAGACCATTTGCCATCTTGTTCTGTGGACAGAGCTGGACAGAGCACCGTTTTGGTACCTTACAAGGGTGGGGGAAGATGTCACATTGCATCGAGCCAGGGATTAAACTAGAGTCTCTGAGGCTCAGCCTAATCCAAAGGATTGGAGCCTTCCCCCTTTAACTTGACCAAGGGCAAAGCAGTTCTGCAGCATCCTGAGAATGACAGTGGATGGTGACAAAAAGACTGCAGAGAAAGGCTTCTTTTGATAGCTAACTCCCTTTGTCTCTATTAGCTATTTTGAAAGCAAACGTGGCTGATCGTTACTGTTTTCATGTACGTTCTGTGTGAGTTTTTTTTTCTCACCCCACAACAGACATGGAGTCCATCACACTGGATCAACAATTGCCTTTTTTCCCCCCTCCAGCTCTTTGCATAGTATTTAGTCTTGCACCACGGAAACTATTCATTGGTTAAGGACAAACCTCTGTTTCAATAACTGCAAAAAAGGGATTCATGGGCATCCCCCAATTTCCTTCTTGCTCAGATGATTCTACTGTAACAAATTCACTGTGGTACTGCCTTTGGCATAGAAGCCATTAATCATTAAAAAAAAAAAGAGGAGGGACTATCTTTATGGCTTTTTTGGTGTGATTGCATATGGTTGGGATTCCCATACAGAGCACAGAAACTGGGTGTCTTGGAAGTTTATAGGTGGAGTCAAAGACAACCCAGTGAGAATTTTGACTTTTTTATTTAGAGAGATATTCAGAGATGTTTCTGCCTTGAAAACAGCCCATGCCTTCAACAATGGCAGAGCTTCTAATGTACTGGAAAAGTTCTTTAAAATTCAGGCAGAGACTATCTGCCTTGAAAGTAGCCAGTGTTGAACTGTATAGCATAGTCAAACATCAGGAGTTAACCACAGGAAATGTTTTATGACATTTTGTCAAATTTCAATTCCATGGGAGTCATGGATCCTTGATTTTGGACGCATTCTGTAAGTTAGCCCATTTGAGGTACCTTGGTTCAAAAATTGTTGGCCTATGATGCACCGTTTCACCCAGTTGAAGGTTACAAAGTATCAAATAGACACAAGTGTTTTAGTATATAGATTGAGTAGTAACCTCTTATGCTTCAGCAGTAGATGCTTTGGGAATATTAGTAGATGCTTTGGGAATATTTTTTAGTCTAACAGTGGGCCTTCTGTGAAGGGTTATTGCTTGTGAAACAGCTGGAACTGGAGGACAAACTGAGAATGTATCTTCACTGGAAGTCAATGAGACAAGCCTTCCAGATAGCCAGATAAAAATGGTTGAAATCTTAAGATGATTTTCTGCTCAATACTGACTTTTCTCATTAGATGATCATGAGATTTTGGGACATTTAAAAAAATTGCATCTTAATTAATCTTATGCCTCTGCAGGCATCATATTAGGTGGTGGACTACTTGGGAGCGTCACACTCTAATTTGTAATCTCAGGTTGGGGTAGATTTACCTTGCGGATCAAAACCTTGAAACCTACTTACTGGAGCCAGTGGAATAACAGTGGCTGAAACAAACAGCTGTTTGCTAAGCGGAGTGCCTCTGCCTAATTCAGGAGCATTTGATCAGTACCGAATCAAGCTCACACATCTTTCCGCACACCTTCCTAGGATTCCCCCAAACGTTCATTAGAAAAAAAGGCTTTTGAAGTTATAATGGTCAAAGCATATCAGAAAACTCCTGCAGATATACAGGAGGCCATTCTGAGATTTATCACTTGATTCACATTTACCTTCCCCTGTTCCTTCTTAATTTTGTGGCCAGTGGGTTAACTGGTAGGCCTTTTTTTTTAAAACTGTTGTGCACAATGCTAGATTTCAGGCATGTTTTGACAAATTTTGGAGAACGTGACTCCTAATGCTATTGTGCAGAAGTAGGCATGTGGTAGGCCTCAGATGCTTTGGATGATAACTTGCAGGGACTTGGGGAAACCAAAATCAAATACATAACTCTTAGCCAAGATGAGAGAGCTGGGTTTAATAGCCTGCATTGTCCTTTGCCCCAGATTCCAAAGCATGGATAAGATGGCAGTCTTTTATTTGTGTCTGTGTTTTGTGTCTGAAGCCCCCCCTCCCCCAGTACACAAACAGGGTTATAGGCTTAGGAAGAAGAGAGGGATGCTAATGACAAAAGTTGCTTTTTCACCCTGTTAGCAAGAATGAAGTCACTGGGGCGTCTCACTGTGCCTGAACAGTCCAAGGATGCTCTGATGTCAGTGGGGAGGGCAGACTTTGGAAGCAGGTTCAATCACAAGTTCCCCTAAAATTGACAAGGGGACTTTGAAGGGTTGGCACCTAAGAATGTAGTTATCCCTCTTGCATACAGGGGATTCATAGCCTTTGTGTGTGGTGCGGGGGGGAGTGCTTGTGCCTGGCTATGTCGAAGTTGGTATGAACAGCAAGATTTGTCCTGCCACCTTGCTGGGGTACCAGTCCCAGCACTGCTGGGACTTGCCTTGGTCCAAACTCCAGGAGCAAAATAAATATTCCCCATTCTGCTTGCAGGATATCAGAGTTGCTGGTCTTAATAATCAATAGCCCCCTCCTTAATCAGTAGCCCCCTCCTGGAAGACCATCTTGGAAGCTGTCCTCACTGCCATGGAGGATAGGCTGTTTCTTTGATGGGGCTTATACGGCAATAGCTGTGCAATTAATTCTCACCCTATGGGCATGAGGCTGTCAAGGTTGTCCAAGATGATCTCCTGTATTCCCACTGGGATGGGGAGAGGTTTGTCGTCAAGGGGTCTAGGCTCGCGACCCACCAAGCATTCCTCAGAGGCTGATGGAAAGGTCTGCGCCACCCACAAACCGTGCCTGGATGCTCGTCTGGCTCTGAGGGGGCAGCTGCGACTGGAAACGTTCGACATCGGACATGCTGATCTTGCTGCACATGGAGACATCCAAGCACTTCAGCAGCTGGCACTCCTGACCGACAGACTTCAGGGTCCTGGAAGGGGAGATTCCAGCTGCCATCGGTCTCTTTGGCCCACCCACCTCCACAAGGAAAGCTCTGTGGTAAAGTAACCTTGCCATCCCCATCCAATTTGTAAGAAGGGTGTGGGCAACCTGTTGGTGGTCAGGGGCGGTCCACAACGTTTAGGGAGAGGGACCTGGACGGAGGTGGACGGAGCAGTGGCATAAAATGGACAGGGCCCTTTGCAGGCGAAGAGCTTTTAGAGAGTTTTCCAGGGGTCAACTGAGGAGCCTTAGGGCCACCTCTGGTGCCCTGAGGCATTCAGGTGACCCATCTCTTGCAAGCTATGCTCACTCACCTGGGGGTCAGCTGGTTGCAGCCAGAAAGAATGAGATACTGCAGCCTGCGCAGAGATCCAGCTGCCTCAGCAAAACCTCTATCCGTCAGGTTTGTGCAGTGGGTCAGCGAAAGGTGTTCCAGGCTCTGACAGTTGCGCGCAATAGCAAGGAGGCTGGTGTCAGTGATGTTGGGCACAAGGCTGAGGGAAAGGTGGCGGAGTTCTGGGAAGGTGATAACCTGGAGAGGAAGTGCAGAACCAAATCCTGCATGGGGTGCAATGTGTAAATCAGGTTGACAGAGAGAAAAATACCCCAAGTCTATAAAGAGGTTATAGGTTATTTGGTGTGATCCTTCACCCTGACCTGCTAAACCAGAGTGTCTCAACCAAGGTTCCATGAGAAGTCACTAGGGGTTCCCGGGGAGATCACGATCTAGTTAAAAAATTAGTTCAAATTCGGGCAACTTCACATTAAATAGGTAAGTTTCATTCCTTATTTTTAGTTTAAAAACACTGTTCATGCATACATGCAGGCCTACGCATGAAACGGATATAATGATTTTGTAACTTCTGGCCTATCTTTGAGTCTGAATGTGCAGGGGCTCCCCCAGGCCTGAAGAATATTTCAAGGGTTCCTCCAGGGTCAAAAGGTTGAGAAAGGCTGTGCTAGACAGTTTTGTGGTACAAGTTTAACCCTTGATGTTCAAAATGGTATGATCCCTGAGGACCGTATCATGCCCTAGTTTTGAATGGTTTGCCCAATGTGGGAATCTCCCCATCATGGAAAGCCTCAATATGATTTAAGTGTTTGGGCACTGCATATGATGTGAACACAGTAATTGTGTTCGTATAACCCAGGTTAAGGATTTAGTGGAGCATGTGAAGCTAGCCAACATATAGTTCAACATTGGACAAAATGGAGTGTTTTTTAGCCTGTTTTGTGACCACATCATTCCTGTGTATTGAGGATACATGCTAGCTAATTGTAACTGAAGGGGAGGCACTGAATGCCTGGGTTTGCATAAACTTGCTTATTGAGTTCATTCATCTTCTGTGTTTGCACAAGGCTGAATGATAAAATTAATCAAAATGGCTGGGGTGCATCGCACACCAAGAAACGTAATCTGGGTTAAAAGTAACTAAGGCTAGCATGCTTTGTGAATGCCTCTACTAGATCTTTAAATAACCTGTTAAAGTGCGTGGTATGAATCCAGCCCATCAAGTCCTCTTCCCTGACCGTGTTACTTATCCTGTTGGGCTTTCCTTACGTCTCTTCTTGCATCTTTCGAACAAGGTGATCCTCTGCAGATCGTTTTCATCCTCCCATTTTTCTTTTTAGTCTCTGCAATGAGCTCTTCCTCCCTGTGCACCAAACCACTTCCTTTCCTTTGTGACCTCCGTTTTTTAAAGAGCACCTTTCTAAACAAGCAAGCCTCTTGGGTGCTTTTGCGGCTGTTGGTTCTGCTCTAACCGATCTCCAACCAGCCACAAACATCTGGTTCTTGCTTGTTGGTCTCCCTAACTGCAGTGCATTGCTTTCAGAGGCTGTACTTGTGCTTCCTTACAAATGCTTAACTGAGTAGGCTTTACATCAATCTCAGTCCCAGGGCACTTGTTTTCAGTGCAGAAGGTCACAACCCCTGGCGGGTTGAGGAAGAATTTGGAAACACCCTGGGCCAAACCCCAAGAAAAGCTACATCATTTAGTTTAGAGCGGGGATGTGTAACCTACGTGTTCCTTCCAAGCCCCAAGCCTTGAGTTCTCTGAGTTGCTATTTTTATGCAGAATGAAGAAAAATAAATTATAGGATCTGCACAGCTAGGTGGGCCAATGATTCTACTTCATAGGAGGTAGTTTCAGATGTTCCTCTGATGCTGTTTGGACTGTCCCAAACTGGAGAATGCGGTTGGCTTCTTGTGGACAGATCATCACTCCTTCACAGGAACGTTGGCCTGGGAGAAGATAGCATCTGCTAGTCCATTTAGCAAAGGCTGTGTTCCGCTACTTGGCCCCAACATTTGCTTTCCCAAATCAGGCCCTGTACCTTGGCTATGCTCACGTCTGTCAGCTTCCCACAGGCTGTCAAGTCAAGCTCCTGCAGACGGGTCAGGGCACTCAAAGAGGTTTGGTGCTGCTCTGGAGCATTCTGTTGATTGAGGTTAGTGACAATCAGCTTATCCTGCTCCAAATCCTGGGGAGGTGGCAGGAAAAAACCCATGTTGCCAAAGTTCCTGCTGAACTTTGGGCCTGCTTCTTTCTGTCAAAACAAGTCAGCATGGTGGTTAAAGGCAGGTGAAAGCCTTCCCAATTGTTTACATCGCAAGGTAGCCTTCCACAGCTCAGGTATGCTCTAATGGCACGTTGGCTGGGGAATTTGGGAGTGAAAGTCCCCAGAACCAGAGGGGATCCAGGCTGGAAAGGACCATGATACTGGAGCCCTGATGTTATGCCCCCAAAACACAAAGGGGGAATTGGTGGCTCGCAGGCCACCCCTGTGGATATTTCCATCTCTTCCCACACTATAACTTTCTCACTGCCACCATAGCGGAGAGCACTTTGGGGTGTTTTTTTCTCAATTAGATTGTATCCCAACTTTTAAGGGACTAGGAAGAGATAGTACAGGTGGGTTGTGTTGGTTGTGTTTGAAAGAGGAAGGCTACTTTAGAAGGTTGTGAACTTGTACATGGGTGTCGGCATGCAATCCAGCACCACTGCTTGCATGTGGCCATCAAGGGCAAAAAGGTTGCCTGCTATGTTCTAGGCAAAGGATTCTGCTGTCCTTTGCTCTGTAAATGAGGCTTCATTAGTAAAACCAATGCTCCGGTGTGCCCACCATCGCAAACATTCTTTTAAGGGCCCACCTTCCTTTCCCGCTCCAAAGCTGGAGGAAGATTCAATTAATGACAGAGCATGGACTGATAACAATCATTTAATACAATCTACAGTACACGCTGAAAAGTTAGGGCACGCTCCATCCAAACAACACTGTTTCCTGCCAATACCTCTTGCCAAAGGGAACTTGCTACCACTGCTAAAAATCCCAGATGACGCTTAAGAAACTCTTGACCTTCTAATGCAGTGTTTCTCAACCTTGGCCACTTTAAGATGCGTGGACTTCAACTCTCAGAATTCCCCCAGCCAGTACCTGGGCATTCCTGTGGGCTCTGGGAAAGTGAGGTCTTCCCTGTATTTTCCTGGATTCAAAGGTCAACAATTTCAGAAATGGATGCTGCTTTTTTTTTTTTTTTAGCTTTCCTGGGTCTATAAATCATGGGGTTGCAACCAGCATTTTTTACTGGACGACAGATACCCATTGTTAGAAAAATTTCTAACAGTAAGAAGAGTTCAACAGTGGAACTAATTACCTAGAGAAATGGTTGGGTTCCCATTCATTGGTTGGGTTCAAGTGGCGATCAGACAGCCTTTCAGTACTGATAAGGAAGCTGGACTTGGTGACCTAAATGGCGTCTTCTAACTGCAGGATGCTAGCATTCTATAACATGTTATATAGAATGCTTCCTATTGTTGCCATAGCTTCCCTGGGATCACAAAAGAGAAGCCCCTTCCATTAGTTAAGAGGACCATGAGCCACCAGGAAGAACATCTGGGCAAGGAGATTGCAAGAGATTTGGAACATGAGATCTCAGCCAAGGTTGCAGAAATCTTGTGAGATTTGGGGTATTTTTAGTTTAGTCAACATTTTGTGTGCACGTGCTGTCAGAACAGTGTTCACTACCCAAAAAGTGGCCAGTCCTTGCCATTAGACAACAAGTGAGGGAATGTGGGAAAAGAAGAACGTTTACACAACCTTCCAGGTTCCTAGTTTTGCATCTATTTGCTGCTCTAGGCAAAAAATGTTATCTTCAAAAGTCTGCTCAATATCTGTCTACACCTTTATTGGTGGATGTGTGAGGAGAGTGGTTTTGTCCTTCAGACAAAAAAACTAAAAATAAGCTAACAACTAGACAGGGGGCCACCAGAGGACTAGAAGGGCTCCTGCCCTTTCACTTTCTTTAGCTTGAAACCTGAATGAGGAATACGAACTCTCACCAGGTCTCTTTTGGAGAACCTGGAAAGGTCAAATGTTCCAGCTGAACTCAGCTCTGGGTGGCTTCATAGATATGTGTATATGATTGTCTTGATAGCAGTACAGAAGTGAGCCACCATTTTCTTCTTCTGGGATCAGTCAAGGTCAACTCAGTGCTGCCATTTAGCACTTACAGAAACCCCAGACTCCTGAGTACGCCTGATACAGGAACATTCGACTCACACGCATCATTTCTACCTTCCCCTGTGTCATTATCCAGGCAAAAGAGTCTACATTTATGATGTGCTCTCACCTCTCTGGCATATTCGCACTGCTCTCTGGGCTCCTCAACGCCCAGCAAGCCCCAGTCGGTCAGTTCTTTACACCAGGCCAAGCGGAGGACAGTCAAGCATAAAAGACGGGAAGCAATTGCCTGGACGCTTCTGTTAGAGAGTGACACACAGGATGATAGATCCAGAACCCGAAGGTTCTTGCTTAGGGCTTCAGCTAGAGAGAGCACTGTGCTGTCCTGCAGAAGGGGAAAAAAGATTATTGGATTCATATTCATTTTAACTTCCCACAAGGGCTTCAGGGAGGGCATAGCTCTCAGTGAATTTCTACCTTAGGCTGGGGAGATTCACATATTGCATTAAGCCAGTTTATTTAACCATAGTTTACTGGAAAAAACATGAGCACGGGATCATACATTATATTAAGTTAAAACCAAACCACCTCATTATGGTTTAGCCCCAAGTGTGAACCAGCTGTTGAACCATACTCTCAGCCTAAAAGGAATCCATTAGAAAAGCCACCGCAGAACTTACTCTTAGTAACGAGCAAAAGGCGACGTTCAAGGATTTTAATTTGGGAAGTCCTGCATTAGCGCCAAAAGCTTTCATGAGCTCACTGCAGCTCACAAGGCTGCACTCAGACACGTCCAAGCTTTGGAGATGCTTCAGGCGTGACATTCTCTGGAAGCCAGCATCGGTCATTCGTGGGAGCTTCCCCAGGTGCAGGCACTGAAGAGCTAGGAGCCGAGAGCTGATGGCCAGGGGGGCCCGGTCAGAAAGCTCAGAGCACCCGCTCAGATCCAGCGTGGTCAGATGAGGCTGGTGCTGACACAGGATGCTCACAGCCTCATTGCTCAGATCCCGGCAAGCCTGCAATACAAGTTCCTGCAGCTGCAGGTTCTCCATTTGGACCAGGGTCTTCATCGCCTGGCTGTTAATATTGGTGCCACTCAAATCCAAAGACTTGATGCACGGGGCTCGCTGGTGGAGAAACTGCAGGAGGTTGCGGAAGGACAGCAGGACTGAGGAGCTGTAGTTATAGGAGCCATAGTAGCTATCAAACTCAAAGGTAATGTGGCAGCGGGCAAGGACCAACTTGGCCAGCTGTGGACAACAGCTGGTCAGGCGGTTGAAAGTGAGGTCAGACAAGTACCTTACACTAGACAGATTCAGTTCCTTCAAATTGACTAGCACTTTTTGGGCCTGCACCAAAGTCTCTTGTTTGGACAGCAGGGTGCCAGACATGAAGAGGCTGTTGCAGCTGCTCAGATCCAGGGCCACGAGGCAGGGGCAAGCGAGGAGGAGTTCCTCAAAGCTAGCTTCTGTCAGGCAGCTCCCATTCAAGCACAGTCTGCGTAGATGGGGCCCCAAGTAATTGGCAATATATTTGATGACATCCCGAGAAATGGTAGAGCTATCTAGGTTTGCCATCTTGACACTGCACACATGCCTTTGGGCCAAGCCCCGGATGGTCTTGAGTGAAGCAGAGGTAGCTGGGATGTTGTAGAAGACATTCTCCTAGAAGTGAAACAAGGCAGGATCCGTCACGAGGACATACTTCCAAGGAGGCCAACGTGAAAGAAAACTTTGGAATTCATTGCCAACATCTCTTCTGTGTTTGGAGCCCCATTTTATAGAAGGAAGGGGGTGGGTTTTGTATCTATTTTAAAGATGGGAATTTGAACAGGAAACATCAGGGGGTGGGAACACTCTCATTCCCATTTTTTTTTTAATCTGTTCAACAATGTCTGATTCTCAGGGATTGCCTGGACTAGTCCCTGCAGTTTTCTTGGCAAGGTTTTTTCAGAAGTGGTTTGCCATTGCCTCCTTCCTGGGGCTGAGAGAGTGACCGGCCCAAGGTCACCCAGCTGGCTTTGTGCCGAAGGCGGGTCTAGAACTCACGGTCTCCCGGTTTCTAGCCTGGCGCCTTAACACTACACCAAACTGGCTCTTCATTCCCATCTTTAAAAACTTGCAAAATGAGGCAATCTTCCCCACTGTAATATATTAACATACTGTCAGCAGCTTCCTGCAGCCCACTGGCAAATTGGAAGGCTGAGCTGTGGCTCCAACTCCAACACAGTAAAACCTACCCAATCCTGGAATAAGGGATAATTTCAAAGAGAAGATTGTCTTCCAAAGGAACAGAAAGCGAAGGTGAGCTTGTCTAAGAAGCCCACAAAGATTTTACCTGTCGCAGGGAGTCTTGGGCTGCAAAATACCAGGCTCGGTTAACTAGAGAGGCCTCTTTTCTATCAGAGATAGGTAGAAAGCTCAAGATGTAAGTGATGACCTACAAATGAGAAAGCAGATGCCAATTTAGCTGTTGAAAAAGGAAACAAAATCAATTTAGGACTCAGATGGAATATCATCTAAAACTTCCAGTCATTTTGTTGAGATGCCTGTTATGCTCCGTAACTCAATCTGTTTGAAGACAACAAGTAAGGACATAATTGTGAAATTAACGGAGTAAGGATTGGCAGGACAGAACTCTTCCTTGTATCATGATCTGGGAAAGCAAAAGTTAATATATGGTTTGGATGACAACCACAAATACTGGCATTTGGACACAGGAAGAAATATAAACATACGGCTGTCTCCCCATCTCTTTCTCTTTCTTCTCTCATTGGTTTCTTGGATCCAGAAAAACTTTGCTTAATGCTGTTTGAAGAAGCATTAGAGCAGTGTTTCTCCACCTTGGCAACTTAAAGATGTGTGGACTTCAACTCCCAGAATTCCCCAGCCAGCCAGCATAGCTGGCTGGGGAATTCTGGGAGTTGAAGTCCACACATCTTTAAGTTGCCAAGGTGGAGAAACACTGCATTAGAGAGTCCATGTAAGACATTAAGTGGTAATTTGTATGAGATACTCATCTCATTTGAAGTCAGGTTATTCAAAATAAATGTGTACTGTATATTAATGGAAGAAGTGCCCTGTTCATTAGGCCACTTTTGCTAAAGCGCAACTGTTGTGGCAATAGGAAAGTAAACATTTATCAGCTAATGCTCCAAGGAAGAGCAGCAGTGGGCCACCCACTGCATTTAGTGACTGGGGCGTGACTTGAAGATTTAGGGGCAAGAATGCCACATCAACCACATCACACCAATGTGTGGTGGGGAACATCCTTTTCTGAGTTTTGGGAAATGTTGCAACTTATTTTTCTTAACTAGGTAAGTGTTATTTTCAGAGGCTTGGGCTCACACTTCAGATCCTGTGTATGTGACCCTTCAAAGTGGCAGGTAGTGGTACAACTGAAGTTCAATCTTTAGCAAGGCCATAAAGAGACGTGGGGTTCTGGCTGCCATAGGATGTAGTGGTGACATTAGGGGTATGATGACACTTAGAACCTGACATCATTAGTGCGATAATGTCACGACGTGAGGTTGCCATGGCTTGTACTGGACATTGATGTCAGTTGACCACCTCTAAGATAGTGTCTGCTTGGCCCAAGCAGTGACATGATTAGGACAGGTGTCTGACCCTCACCTTGCAGAAGAGCTGAACCTCCAAATATAGCAACACTGGCTTATCAGATTTTGACATACGTGACACAACTTGCATGGCTCTCTAGAAAAACAACTCATTGTCCTAAGACTGTTACCTCCAGAATTTAAAATTACACCAATTGAATAATTGGACATAAGACTTCAGGGCCAAGCAAAGGTATATACAAGCATTTTGAACAATTCTTGCAATAAAGCCCAGAGCAATAGCTTCTGATGCAAACTGTACATCCAGTTTGCATCAACAGTTTGACTATTTCCGCAGTATATTTACTGCTGAAAAAGGAAACACCCAATTCTCTGCTACTTGGGCTTAATATAGCAAGACTGAGGTTAAGTTCAGATGGGAAGAGTTCACATAACGTGAAACCATGTTGCTCAGAAGAAGGACACCTTCTACAAATCTTAATATCCACTTTTTCAGCTTAATTTACTTAAAAAATGCCAGAGGATGCTGACCTTTATGAAGAGCCAGATATTATAAGGCTACAAAACAGTAAACGATACACTGTGATCACTTTTATACAAGTGATCACTTGTACACAAGCAAGCCATTGTGTGTATGAACAAGTATTCTCAGAACAGTAACTGCTATCCTCAGGAAGACATTTTAGTTACATGTTTATTTTATCTGAATTGAAAAAAACATACTGTATCCCATTCTGGGTTGAGGTTGACTACTTTTTTATGCTTCTGTGTACCCACTTTTGGGGTTTGCCATAAACCTATCCCAATCCAGACAAGATATCACCATCAAGGCTAAAAAGTATTTTGAAAAATAATCAAGATATGAAATAAACAATTGATTGGATCTGCACAATGCACTAAGCTATAAGCCCCAACTGCTGGGCTCATGAAACAGTTCCCAGTTTATTTTAGCACCATATGTTAAAACTGGCCAGAAGGTTTGTTAATATTAAAGGTAAAGGTTTCCCTTGACATTAAGTCCAGTCGTGTCCGACTCTAGGGGGCGGGGCTCATCTCCGTTTCAAAGCCGAAGAGCCGGCGTTTGTCCGTAGACACTTCCGTGGTCATGTGGCCGGCATGACTAAACGGAACACCATTACCTGCCCACCGAAGCGGTACCTATTAATCTACTCACATTGGCATGTTTTCGAACTGCTAGGTGGGCAGGAGCTGGGGCTAGCAATGGGAGCTCACCCCATCACGTGGATTCAAACCACCGACCTTCCGATCGGCGAGCTCAGCAGCTCAGCGGTTTAACCAGTGGTGCCACCGCATCCCTATTTGTTAATATTGCTAATTACAAAAACAACGAAGCTAATGGTTTATGAAGCAATTTATACTGAACCTTTCAAAAAGAAAAACATAAAGGGTAATTTTTAACAGAGCTCAGTAAGGGTTCTATAAATTAAAATCATTCACTGAGCAGCTTTTTCAAGGAGCAGCTTTTATCCCAGAACAGCTGTTTGTTTTAAAATCAAAAGGAACAAAGTTTTTAAAAGCAGATGTGCTCAAAAAGCAATAAGTTATCTCATGGAAAATTTTTAAAGAGTTTTGTTTTTGCCTGCATGCAGTGATATATTTATTAAACATTTCAAGGGAGTTATACAAACAATTGAGGAAATGTCTAAAGCTCTGGATTGGGGTAGGGTTTTTTTTATCAGTTTCAATTAAATGATCAGAGGATGTGGCCAAACCTTGCTATGGTAAAATGATTATTTTCATAATAAGTTCCCATGGCAATATCGGACCATTTTGGGTGAACTAATTCGATTTACTACCTCCATGCCTTCCAAATAGGATTTTGTTACTCATTTCAGCCTTCCCTTCTAGACAACTGCGTATCTATCTGAGGAACGTGGCCATGAGCTCTCCCATTATAGAAAACTTTTGGGGTGTGTGTGTAAATGCGGTTATCAATCTTTCAGTCCTTTCTTGACCTTGATGCCACAGTCTGGGCTTATCCTGTTGCCCACCTCTAAAAAATGGAAACCTTGTTGAACATGAAGATTGTCCTGCTGCTTAAACACTATACAAGCCAATTCACATTTGCAAACAGGCCGATTCTTTCGTTTAAAAAATGTCCCAATGCAAGAACAGAATAAATGAACCGGCAACAGTAAGCATCTACATCTATACAGTAACAACAACTGGAAGAATGTCCAAGAAATCCAGAAAAAGAATTTGGTGATATTTTGAACCCTGAGTCTGGGTTCTCACGTTGCTCAATGCCAGGGTTTCTCAAAGACTCCTTAAGTACTGTAAGAATTTGGTGAGATTTTGGGAGACACTAACAAGAAGTTTACTTGAATGCAGCCAGCTTTCTATCACTGGAGCTTTGCCTTTTGATCAAGAGTTCTAGGAATTTTTTTTCAAACCGGTTCCACAGCCTAGAAGTTTGAAAATCCCTGCCCTCCGGCATAATACAATTTATTTGGTTTTGGCATATCACATTGTGTGAACCTACTCACTGTGATTTATAAACCATGATGAATGGTTTAGCTTTATGCAAATCCAGCAATTGTAAATACTGTAATTATAGCTTGTTCAACATGGCATGGTTGAAACAAGCAATACATGAGGGCAATACTGTATTTAGAGCTGCTTCACGCATTATGTTAAGTCTAGTTTGTTTAATCATGTGGTTTTAACTAAACCAGTTGGTTCGATTTGTGCATCACGCTAAGCCATAAATCATGCTTTGGGTTCCTACAGCATGCTATGCCATGTTATGATTTAGTTCAGTGTCTATACTTAGCCTTACCATGGCACAAGTTTCTCAGAGGCACAGAGTACTTTTCCCCATTCTCATATATTGATATGAAGTCCAAACAGCATACGATTTTACCAACCTGACCACTGGGAATGCACCTATTTATTCCATTTTAATCCTGCTTTTCCATTAAAAAATAATCTTAAAATTAGTTATAGCTTTTAAAGTGGTTCTGATGAAGTTTAAGTCCATAGGCATCTGTTAATTAAATATGTAAAATAATAAAACTACAAGAAGAATAGCTACTACTGAAGCCTAGATCTGTATAATCAATTCCATATTATATGGGCCCGTTCATATAATAAATAAAGGGCTCTTTCCAAATATATCTATTTGCCCAAGTTTGTTTTCCCTGAACTATACAGTTTTTATATAGTTATAACCCTTTTCCACCCGGTCTTGTAACAATCTCCAAGATTTTAGCTCATTCCAATTATTTATTTCCTTGATGCCATGGCTTCCCACAACATTCAGCTTTATCAATGATTTAAAAAGTATTTAACACATTCATTAACTGATTGCACAGTGTGCATGCTACTCATTAGAGCATGAATATTCCAGTGATTGGCAAAGGCTTCTGTTTCTGTTGTTGCAAATCTACCCAAAGAAGCTGCAATTGGAGAGCAATGTAATCATTTTTCAAAGTGCTCTGGATGTACTCCGGCGTACATTCCTGCCTGTTCTAGAGCTTGAAGTGTTTCAGTTAGGATGTATATGCTATACATCAATTATTTTACTCCTGAGCAATTCAAAAAATATTAGGACCTTGGCTGCCGAAGCCAAGAAATTTCCTGTTGCTTCTACGTAAGATGTTTGCAATGTTTACAACTTCCTCCAAGCCATTTTCTTTTTCAAGTCCCATGTGGGTATCATGCTTGACAATTCTTTGTGAAAGTCCAGCCTTGGTCTGAGTATTTCACTGAATCATCTCATGAAGGCAAGGAAGCATGAATCAGAGCAGCCCAAGGTTATTTAGAGGCTGGGAAGAGCAAATGCACAGTTCCCCATTTAGGGAGCTTCAGATGCACCTGAAAGCACCTGCATGTAATTATCTCCTAAGCATTTTGTTCAGCAGAATCAGTTTCCTCCTTCAGGACTCTGCACTGCAGTTTTTCCCAAGTATTAAAAAAAATAAAGAATACTGCTTTTTAAAGCAGTAACAACCAGAATAATAATTCCAGCCACGGTAGCAAAAGAATCCCTGTGGCACCGTTTTAAGCACTATTTAGTATAAATGTTTGGGGACCGTAGCCCAGCTCCTCAGATGTAATATCATAAAATTTTGTAGCTGGAGGGGATCCCAAGGATCTTCTAGTCCAACCCTAGCATTGTGCAGCAAAACCATGCAGGTTGCTGCCCAGCCTCTTCTTAAAAACCTCGCGTGATGGAGACCACACAACCTCTCTAAGGGAGCCTGTTTCGCCGTTGTGCGCATCTTACCGTCCGGCAGTTTTTCCTTATATTGAAGCAAAAATGTAGGTAGCTGTAGATTATGCCCATGACTAAATTCAAAGAAGAAAATGATAATAATCCGGAGGCAGACGGTTAACGAAATTTCAGGAACTACCGCGAAAAAGCCGGGAAACAGCTAGCAAATAACCTCGCGGCCGACACGTGTTTATACACACGTCTGTATGCATCCACGTGGGTTGAGTGACGAGCACGGCGCCCCTCAAACCTGAGAGGACTAAGTTGAGCACCAACCGCGCCCTCGGGCGCCCTTACCTCCACGGGCAGCCTCCAGGTCTCCATTGCTGGCCGGAACCCGGCCGGAGGTCAAAAGAGAAGCGAAAGACAGCGACCAACAAAGAAGCGGAGCTCCCTCCAACGGCCGGCCACGCCCCCTCCCCGCCCATCAGCTCCGCCCCCTCCTCCTCCTCCAGCCTCGCGTTCCAGGTTCCCCAAGACGACGGCGTGATGCTTCTCGGGAACTGTAGGCTTTCCAGAGAAAAGGGTCTCTTGGCGGCGCTGAGGTGACGCAAATGTCCCTGCGCCGGAAGTCTCGCTGGGTTGAGTTGGTGGACTTGCCTGCGTGCCCTGTAGGCTTGCTGGGGAGTCGCCATGGCGGTGAGTCGGGCGCCGGGGCAACGGGGGCTGTAGCAAGCCGGGCCGAGCGGGCAAGATTTGGGTAAAGATCGAGAGACTGCGTGCAACCTCCCATTTTTTTTTAAATGTGCCTTTCTTTTTCCCAGCCCAAAGGAAAGGTGGGAACCAAAGGTAAAAAGCAGATATTTGAAGAAAACAAGGACACGCTCAAGTTCTATCTGCGAATCATCCTAGGAGCGAATGTGAGTATGGGGGGGCTGGATCTTGGGTTGGGGGCAGGGCGCCAGGGCAGCCGGGTTATTTTGCTCAGAGAACGTCTGCGGTTCTGAAAGGCTGTCCGGCTGCTGTGTGTTCTGAAGCAGCCAACAAAAAGTTGCCTGTTTTTGCTTGCAAAAAGCTATGGCTTTTCCATCACTGGTCTCATCAGCAGCTCGGGTCCCTGTCTGTAAAGTCCTGTGCTTGAAGGTAAAAAGTGGAGTTGAATTTTGATTGGGTGACTTGCTCATTTAGATTCAGAATGATAGTTTTAGACCACAGGTAGAACTCGCTTAACAGCCACAGTTGAGATCGGAATTTCGGTTGCTAAGCAAAGTGGTCATTAAGCGAATCCAACCTGATTTTATGACCTCTTTTGCAGTGGCCATTAAGCAAATCACCACAGTGGTTAAGCAAACCACGTGGTTGGTAAGCGAGTCACATGGTTCCCCATTGATTTTGCTTGCCAGAAGCCGGCTGGGAAGGTCAAAAATGGCGATCACGTGACCATGGGATGCTGTGATGGTCATAAATGCGAACCAGTTGCCAAGCATCCAAATTGCGACCGCGTGACTGTGGGGACGCTGTGACAGTCGTAAGTGTGAGCATTGGTGTAAGTCGGTTTTTTCAGCACCACCATAAGTCTGAACCATCACTAAACAAATGGTCATTAAGTGAGGACTACCTGTCATGTTTCTTAACCTTGGCAACTTTAAAATGTGTGGACTTCAATTCCCAGAATTCTCCAGCCAGCGTGTGTTGAAGTCCACACATCTTAAAGTTGCCAAGACTGAGAAATCCTGCTTTAGACAAAAAGTTCTGCTTCTATTCCGCTGTCTTCCTTATTTTGATATCCTTTGTTTCAGGCCATTTACGGAATTGTAAACCTTGGGATCTTCTATGTAACAGCCACCATTTGGACTTGGGTGAGTTCTATATATTTTCAGACTGTCATTTCTTTGAGTCAGGGACTATTTGTGTTGCACGCCAAGAGTTGGGGGACAAAAAAGTTGATTCAGAAGTTGTTGTTTTCTGATTCTCTCACTCCTCCCTGCAAAGAAAGAAGTCTTTATCAGTCTGTTTAAAATATTGGCTAGGAGAACATGAGATTCAGTTGATTTGCACATTGACACTGATGCAGCAGGTCTGCTCGATCTAGTCCTGTAGCCTGCCAGCCATTTGAAGTATTATACAAAGCTTAGAGCCCTCCATGCCATCCCTCTGTCCCCACTAACCCTTCAACAACTGAGAGTCTGTGCCATGTTTGTAAACCTGGTGGCTCCACATATAACCACCAGTAGACCATTGTTCCATTAAGCTGTCTTAACCTTTAATAGAACCGTTACCACATCCTCTTACATGAGTCTACTAGGAGGTATTGCATATTTTACAAATAAGTACATTGCCTATAGTTTTCTAGCTGCTTTTTCTGAATGATTTTGGAGGGGGACCTTCCAGTCTAACAATGTTCTTCCCCTCCTGCCAATATCTTTTCATGAACTTAAAAGCCCAACATGTTTCAGATTATTTTTTTTTTTAGGGAAAATGATCTAACTCTTTGGTTATATTGGTTGCTTTTTTGCTGCTTAGTACAAATTTCCATACGATGTACATCAACAATGGTAGTTACCTATTTTTTCTGCCCCCCACCCCCCAAAAAGAAGAAGGTAGGCAAGCTCCTGCACCACAATATAGAAAGTGAGGAGCATCCAAGGTTAAGTACTGGTATGCAGCCTTTCCCCGTTTGAGCCTGCATGGCTGACCGATTGGGTTATTTTTTTGCAAGCCAGGCTGTCATGCAGTTAGAAGTCTGACATTGCCGCTTTCTTAGATCAGGAGTGGATCTAAGAATCCACAGCCCCCATGTGGTACCCCAATCCTTGATAAGTGGCCTTCAGAGCACTGCGTATATTCAGCAGCACATTGTCAAACCTTCTTAGTGTGATATCCAAAGAAATAAGATGTGCTAACCCTATAAACGGGCTTAACATGCCTTAAAAGTGATTCCCCCCATCCAGAATCTATCTTCTCCCCTTACACATATCTGCAAGGGGGAAGAGAAGAAAGTCCATCTGCATATATTCCTACGGTGTGTATCCATTTGTGCCCAATAATACTGGGAAAAAAAATGGCACCAGCTACAAAATATGTTTGTCTTCATGCCTATCTTTGCCAAGTACAAACCTTTGTGCACTTTTGAAGCTTCAGGCCTTACTAAAGTAGTATCTCAGAAGTAGATAAAGGGTCCTGGCTGATTTTCATATCCTTCTTGTAGATTGCCTTTGTGTTCAGCCTGATGGTCTATGGGGCCAGTTACCACTCGATGAGGTCAATGGCAAAGCCTACTTTTGCAGAGGGAGGCAGCCTCACTGATGGCGGGATTGACCTGAATATGGAGCAGGGAATGGCAGAGTGAGTGTCTACACTTCCTAAGTCCAGGTGAGCAGATCCTGCTGCCTGAGCGCATATGTAGTTTTAATTCGTAGCCTCAACCAGTAGAGGGACACCCTTGGAAATCCCAGGGCCACCTGCATCCCCCCAAACCCTTGTGTGTGGCCTCCCAAAACTCCCATTTTTCAAAATCAGATGATAATTTTTAATGTTGCAGAAATGGGAAATTATTAAATTGATAACAGGAGGATAATTGTATTAACAATTGGGTTCTTGGTGTTCACTGAGCTTGGGTATTTTCTTGCAGATGTTTCATTACCAGTCTAAGTAGCATCAGCAACACATGAGAGAGTGGAGGTCAGCCAGTTTGGTCTAGTGGTTAAGGCTCCGGGCTAGAAACCAGGAGACTGGGAGTTCTAGTCCTGCCTTAGGCATGAAAGCCAGCTGGGCCAGTCACTTTCTCTCAGCCCAGTTTACCTCACAGGGTGGTGGTTGTAGGGAAAATAGGAGGAGGAAGGAGTATTAGGCATGTTCCCCACCTTGAGTTATTTATAAAAATAATAAAGATGGGATAAAAAATCTAAAACAAACCTAACCCTAAAGCAGTTTATTCCATTGCTGAATATCTTCTACCACTAAAACATTTCTTCTAATGTTCAGTTGTGACCAACATTCCTACATTTTCTACTTGTTAAATCCAGTCCTGCCTTCTGGAATAAACAGATGAAAAATCTGTTGCATCTTCTGTGCCACTGCAGATATTTGATAACAACTCTCCAGTCTCTCTTTAATTTTCTCCAGGTTCAGCATTCCCAGGTCCTTCAACCATTCTTCATAGGACTTCATTCATCATTGATTGCTCTAGAGCAGTGCTTCGCAACCTTGGCAACTTGAAGATGCTGGCTAGGAAATTCTGGCAGTTGAAGTCCACACATCTTCAAGTTGCCAAGGCTGAGAAACATTGCTCTAGATTGCCACTGTCCCAAAGTGATCACAGTAATATAGATCCATGCAGCTAATCCATGATTTCTCAGCATATCCTGCAGCCATGTTTCTTATGCATCTTGACCAGACTGTGTCTGGAGGGCTTCCCCTCCTTCACAACAGTCCTGTTCAGGCACATTCTAAATACATAGAAGCAGATTGATCTTCTGTAGCTTTTTTTAGCCAGTCTTTTCCATTTCTTGAGTGGAATGTTTGAGAACAATAAAAATCACTGAGACTTTATATTATCTTCTACGCTAATAAAAATCAGGATTTTTTTTCCTATCCTTAGGCATCTGAAGGATGTGATTTTGCTTACAGCCATAGTCCAAGTGCTCAGCTGTTTTTCCCTCTACGTGTGGTACTTCTGGCTTTTGGTAAGTTTCTTTTCTTACTTATTTGTCCATAGCAAGTCCTTACCCTTTCCAAGTGCACCAGCAGCTGTGGTTTCTAGTCCGTTTGGAGGGAAGCCACACAAACCTCACTTCCAGTTGGATATAATTTTAATCAGTAGCACTTGATGTCATCTCCTCCTCCGGTAAATAAATAAGGAGATTTTTAAGAGTGTTTGAGTAATGCCATAACTTTCCTCCAGGTTGCAAAGAGAGTTAGAAATATTGGATCCATTAGCACCCTAGAGAGAAAAAGAGATTGATAAATTTGAGAAATGCTCAGGTAAGTTTCTTGGTCACACTGAAGGAAGACAGTGGGGAATTCCCACTAAAAAGCACAGACATTTTATTTTAATTATAAAAAAATTGTCCTGCTTTTGACCATGAAAAATGAGGCAGGATGTAGTTCATTAAAGAATAAACCATTTACAGCAGCACCAATTGTACTAAAAGGAGTGGTATAACTGAAGTCGGTGCCTGCAGCTGAAATGGTTTGTTCCCAGTAAACCTGAACATGGCATTCCAGGTGCACATCCCTAGCCAATGTGTCCTTCAAGAGCAGGGTTTCTCCAGCAGGGTTCCATGGAACCCAAGGATTCCATGAGAGGTCACCAGGGGTTCCCTGGGAGATCATGATTTATTTAAAAAAATATTTTAAATTTGGCAACTTCATATTAAAGAGGTAAATTTCATTCTTTAGTTTAAGAACACTGTTCATGCATATATACAGGCCTTCACATGAAACAAATATAATTTTATAACTTCTGGACTATATTGGAGCCTGAATGTGCAGGGGTTCCCTGAGGTCTGAAAAATATTTCAAGGGTTCCTCCAGGGTCAAAAGGTTGAGAAAGGCTGTTCAGGAGGGTTCTTGTGATAGATATTAGATGGTGAACAAGCGCCTGTAATAGAAAGGGCTCTGTTGGATATTAATGCAATTGGAATAAAATAGGTTAGAATAAAATCAAATAGATTAAATTAAATAAATGGGATATAAATGCCCACCACACCTACAGATAAATGGGACGAAATTCTTTAACTACCAAAAACCCAGCCAACTTTTTGGCTAATGCAACTTCACTTGCTGCACACCTTGAAAGGGGACCCTGTTTTTGTTACCTCTCACAGGCTCCTGGACGAGCACTTTATCTCCTGTGGGTTAACATCCTGGGTCCTTGGCTCACTGCAGAATCTCCAGCTGCCAATCAAGAGCCCAACGAGAAGAAACAGCGCCGGCAAGAACGCCGGCAGATGAAGCGGTTTTAGCTGCGGTCCTGGTCGTGAATGTCGTGCCCACTTTGGTCTCTGCGTGGCTGTTTATCAGGGATTTGAACCAATCAGAAAACACCAGGGGGTTGTTCTCTCTTCTTGCCCTTGCCCTTCTGCTGATGTCTGTTCATCCTAAGGCTAGATGGCTTGCAATAGGGAGACTGAGCCCCAAGCAAATTGTTGCCTTTGTCTGCCTTATGACGAGGGGTGAGGAGGGGGGTCATGGGGGGTCTTCAGATGTGTAAATATCTTTCTAAAATGATGCTGTAATAGGAATCTGAGGATGAAGGTCTTTCAGCGTTGGAAGCAATGGTGCATTAAAAAGACACACACACACACACACACACACAAAACGTTTGCAACGAGAGTGCTTGTGGATGGGTTGGCTTTTATCTCCTTCGTTTACTCTCCTATTCCCATAATCGCTCTAGGCAGGCACGGTGCTCTGCTTGGAAATGCAAAATGAGCAGTAAGCCCAAACGGTAACAGGAGCCAGGATCACAGAAGGACAAAGGGATTTTTAGACTGAAAGATTATTTTTAAAAAAGAAAGTGGGGAGAGCAGGAACATCGGCTAGAATGGAGGGCAGCCAGTTCCTCATACATCACTGTATGTCCCTTTCTCTTCCCCCTCCTCCAATAGACGGTAACTTTGAACATAATGTGGATTAAGCTAGCAGTGAATAGCAGGATGCGAGGATCAGGAAGCTTCTCTCAGTCTGGTCTTTTCTGGCAAATATCAGTTTTCTGGCAAAGAGCCAGTTTGATATAGTGCAGTGTTTCTCAACCTTGGCAGCTTGAAGATGTATGGACTTCAACTCCTAGAATTCCCCAGTCAGTCTTGCTGGCTCGGGAAGTCTGGGAGTGAAGTCCACACATCTTCAAGTTGCCACGGTTCAGAAACACTGATTTAGAGTGACTATGAATTGAACCTCTAGGTTGAAATATGTTTCTCAGTGTTGAGCTTTGATCTCTTTTTTTATTGATCAACTTTTAAGCTGTTGTAAAGCATTGGGCTGGGGAATTCCTCTTTTGGGGGAGATGGGTGGTAGCAAAATTTGAAAAACAAATAAATAGATTGAAGTCCACACATCTTAAAGTTGCCAAGGTTGAGAGACACTGGTCCAGTGGTTAAGGCCCCAGGCTAGAGACTAGGAGACTGTGAGTTCTAGTTCACTCTTAGGCACAAAACCAGTTGGATGACCTTGGGCCAGTCCCTCTCTCTCAGCCCAGCTTACCACGCAGGGTTGTTCTTGTGGGGAAAAGAGGAGGAGGATTAGGTATGTTCCCCGCCTTGAATTATTTATAAAATAATAAAGGCAGGATTAAAAAAAATCTAAAAAAAAAGGGAATTCAGAATCTCCGTGGTGGTGGTAGAAAAAGATTTCTGTAGAGCAGTCTTTTCTTCCAAGATTGTAACTCCAAGCTTTCCCAGCTAGCATAACCAAAGGGGCAGCATCTCTCAGAGGCAGTGCATCCCACATTTGTAAGACCTTGGAGCCTCCAGACTCTCTTTCTTTAAAAAAAAACCCTGCAAGGCATAAGACCTCAGGAAATGGGTCTTTCTCCTGCAGCCTGTTGGTTATAGGAGAGAGTGGGTGGCAGAGAATGGGAAAAGATGTGTAGCAGACAAAAGCAGGAACAGAACAGTTCCGGTAGGATTTGGTTCTCATTTTGTCCACTGTTTACTTCAATCCACATGGTCCCCTGGAAATTACCTGAGAGGATGCCTTGATTGGAATTAAAAAATCTGGGCCTGTTTTGAGGGTGACCCAAGAGGCCACATAGCCAAGGTTTCCAGCAGGAAGTGTTGAGATTGATGCATCTTACGTCCCATGTTTAAAATCCAATATTTTGCAATGTTGACTTGAGGACATAGAGGGTCAGCCAGTTGGGGAGAAGAAAAGCAGTGAAAATGATGAATAGAAGGACTACACTAGTGTTTCTCAACCATGGCAGCTTGAAGATACATGGACTTGAACTCCCAGAATTCTGGGAAATCTTCAAGTTGCCAAGTTGAGAAAAACTGGCTACACTATAAGGCTTGATTTTGTGTTTAAATCAATCTATGTGCAATGTGAAGAGAGAACAAATGTACAGCTGTATGGAACAAAAGTCCCAAACTTACCTCATTTAGACCAGCTTCTGGCTTTAGGTGTGACATTTGTCCCTTGAAACAGGTTCTTGACTTGCATACTGGGAGCAGAACCATGGAGAGAACCCTCTGTGTATAAATGCCACATGGGGGGAGGGTATTTGAAAGAGAAGTAGAAAAAATAAGCGCTGTTATCAGCCTGTGATGAGAACACATTTAACATAGAATCCTGAAAGCAAATACCAAAGTGGAGTAGCGAGGAGGTGGGGTAAAGAAAGGGTGAATAGAAGTCAGCAGGCTGTCCAAAACCCTTCAGTAGCCCCTTTTAGTGGGTTCTGGAAGTCCTTTCTAGCCACAAATGCCAAAAATGGTGGTGGTGGGGGCAAGGTTGACTGCCACTCTTGTTTCAAAGACATACCCCCTTGAAATATGAAAGTACCATTTTACCCTACTGGAAAAATGAAAATAAGACAACCCTTGTCACTATGCACAGAATGGTCCAGCTGGTTTTGCATCAATGACCCAACATCAGTGGTCCGCTTAGTCCATCAAAGTGTTACCCATCACCCCAAAGATGACCCCCAACCGATGTTTTCCAGTTTCCTATCCCCCTTTCTGTCCCTCCCTCCCTAAAGAGTATCAAAAAAAGCAGGAAAAAAATTTAGAACTGACAGGAACTCACATGGGAAATAGCATCTCATTGCAGTGAAGAAAGGAGAACATTGGAAGTTTGAAAAGAAGGAAGATTCTTCAATTAGAATGAAACTGATTTAGACTGGCCAAGCCCATTTTAGTGTATTCCCTAAAATACCCTCCTCTTTCCCCCAGAGGCACTCCATAATATTTGTGCGTGCAGATTTCAACGGGTACTTTCTGTTTATTGCGATGGCTTATCTGGGGTTTGGCTTGAACGGCTTCCAAAATAGTCTAGAAAGGAAGTGTCCACTTGTTCAAAAGTTTTTCACATTAGATTTCTTCCAGCCTTCTGGATTTCTTCCAGCTGTTCTGTTCTGAGATTTGTTACTGTTTGCCAGCCAGCCAGTTTCCAAAAGGGCTGAAGGGTGGGGACTTGTGTAAGCCTCTGTATTCCTCTGCCACTGAAGTCGATCCGGGATTGCTAAGTGAGAAATGCAGTAATAAGGCACAAGAGACCTTTCTTTCTGAGATATTTGCTGGTGAAGGTATCCCAAGTTTTTCAGTTTCTTGAAGTGGATTAGTATGCAGGCAGGAATGATCCCTTGGTTTGGATTATGTTGCCACAACAGCAGTGGAAGCTTTTCTGTAATTTAATGTAAGTACAGTTTGTGATGGTGGTGGGGAATGTTGAGAGAAAATATAAGTCTCCAGCCATTTAGGGGAAATGGCTCTTTTGTAAACATTTAAAATCTGGCATGCCGATCAAGATTTTCTGTCTCTGGCTTCTGTATCTTGTCTCCTCCTTTCAAAATGGACAGGATACACTGTTAGAAGCCTTTATTGTTACATTTTAGTGAATACGATCCATACTTCTATTTTTACCAAATAGGTAAGCAGTTACTTGTATACAGAAGGGTTAGCAATTGAACCAGTTAGAAGGAGAACCCTCCAATTTTGGATGGAGGGAGGCTCCTTGTTGTGAGCCAAAGGCTGTGTTGTGTTCAGGGGTACTGTATTCTGCATGGGCAAAAGGGATACAGTATTGAGAATTATTAGTGGAACTCATAGCCAAATTAGCCAAATAACTAGTTAAAAAATATTACCAGTCCTCTATAAGACTATTATCCTGTTTGTCCAAACTTAGCATGTCAAATGGGAAGGCCCCAAAGGGGAGTTGGGAATATCAATGGAAAAGCTGTCACCTTGAAAGAGGAGAAGTGAAAGCAGCGAAGGGCTAAACCTCAGCAGCAAAATCCAGGACCCACAGCCAACAGGACCTCCAGATGACCATCCAGAGCAGTGTTTCTCAACCTTGGCAACTTTCGTGTGGACTTCAACTCCCAGAATTCCCCAGCCAGCTGGCTAGGGAATTCTGGGAGTTGAAGTCCACACGGCTTAAAGTTGCCAAGATTGAGAAACACTGACCCAGAGAATGGCAAAAGATTCAAGCATCATTAGCAGAGACATGACATACAGAGCCCCATCATGGCTGAGCTTTCTCAGTGCATTGCATTTATTTTTTCCCCACATTTTAAAATCTTGTTATGGTTTGGGGATGCCTAGCTGCTCCTAATCACAGTTGGAGCGGCTCCCTTTATTTTTAAAATATATATTGTCAGCCACAAAAGGGTATTTCCTGGCATCACATTGATACGTGCTAAAAAGGAAGCTAGGGGCCTATAAACCAGAACCACTGAGTTTCCTTTTCCTTGCTCCCATCCTGATTTGTGTTCTCAGCCAGCTGTTTCTTTATTTTGTGTTTCTTGTACGGTACTTGTTTTGAAATGTTTCTAACAATCTGTAAACTGCCCAGTCATGGAGAAAATCTATCTTTGTGGTTGCTAGGAGTAGAAAATGTCTTGATGGCACGTAACTGATCAATCAAAAAACCGCCCAAAGTCGCTGAGAGTCGGGCAGCATAAAATTTAATAGATTATTATTCATTATTATTATTATAATTATAAACAGTTGTCCACGCTCTCAAATTACCTGCCTGGTAATTTCAGATTTATAAATTACAAATTTATGTTAATACCGACACAGTCCTTATGCTGCATGCGAAAGAAAGGACTTTGCCCGGGGCCTGCAGTTAGAAGTTTCTCCCTGTAATTAAATCGAGATTAAAGCAGGACCCTGAAATCTGCAGGGGGAACTCCCTTGGCGGCGTTCCCAGGAGCCCCAAACCAACCGACCAGCCACCTTCCAGCCTAGTCTGTTGCGCAAACCAGCCCAGGCTTTTCCTCGTGAATCGGAGAAGGCGGAGCGCCCAAGGGGCGGGACAGGGCGTGGCTGTGGAGAGGAGGCGGAGCTCGCTCGCTGTCCCGGCGGTCGCCCTGGAGACGGGCCCCGCGGCCTGACCCGCAACGAGGAGCCTTCGGTCCACAGGGCCCAGCCTGACGTAGCGGGCCCTTCCCGGCATGAGGCGGGTGCATGGCCGCCCGGAACCACCGCTGAGCTGGAGGGGGGAAGGTGAGGAGAGGCGGGGAGCCGGGGCGCCCCTCCGCTCGCCCCGGCACTTCCTAGGGGACGAGAAGGCGCCCGGAGCCCTTCCCTCTGGAAGCTGGAGACGCGGGAACGCTTCTCCCTGCACCTCGCCTACAGGCGGGCTGCGAATCTTCCTCTCGTCGGTGTGGTTTTCCCCACACCAGCCTTCCCCGCTCGGGACGACCGCGCCCATCGTCCGCAGCGGGCAGCAACCCACCCTCCCTCGCTGGCTGCGGACGATGGGCTCCTTGGAAGGATGCTTTCCCGCTCTCGTCTGGAGAGAGCCAGACGTTTCCTCGCCCTGTTTGTGGTTGGAAGGAGCAAAGGCGGGGATGGGGAAGGGGCTTTTCCGTAGAAGGAGGGCGGTGATCCCAGCCAAGGGTGGCTTATTGGGTAAGCCACTGTTAAGCCAACGTGACTTTGGGCAGCGGGTGTGTAAATGCTGTTTAAAAACCCTTACATTGCCTCCCTATACAGCCTCCTTTCTCAATTTTGGCAACTTTAAGATGTGTAAGTTGAATCCACACATCTTAAAGTTGCTAAGATTTAGAAACACTGCTCTACAAGAAGGGCTGTCCAGACAAGCTAGCAAATCAAGAGATAAGCCCCTGACCACACTTTCCTATCTCTGATTTCCTAAGAGGAGGATCCTCTATTATTTCTATTGATGCAGTAATCCTCATTTAATGACAGTAATGGGGACTGGCAACTTCATCGTAAAGTGTGATGTCACGTGACCGCGACGACTTATGACAGCAGTTCCTGCAGTTCCAGTTGCTGTCATTAAGCAAGTCCCAGGCAGATCTTAAGTGCAACGTCACATGGTTGCTGTTTGCAACCTACTGGCTTCCCCATTGACTTTGGTTGTGGGAAGCTGGCAGTGAAGGTTGCAAATGATGATCATATAACCATGGGGATGCTGCGATGGCCGAAACTTCAAGGACTGGTCGTAAGTCCCTTTGTTCAATGCTGTCATAACTTCGAACAGTCACTGAATGAATGGTTGTTAAGCAAGGACTACTTTTAGATCTGCAAGCCAAGTATTAGATTAGGTACAGCACTGCCACAAAGCCATACTGGAAGACCAGGAACTCCATCAATCTCAGTGTTTAATGAATTTAATGAATCATCATCATCCTCTGGGCATGCAAAAGCTGCTTCAAGAGATAAATGACTTCCCCCTTTCCTGGTCATTCTAGGAAATTAATTTCATGCTGTCCTTCTGGCATTCAGACAATAAATGCTTCTGCCAAAAGGCCTCTTTTCTTTAGTTTACAGTGCCTCTCTGGAAGTTCCTTGCTTGTCAGCCTGTATGGATTTTTATATAATTTTGTTTTAGTTGATGGCCATAGAGAAGCATAAGAGTTGTGCTTGACTGGGTATTTTCAGTGTGGCTGGTGCTGAAATCTGGAAATATCTATCACTTACAGATACTTTCCAGTGCTTGCTTGTTTTCCCCCAGTTCCCCATTCTTATATGAAGTTCTTGAACTGTTGTGATTTATGCATAAATGCATTCGTATTTTCCCTCTGAACCGTTCTAGAGAACTCACAACTTTTTATGACACGTAGGCAGCTACTTCTCAGGGAGGAGCTTCTGTTTCTTGGCTTGGCACAGAAATCAGTGTTCTGAAACTTGCTTAACAGGAGATGCTGAAAAGTAGATCATTTCATGGATATTAACCAGTCCCCTTTTTTTATGAAGGATTCTTAATTGAAGGGAAAGGTGTTGCTTAGCTACAGGATCTGTTTTCCTGATGAACAACAGAGGAAGCTAATCAAAAACTGCTGCTTGTAGGCAAGAGTATGTCTGTGCATGAAATGGTGATGGATCATGAAGAACTGAAACATGCATGTGTGCATGTGCTTTAAATTCTGCCCTGTCATATAGATGGCATTTAATGTATAATTCTAAAGGAAAATACGTTGATCTCCTCTAGAGGAGCTTACTGTGTGCCAATTTGGCCAGTGAAGATATTGGACAACTTGCCTTTTTCAGCTTTTGTAGCCCAGTTTCAGCTTCTAGAAAATTACAGTCACCACGTTTTGGGAATAGGTGGGATTATTATAATGATAACATGTTGCATGCAACAAGCCACTCACACAAACTTCTCTTCAGTGGGTAAAGATGATAGAGGTCAAAGAACCCTGTGAAAGGTGTGGAATTGTTTTCTATGCCATTGGATTGTTTTGAAAGCAAATAACCCTTTTATGGTAGGAAATAGAATTGAAGCCTTAGGCAAAGCGAATAAATGCACTTTTTCATATTTTCAAAAATGCTTCAGTAGTTCTTATTTCTCTTATCTGTATTTTACTTGCAGAGAAAGAGACTGTGGACCTTATGAGAACACTTTAAGAACTACATGATTGGATTGAGGGAGGCCTGAACTGTAAGATTGAGGCAATTATCTTCAGGCTGGGGTAAGGGGAGCCCATGTGGCTTGTTATACTTTTCTAATATTACAAGTTTCACTTAATCCAGATCTAAATGCTTATGTGGCGTGTGGTGTTTTCATGTGCTTTCCATTCATTTGCGGTGTGTGTCCCGTATTGTGGTATGTTGAATCTCCTGTTTTTCATTCAGGAGTTCCTTGATGAAAACCTACCAGCCGTACTCACATGAAAGCCATCTGTCTCCAGCACATTTGGTTCTGCAAGGAGCCTAGTGTTTCTTCTCTCTGGGGTCATTTATTCAAGTTTGAGCATAAAAAAAATGACCTTCATTTCAAAACTACCTTTCGTCCATGGGATAGGTTGTCATGTTGTAACGAAACCATTCCACCGCCTCCCCCCAGTACACAGGCACACAATATGTAATGCTGAATTCCTGGGGACTGTAGAAAACACCATACAGTTTGTGTGTAGTTCAGAGCAATGACTTCCAAGCCCATCTGAGGCACCAGTACACACAATTTTATTTCCAGTGGGAAACCTTCTACAGCTGGCAGTTTTTAGCAAGTTAGTTCTGGCCTAAGTCAGCCTCCAAAGACAGGCTGTGACATTTTTATTTTGTCCAATTGGGTTGTCTTTTCTAAAGAAAACTGTTGGGCCTGTGGTGTTGCATTGCCCTCTCTGTGATCTTTCAAGAAGCTTTTCTGCGCCAAATGTTCCATCTGCAGAATGGTTTGTATTTTAAATACGCCTCCTGCAGCTTTTCAGTTAAAGAATGTTTTTTTCTCCTTCCTCCTTTTCTGTTTTCTACTTTTCCTCTTACCTACCGCAGATGAACATCTGCAGCAAACCACCTAATAAGACAGCCCCAGAGAAGACATCCGAAGTGACTTTTGAGGTTCAGTCCCACGATGCCAGGAGAAATGGCTGGAGTTGGCCCCCACATCCATTCCAGTTTGTTGCCTGGCTGCTTTACTTCTTCTTTGCACTGGTTGGTTTTGGCATCCTTGTGCCACTCCTGCCCGTTCATTGGATCCCTGCTGGGTACATTGTATCCTTACATCTTGCAAGTATAGTTACTCTGAATCAACGGTGGCACAAATGTAGTCATTTAGGAATACTGAAAAACTCTCATAAAAATCACTCAACGCTTCTATAGCTTCTGTCTGCTTTTCTCCATTTTGTACAGCTGTTGTGTTTAGGCAGTAGTTTCCATAATGAATATACCCAACACTGCTTTGGATAAAAATTCAATCCTTTTGCTATCAGAACACCTTTTACTGACCCCCCCATCCTTTTTCTGGGCTCCTGTGAAGCAGCAATGATTTGCATCTTTCAAGATAGCTGGCACCATTCTTTTTTTAACTGAAAGGATTTTTAACTGATGTGGCATCCTGTTACGTGGAACCTTGAAATGTGAATACCAATACATCTGAGAGACAACCCTTAACTATGCACACTTCAGTGTCCTGGAATCTTCTTCCTCTGCCATCTAGTAGTCCACCTTACAGCAGTTTCCATTGACCCAGCTGACGACAGTGTGCGAAAGAAGAATTACCAGGGGCCTCTTACTGTATTCAATCGCAGCCAACATGCTCATGTCATTGAAAATCGTCACTGTCACATCTGTGATGTCGATGTGTGAGTATTTGTTTTGCCTTCCTTATTTGAGCTGTGAGTTAATTGCACCAATTCTTTTCTCAGGCAACAATCAGTGCTAGAAATGTCAGAGAAAACTTCCAAGTACTTTAATAGCTATTGGTATTATGCCTTAGTTTATTGTCATCTTGGACTGTTATAGAACTGGCTGGATTCACATGTCATGTTGAACCATAATGTGGTTTGTTTGGTTTTGGTTAAGCATGTTATGTAAACACAGTCATTCTGTTTTGTAAACTATGACTTACGGCTTCCTCTGTTGTATGGACCCAGCCAGTTGTGTTTATTCAATAAGTCATGATTAAACAGTCTAGCATAATGCATGACTCAACCATGACCTTGTGAATTAAATAATCACTTGTGGTCTTAAACAGTGCACACAGCAGTGCCTTTTTTATCCGTCTCTGCATCTTACCTCCATCATCAATTCAAATGAAATAATATAGCTACAACCATGACTTCTTAAATAGCTCAGTTCTATGTTTTGACTCTTTCTTCCTCTTACCCAATGCCAAGTCACTAAATTGTGCAGGTCACAAGAGATCGTTGGCAGTGCAGAATGGCTGACAAAATTGCTGGTGCTGAATCGTTCTGTAAGACTTGCTATTTTCATAATAGACTACCATTCCTGCATTGATATTTTGGTTACAAGCTCAAAGACACAGGCTAGAACAGTCTTACTTAGAAGTGCAGGCTTGGTGAATGAAAGTCAGTGGCAAATAAAAGCACATAATTCTGTGAACTCCCATGCATTTTAGTGAAATTATTCTAAATATAAGAATAGGCTTAACTGGAAACAATGTGGAATTCTCCCATGGAATCAAGTGCATTAATTAGTTTTTTCCTCTTTTATTCTGTTGGTACAAATCTAATTTAGCATCCCAAATTAGTCTGGGGAAACAATGCAGAGTATAATTAGCTCTGTTTTTTTACCCTGTTTTATTGTTAGGAGCTCCAGATCAAAACATTGTGGGACCTGTAACAAATGCGTATGTGGATTTGATCATCATTGCATGTGGCTCAACAACTGTGTGGGAGAGAGAAATTATTGGTATGGTTCTTGTCTGTCACACACTAAACTAAGCCTGTGTACATCACTTGAACAAATCCAGCACCTAGTTTTACAGTGTGCTTCAGCCTCCACAGTCCAAATACCATTTTCCCATTTTCGAATTGCATGACATTATAGGGAACACACTTAAGATCATTGTTAGAAATATATAAAGTATATGCACACTATTTAGAAGAGCCCTCTAGAATTTTAGAGCCTTGTATTTGGGACTTCTAGTCCAGCTGCTTGTTCTGGTTCCTGGCTGAGACACATGAATGTTCTGTTGGTTGTTTGACCAGTAAAAACTGTTATATTCTTCTTGTAATATTGAGGTAAACTGTATCAGATGTGATAGAAGTGATTAGTTACACGTAGACTACTCAAATTCTAACAGAGTTCCACTCTAGAATATGCTAGATTATAGATGTCTCTCTCTGGCCTTTATGGAAGTCCTTACTCCCTTCTGCTGAGCTAGACCAGCGAAGTAGTGCTGGACAGTCAGGCAGGAGTGTAGCCCTAACTATACATCAGCCAGGGGTAGGAATGGCATATTTTCTTTGTCACAGATTCTCATTGCTAGGTGTGGCAGCCGTGGCTGCAAATTGACAGCTGTTGTGTTTCATTATGAAGATGCTAAAAGTTCCTCTGTTTCCTTGACAGGCTGTTTCTGAACAGTGTAATATCTGCCATCCTGGGCCTTCTCCTAATCCTACTCGTTGCTTTCTATGTCTTTGTTCAATTCTTCCTTGATCCCATGAAGTTACGCACTGGACAGCACTTTGAAGGTACCTTTCTACATCCTGCATGGAGTACTACCTCATTATGGCAGTTTCTCCTTTGTCTCCTTTGATCTTCTTGGTCAGAAGCACTATTGCTGATAAGTAGCCAAACTATCAAGCACTGTTGCACACTTATTTCCTAAGAAAAGATATGCAGAGTTTGGGCAACCAAGATAACGGCCCCATGAGAGCCCATTAAAGCATTTTGCACAAATACGGTGTGGTGGAGATTCCCTCCCTTTTCTTTGTCTATCTCCTTTTCTAGGCTTGAAGAACCAAACAGATGTCTGGTTTGTGTTCCTTCCTGTTGCTCCAATTAAGACGCAAGCACCTGCAATTTTGACTTTGGCTGGTGTGCTGATTCTTCTGGGGTTATTGACTCTGTTCCTGTTGGGCCACCTGTTAGTCTTCCATATTTATCTCAGTAGGTATCGCTTTCTTCTGGTTTTGACTCTCACTTTAAAGTCTGCATCTCCCCCCTCTCATAAATACATGCATTCATATATACACTTTCACACTGTCTGTGTGAACATAGCTAGAAGTATTTTGTCTTGTGTGAAATTTCTGAGTAACCCTTGGCTTCTTCTCTTCTTTTTCGAATTAGTGAGGTGGAGTAAATAATGATTTATTACTGTGTTTTATGGTATTCAAAGCATAAAGCCTCCATTAAAATCAGCCAAACCATATTCCCTCAGCTGTCAGATTATGTAAGGTGAAGCCCAGTATCTGGAAGGCAGTGGACTGGAGACAGTGGTTTGGGTTGGCAATTGGATCCATCTGGGATTGCTTCAGTTACATATCTTCAAATATGACTTTGTCTGAACTGGAGGCTTTTGCATGCAGTGGCTACTTAACCCTTTTGTGATTGAACAGGTACTTCAGTATTATCTTGTTCATTAACAATCAGCAAATGACTGATTTAAATAAAGTCTTTTTATTCCCCTCCAAAGCATCGTTTTGAGCTCTTCCCTCATAGCATCTTAATTCACTTCTTGTTCCAGGAACTTTGAAGTGAATTAATATTCTCTGCTTCTCTTTAGTGTGGCATCGAATGACCACCTATGAATATATTGTGCAGCAGCGTCCCCCACAAGAGGTGAAGGATCCTGAGAAGCAGCTGGAATTCTGCCCTCCCCCAACAAGGCCCATTCAGGTAAGGCTGTAGCTTCTGCTTAAGTAAAAGTGTATGTTTTTGGCGTATCCAGGATGCAGTGTGTTCATAATGTTTCTCTCTAATGTTTCTTTAATTTTGATATCTGTAAAGTCTGGAGCTTGTGTATTTTTCCCATGGTAGGAGACAGAGTGGGACTTACAGCCTTTATGCTGTCATTATAAGAGCCAGTGGAAGAGGATAATCATTATTTTTTGTATCTGAATGGTAGCTGTACATTGACACTCAGTGTGCCACTGACTAATGCATTCAGTCTACAATCTGCATCTTGAGGCTGTCTTTAAACTTCACTGCACACCCCAAAAATCTGGCCTAATTTTTTTACTTTGTCTTCTCTACTCCTTCCTTTTCTTTATATTCCTTAATTAATTCCCAAAGCTTGCTTATTTTTCTATGCCACTTGGTTGGTCCTACAATGGATATCAGATCTTTTTTCTAAGACCACTACATCTGTTTCTGATTTCTGTGTTAGTTCTGTCAATCAGTAGTGTGTCTATCTAAAGGTGTATAGTGCATCTGACTCACTTGTGCCACAAAATCTCCAGTCTCCCACGAATTTGCCTAGAGAGGTAATGACATCCTCTCCTATCCAGTAAAGAATTGTCAGCGTCTTTCAAGCAGTAATAATTGCAACTTTTCCCTTCTTAGTAAATCTTTTTAAATTTCATTCCATACCTTAACATAATTATTCTGAAATAACGTACAATTTATATTGGACATAGTAATACTCAGATACTTTACTTTTTTCTCAGTCTGAAAGCCAGTTTTTTTTCCAATCAGTTATTTTTGAACTTCCATCCTCATATTTTTTGTTAACATTTTAGTTTTCTCTTTATTAGATTTAAATCCAGCTAATGCACCAAATTCTTTCAGGGGATATTAATGGCAATATTTTCCATTAATATTTGTATTATTTCCAGGGGATTTTCAACTATTTAAACCAAATCATCTGCAAATGCCTTTAATTTGTATACTTCTTTTTTACCTTTACCCCAGTTAGCAGACAGGAATAGTCTGTAATTATCATCCATTTTTATCCATACATTTATCTATCTATCTATCTATCTATCTATCTATCTATCTATCTATCTATCTATCTATCTATCATATTTCGTCATTGCACATCTCACTAAAAAGTGACTCTGGGTGATGACAAATCATTGCTTTGAGGTTTTTGATCATAGGATGTTCTGAGATGCTTAGAGTAGACCCATTGAAGTCAATGGACAAGTTAACCATAGAGATAATTCCTTTGAATTATCTACTCTGATTAAATCTCAATACAGTGCAATGTCCTTCTTGGAAATCAAATCGGTTATGTGGCCTAAGAAAGTAATCCAGTTATTTAGACATGCTGACATCTTCAGCACACAGTGAGGGTCCATAGCTGTGCTGGCCCATTCTGTTTGTTACGTGAACAGTTGGATAAACCAGCCTAACAGTGAGCTGAATGCCAAATACATTATACTGAAGCAAAGCTCTCCTTGGCTAAAACTAAGCTGCTAAAAGGAGTTACAAACTGTGATTTGTGGTACCAGAATTTATTAGTAGAAACTCTTGATACTTTGCTCCTTCTTCAAACATTCCATTTTTATCAAGTAAATTAAAACAGCAAAACACGTGGAACAGTACAGTATTTCATTTCCAGGAGCACAGAGACAGCATACATGGTGCTCTGCTACACCCCATAATATCCTTGCAGCAACCTTCTGAAGTTGGTAAAGGCTGATTTAGTGACAGGCTCAGGGTCTTCCTAGTAATCAGTATCACCAACTGGGTCTTTGAACCAAGTTTTCCACAGTCCGAGGCCAACACAACAAGCACTGCGTCATTCTAGCTCTTTTAAGGTCATGTGCAAATCTGAGGTTCCTACATTTTAAACTGGGGGTTCTTCAAATTATGGGATGTGTCTCCTTGGGGTCAGGAACAACTTGGAGGGGAGGGCAAGATTTTTTTTCAACAATCCGATCAGGCTTGCACAGGCAGTGTTCCTCATTTTGTCTGTGCAAAGGCTGCAGTGGGCCATTGCCCAAAGTTACAAGTTTGGACAATCCCTTTGACATATGGATTAAAATGTAATTGCTAAAAGTGGTATATTTATTCCTTGTCCATCCCTAACCCCAGTAAAATTCTTCATTTGATTGATGGAGGGATAATTTATTCATTTTGGAGATACTACAAAGTACTCCAGGTTCCACAAAGCTTGAGAAGCACTGTTTTAAGGTATTAAGGTAAAGATGTTCAAATCTTTAAGTATATATACTAAAAAAATCGATTGTTTTTTACTGTTCTAAGGTAGAAATAATAATAATTTTGATGTTTGATCAAGAAAGGAACAATTTGTGATGCTGCCCTACTTCTTCATTCAAAATGACAATAAATAGGTAACTTGTTTGTTTTAGGATATGCAATTTTATGCAGGGAGTCTTGGATATACCAATCCTGAGATCCAGGTGGAGAACTTGTCAGGATTACCATCCGGGAGAGAGTAAGTAGAATGAAAGCAAAGTTAAGTTTCTAAGAATTTGTTACAATGGGTGATGCATTTTGGATTTACGGTAAGATTATATTAAATATAATTTTCTGAGCTGCTTACAAATCAGAACAGCTTTCTTAACAGTAAATACAAATATGAATTTATATCTCTGTTTGGCTTTTGTTGCTAAGAAGAGGAAATAAAACCAAATCAGCAACAGTAAGAGTAGAATTCAGCAGAAAATATTATAATAAAAAACAATATTAAACATTACAGCAAATTAATATTAAATAACATTGAGTGACTTAAATTATGTAAAAAATAAAAAGGATTTTATATGGCCTTGCTCATAATTTAGCTACCAGGTGAATGGATTACTAGTATTGACATTTTTGTCTCAAAAATTATGCTATTGTACTTAAACAGCTATCCCTTGTGAAGGTATGTAGGACTTTTTCTGGGTAAAATACCAGAAGGATTCAGCTTCCTTGGAATAACATATTATTTTATAGAAAGTATATGTATTATAGAGGGAGGACTGTTGAAGAACACATAATGGTATTGAGAAAGATGTAGCCAGTGGATTAATTCTGTATAGAGATGGAAAATTTAAGAGATACAGTATTCATTTGTGGGGGAAAAATGCTAAAGGCAGGTAATTAATATTAATAGACTCAAGTGCCTGAGCAAAATCTTTGCCTCCCCATCTCCCATGTATGCAGACTCATAAAATTGTTAATAAAAAAGTTACACTTTTACAAGGAGGTCTCCTTTTGCAAAGAAAAATGAGTTTTGTGCCTCAATTTGTTTTCTTAGAACTTTGGAAGTAAATTTACTTGACTTGGTATGTGTAACAAAACTATAATGTCAGAGCTTAATACAGTTCAAGAATTTGTGCTTTGTTTATCTTCCCATTAAATAAATCATGTATTTTGTTTGGTAGCCCCCTTTTTCTGCTTACTAAATAATTCCATAGTTCTTCCTCCACAGCTGAGTGTTTGTACATAAGAACAGAATGTATCTGTTAATACGCTGCACAGAAAGAGTTTCTTGTTCCTGGGCCATGGTCTTTATTAGATTATCTGTTTTTTATAAGGAATATTTTTTGCATCTCTAGTCAGAATGGTTTGATAACAAATGATGGGAGAGAAGTCTGCCATAACTCTCAAAAAGCCCTGACCATAGTTGATAATGCCTGGGGCTAAATCAGGAGTGGCCAGCCCATGGTCTCCCTGTGGCCCTCAACAACCTTTTGTATGGCCCACATACTTATTCCTTTGGCCAATGGATCATCTCGCTCCATTGGCCAGTGGGAAAAAGCAACATAGCTGGGAAGGAATGCAACTGGGAAACCAGTATTTTTTTTTCACCAGGATTATCAGTACAGCAATAGCAATGGGAAGCCAGTTATTTGTACCAAAGTGTCAAGCCCTACCCAGCCGGGCAACATCAAGAAAGCAAGAACTACGCAGATTTCACATCTTGGACTGTGGTCAAGATAAATGCGGAACTGTGGAAACCATAATAGAATTTCCTCAGTCTCATTTATAAGTGGAGTCTCTTTAAGTGATTTGAAACACTTCCCAGAGGTTTCTCCACCTTCGGCTAAGTTGCCATTCATAAGATGACTTACCAGCTGAATTGCCCACTATCTCTTGGTTGCTACATCTGGGTGCCTTCATTCTTTGCCCAGCCTCTCCACAGTCTCTCACATCAGGGTACTGGGAGGAAGCTGATAGATGGACAAATAAACTAATTGTATAAGGCCCACTTTCCGGTCCACACATAGAAGCTTTAGCTTGACTGGTCTGTGAAGAAGGGCCAATGTCCAATCTTCTATTTCAGCCTACCAAAGTTTTGTATCCGCAATGACGGCATAGACTCCAAGACCATACCGTCTTCTGAGCTTCCGGATATGCAGTCTGGAGACCAGCGACTGGTAAGAGAGAGACTGTGACTGAAGCTTAGCCTGAGGTGTTACATTACATATTGATGATGTGCCACCATAGCACAGTTCCAATTTCATCATCGGTTAACAATCTTTCATGGCTTATGTTCTTGGCATATTTTATTCTATTCTGGGTGTGCTTGCTTGCTTGCTTATTTATTTGTAGGGGAGTTGTTACATGTGTTTTCACAAGCAAAAATACAGAACTGTTTCATTGTGAGGAATAAAGTGTTGGTGCTATTGAAATGTTACTATCTTGAATTTTGTAGCAAAAGGTATACATCCATTATTTGATTCTCATGCTTTAGTTAACTATCTAGTCATTTTCTTTAAAAAAAGCCTTTTTATTTCAGAAATAGGAGGAAAGACTAGTTGCATTTTAAAATCAATTTCACAACTCTAATTGCAGCTAATAGCTCTGTGTCCCTTTGCTTTTAGATGTCCTTGCCTGCTTAATTTTTATTTACTTGTTGTCCCAGTAACCATAGTGCTCTGGGTGGTATATAAATTAATTTAAACTTGTCATTTTCCTGTAATGGAGGATTCCTCCCAACCAGCTTGGTAAGTAAAGCCAATACTTATAATAATTACTGTGGGAGGCTCCCATTTCTGTTCCTGCTTCTCCTGTTCATTGGATTTATAGCTACTTATCTATTTCTAGATAGGTATCTATAGATCTTTATCTCCCCCTCCCCCCCATCCCATCCTCAGTAATCTAAGTTGGAAAGTAGTGACTACTCCAAGATTCTTTGAGGGTCTATAACTGAAAAAATACTTGATTTCCCAAGTTGTCACACTTTGCTGAGCCCTGTCACAGGTTAAAACTTAAAGAAAGTTGCATGTGCATGAAAATGGTCATTGAGTTCTTTCTCCAAAGATCTCTGAGTGGCTAGATGATATTTCATGCTGTCTCCTTCATACTGTGTTATAATTGTAAGGATCCTATAAAGAAGAATAGGTGAGATAGAGTAACTGGTCCAAAATTACCCAGTAAGCTTCATGGCTGGGTGGGAATTTGGACTGGGCTGGCTGATACCGTGGTCAGTATAGCCATACTGATTCTAAATGGACATCACTCTGCTTTATTGCATAGCTCCAGAAGAAAAAGAAGAAGAAGAAGAGGAAGAAGTTGCAGAAGGTTCCTTCCTCTGTGTTGGAAGAAGATTCCAAGGTGGCCCTTGACCCATGGACCTCTCTTCCAGTTTTACAGTCAGGTAAGATAGGCAGCATAGAGAGTCCATCCTAAAGGTCTCATATGATCATTTTTTGTCCAGCAAGAAACTTCTAAACTTAAATATAAAGCTGCCAAATGACTTGTGAATAGCTTTTTTTTTTAAACAAACCAAACTGATTCTAGTAGCTTCACTTAGTAAAGACTGGGAAGCAGAACAGAAGGTAGGAAACTCATTAACTTTTCCCCGGGTTTCTTGCCGCAGCTCACACGATCTCAACAAGCACAATTGCTGTAGAAGGAGGGAAATAACCGTTTCTGTTAGCCTCTCCTTCCTTTTTTGTTTGCAGAATCGTCCATCGCTACTGCCCCCTCTTCAGCCTCCTCGTCTTCCAGCCTTCGCCTCCCTGTACCAGCTGTTCCTCCTAAAGTAATCCTCCCCACCGGCAGCACGGGTCCAGTCCAAGCTGCCAGTCCTCCAGCTGATTATCATTCCGAGTCAGCAGAGTCCATGGATGAGATCCCTGTGGCTCAGACCCGTCTGGGGAGCAGTGCCACAAGTGGAGCTTCCAACCGTGGTCCTCAGCATCTTCCTTTCCCTGCAGTCTACTCTAAGGGTGAAGGGGAGAAGCACCAAAATGCTGGGCATGACACAAAAAGCAAGAACTCTCAGCCAGCCACGGCACAGCAAGTGGAAGAGCTGGAACTGTCTCCAAAGATCCCAGCTGTGTTTGTGAGCAGAAGTAGTGGGGAGCCCCCTGTCCCTAACCTCTGGTCTGGCGAGACATCATCTGAACCTCCTCACAGAAAATGTTCCAGCAAACGGCATGTTGATGACCAGAACTACCATGTTTGGGATTCAAGCACTAGTTCGACAGCAGCCTAAGATGCCTGGCAGCCTGAGAGCTATAACAGCCAAGAGAGAAGCAATGGTGTGTGGCCTGCTCATTCTCCAAATATATTGGTGTTCATGGATTTAATCTCGAGTGATCTGTCTTGCTCTTTGGAGCAGGCTGGTATTTTGCTTATTATTAATGCCTTTTATTAATGGGGAACTGGGCAATTCCTTTCTTATTGTAGTTCATGAAGATAAGTCATTTGCCTCTGGAGAGCAGCCAAAGGGTAAAAAAACGCCTTAAAGTTAGCAGTCTCTCTAACATGCATGCAGGGTTTGGAGATTTCAGGACTAAGCTTTGCAGATGCTTAGATCTGTAACCTGAGCTCTTTTATAGACCTCAGCAAAGCAAGCCCACTTCCCTGCTTTTCTTTGGGGGGGGGGGCAAAAGTAGCTATATCATACTGCCTGAGCAGAGTAGGGAGTTGGAAAGGGTACTTGCCCCCCTTTACACTTTCCCCTGGGAAATAGTTCTGTGTTACGAAGTCTTAAAGGAAGACAAAAAGGTGGTTGTTCCCACCTAGCCTTTTCCATTTCTCTGACAGCTTATTCTTGCCTTGCGATGCAACCTCAGGTTTGGGGTTTTTTAAAGGTTGGCATGGAACATTTGCATAAATTTGGAGAGGTCAGAGCCAGTTACTTCACTTCGACAGCTTCCCTTGTGAACCTCTTTCTTGGTAACCCAAAACTCTTCATGTGCACGGTGGATCTTTGGGCAAGAAGATCCAGCATGAGACATCTTCGGCAGATCTGGGAGCCAGGAATGCAACAAGGCAGTTGTCTATTCCATGGTTCCTTGGACATTTCAGGAGCCTTCTCACATTTTTCCTTTTAGGGAGGGACCATGCTTTGTATCCAAAAGGTTCCAGGTTCTTCCCTAACGTCCAGTTAAAAAGGATTAAATAGCAGTTGATGGGAAAGACCTTTGCCCAAGACTCTGAAGCCACTACTGGTCAGGGTAGACTATAAGACTAGATGGACAAATGGTCTGGCCTAGTAGAAGGTAGCTTCCAACATTCATGCAGCAATATTATGGAGCGCTTTGAACAGCTCTGTTCTCAATAAATATTTTTTCTATGCTCTTTGCTAAATACTTCTCCTTTTTTTTTTCCTGCCCCGCATTTGCTGAACACAAGAAGCAGTTTTGTCATCGTAGAGACCCAAGATGACACTGTACCCAGTTTGTTAGCTCCTGAGCACACAGTGTTTCATGTGTGGGACTCACTCCATAATTGTTTTGTGGGTTGAAGCTAATGCTTGCATCCTTCTTCAGATCAGGACACTTTTCAGCTGGTCAAGTCCTACCTCTGTAACGGTTCTCATAGACTATAAGTAGAAAGAAAACCAGATGTGCTTTTGGAAAGGACAGGTCATCGCTCAGGTAGTAGAGTGCATGTTTTGGATGTAGGCATCAGTTTACTTCCTGGGATTTTGAGCAAAAGGATCCCAGAGTTGGAAAAGAACTCTCTGCTTTCTGGAGAGCTTATTGCCTGTCAGAGTAGATTACGTCAAATCGGTAAGAGACAGTTTCACAGGATCGGCATAATAGAAATGACCCAAACAACTGAAGGTGACTCACAGCTGAAGATGTTTGTAATACAGGACCTGCTTCTAAGCATGCTGAATTTTAGCCTGCCAAAAACAGAAGGATGTAGTCCTCTCAACAGCCAATACTTGCAGCTTTCAGCAGCATTGATATAAACTGGCCTGCAGTCTGTACCCTTCTGCTTGGTCAGGGGTCATTTAAGGCTTAAAAGGAGACATACAGCAGCCAAGCTGTGAATGAGATGGTTAACTTTATGTTGGGGACAATTGATACAGTCAAATTAAATGGGGTGGAAAATGGTTTTCATCAATAAAATGGGGTGGCATATTTTAACCCTTTTACCATCTTTCAATGCTCTTCCTTATTGTGAGCAAGAGGGAAATCCAGTCATAGACGCTTCTTGCAACTAGCTGTGCCTTCAGTAAGAGCGTCCATGCGGATAATTTATTGAACCTTGTCTGTGCTGGCTTTTAAAACCCTTTGGCCTCTAGAGGGCATAATCTGAATAGTTGTGTGGCACACCTTTGGTATGATTGGCTTGTATTAATCTTGGTAGCCATGGTGCCCACATACTGTTGGCACCTAGAGGCTGCAAGGATAGATCTGAGGTGGCGCCAGTTGGTTTGTGATACTAGAATGTACCGTCTACTGTTTCCGCTGGGGTGATGATAGTGGCATAACCCTGACATTGCTAGAAGATCAGTTAGAACACATACATTCTTATAGGCCAGAACAGAAAAGCTCAAGTTTTAATACCTGAAGGAACATAGCACGGAAGAAATATTCCCTGGCTTGCTTCAAGCAGTGTGCCATTCTGGAAAAAGTGACAAATGCCACTGGAAACTTGGGATGGCAGAGTCTTGGGCTGAGTTAGAGTTGTCTGGCCTTGTTGCCCTTATTGTGCAACTTTTGTTTGCCCCTGAGCGTGTCATTGCTTTCAATGGAACCAGCTCAGTATCTTATTTCTGCCATCCTGCTGTGCTCAGCTGCCAAGCGGAATCCAGCAGCTGCCCCACACAGTTATAGGATGCCAGTTGAGTAGCTTGCATAAGCTTCTGTCTTTTAAAGTCCCTGTTGTTCTTTTCCACTACGCTAGGTAGCCATGCTTCAAGAATTCTTTTCCATGACTAAGTGGGGTGTCTTCCTCAGTGCTGTCCTTTTCAGGTAGTGACTTGTATTCTTTGCTTTGAAATACTTTGCCTGGCCTTGGCAGCTAACGAGAGTTGGGACTAGTTAATAGGTGAATGGGAGACTTCTAGGGAATTCTAGGCCTCAGCTGGGTTGAGAAATTAAAAAAAAAATCCTTGAAAAAAGCAGTGGCAAACCACTTCTGAAACACTGTCAAGAACATTGCAGTCACCAGGAGTCAGGTTTGACTTGCGGGCATCTTCACCTTTTGTTTCAGCAGGGGTTTGCCCTTGTGATGAGTCAGGACTGTCCTCCTCTGCCCCACCCTTATAGATTTTAGGACTGTGGATTTCCATGGGCTGATGGCTAAATGATGAAGAGTTAGTGTATGCAGCTTTGAGTAACAGTGTGGTAATCGTCAGCCTTGGGGATTCCCTATGCTTTTTTCTTTCGGGCTGAACAAGGAAGGGGTGTGTGTGTGTGTGTGTGTGTGTGTGTAGTCAGTTTGTATTTCAGTATCAGGCAGCACTATGGCAAATAGTTAGGCACAGCATCTGAGCTTTCTTTGTCCCTCTTCCAAATATCAGGATGTTTCTGACCAGCACTACCAGGAGGGGCCTGGACATGATGTGCTTTGGAGAACCCCATGCACACATCTGGGTGATTCCCTCCACTGGATTTCTCCCTATCTGGTACTTTCCATTCTTGACTAGTCAGTTGCAATTAAATGTTTTCTCTCTTTCTGTCTCTACAAAAGAGGAAATTGTATTAATACCAATCAGTCAATCAATGCACAAAATAATTAAGGGGGGCAGCTTTGGGTTAGTGGGCCCTGGGCTTTAGCCTGGAATATCTCAAGCTGTATGGCCTATATAGCCTTAAGCACCCCAAGCCTAACCAACCTTTAGCAGATTTGGAATCTGATGAATGGCATAGTAGAAGGTGGCAGTCGCAGGAGTTGAGCTTTCCTTGAAGGAGACTTTATGGTTATGTGGTGCAATCCCTTGTGCCAGAGATTTGAGTTACACATTGGCTACTGTGAGAACAAACTGCTGGACTGGATGGGCCAGGAATCTGATCCAGGTGGGCACTGCTTATGTTCTTATAGAAGATGGATGGTTCTGTAATTAGCTGGTCCCTGCAGACTGGCCATCCAGAAGCAATTAACACTATCCAAGAAATCATCTTTGGTTAGAACGCTTTCCCTCTTACATAGAGAGAATTCTCACAGTGCACTTTCCAAGTTGTTAATTGGTTTGATGGTCTACTTTATGGTTATAAAGTATAAAGAGTTGGCAGTGGTGCAAGCTATTCCTTTCAGATTGTTGATGGCCACTGTACTTATTAAGTGACAAGTACTTATCACTGTCTTGTTTTAAGGCTGTGACCTCCCCTGAAGTAGAAAGGATATACAGAAAATGTATTTACTATATAGTTTTCTTCTTTGCTGTATACATATTTAAAATACAGATGAGCATGTTTTACACTTTCACAGGTTGAAGCAATATAATCTATTGTATCTTTTCAGCCTGTTGCTTGACTTCAGATCCCATCAGTTCTAACCAGTAGAGCAGATAAGGGATTCTGGGAGTTGTAGTCCAAAAGCATCTGGAAGATCATTGGTCCCTCCCTTCTTCCTCCCCAATCAGCATTCAGCTACCTTCGTTCTTGCTGTCTTTGTAACGTAGGCTACAACTGGATGCCATCAGACGTTGGTAGGGACTCTGGATTTTCAGCAGAATCTTTGCCAATACCTTAATTCAGCTGATTCTTGGAAGCAACTTGCTTCCCCAGCCTACAGCTAGAGATCTTCGTTTTGCAGAGAGAAAGCAGATTAGCTTTATTTTATTTTTATTAATCACATATCTCTTTGTTTTTCTAAGGCAGGGATGAATAGCCGTTTCATGGCTAGGGCCTGCATTTAATGGTTGTGGGGAGGAGAGCAAAAGCTGCAGTGAGCAGGTTTGCATATGAATGTATGAGGTTTATATGATGTATAGCCTGCTTTTCTGTCCATAGAGAATTCAGATCAACCAGGCTGGCCTCTGTTCTACACACAAAAAAAGTTGGAACCCTTGAAGCAGCCCAGTGAGGGTGGCTAGGCTCACCAGAAAATGGCCTCATGTCCGCTACCAAGTTCAGACTTGGTATTCCCCAGCCAGGTGCCCTTTGCATTGGCTGGACTACGGTCTCCACTGACCCCTTTCTGGCTTGGCCATTGCTTGTGCTCCATGCAAATAGTCCTCCCAACTTATCTGGAAGGTACCATGAGGCTTGGGAAGAGTGTTGCATCCCAGCCACCACATCGCATTAGCTCTTCAGATAAGCTGAATCTGAAAACAGACTCTTCTGTCAGCAAAAACGCTCTCAGCCCACAATTGGCCCAGGGGAAGGGGGTCCAACTTCCACAGTGCTCTCCCGTCCTATGTACTTCCAGTTCCAAGCATTGATTAGATTTAGACATGTTACAGCACGTCCTGATAGTGAGAATGCAACAGTTCCCACAGTGATAACCTTGCAATATTTTATTTAGTTGCTGTGGTTACTGGGTTATATATATTGCACAAGCCTCCTTTAGGCCATGCCACTGTGTTTTGTAGCAACAGCAGGTGCTCTAGAGGGCATTGCCATGTGATAGCCCAGAATTTGTGGCCCTATCCAATGTGGGCCTACAGCTTCCATAATACCTAACCATTTCCAAGGCCATCTGGGGCCAATGGGAGTTTGGAGTATTTTTCCTTAAGATTTTAAGGAAAAATCTTAATAACATAGGCTAATTGCTTCTGGTACCCAGTCCCAGTTAGACGAGGTCCAGCTGTTACTCAGATTCTGCTCTGAGCAACCTGCAGAAGGAGATGATTGGGTAGCACTGAAAATCTGGGTGTGGAGGTACAGCAGCAGTTCTTCATCATTTTTCTATTGTTTGGCTGAAGAACAAAACCCATTTGCCTGTATCCTGTTCTACCAATTCATCAGTGATGAATGTGGTTCTAAGCCCAATGCATGGATGAGAAATTCAGTTAAGATAATGGCTTTCGGGGCAGTGTAAACTAGCCGCCGCTTCTCAAAGGCCTGCTTGTCAGCCAAGAACAGAAGTGGAAGACTTGCCAAACGATTTGAAAATGGACTTGGCTCAACTTGTCTGCCAGCAGTGTGGAGGAGGGAAAGATGAAGAAATAGGGCTTTCTCACAGTGATGTTCCTTTAGGGGACCAAATCTGGATATTGAGTGGATGGTTCACGCAGAACTGTAATGTTAAATATTCTCTGGGAAGAGATCAGTCTTTTCTACATTGTATAAGAGCTTCTTTCAACTTAAATACTAGAGGTTCCTTACAGTAGATATAGCAGAATAGTTAAATTTTGGATCTATTTGAGTTGCTTTGGCCATTAACATGTTCTGATCTGGAACACCAAGGGGTGCCCAGTTCTGCATGGCCAAAAGAAAAGGAAAGGCATTGCTTGAAAAAGAAGGGAATGATTTGGGTAAAAGGTGTATATGTAAATACACAATTATAGAAGCACATTTAGGGATAATTTCTGCAGTTTAAATAGAAACACAATATTTTACACAATTCAAGGAGGGAAGACTAACCAGGTGACTTCCTGACTGCCCTATTTGCTGTCCAAATGCTGATCTGTTGATGAGCATCTTCTTTATCCCTAAACCAGATCAGAGCTGCTCAGCCCTTTCAACTGATGAGAGTCCTCTAGTCAGACACACGGCCATCCTGTTTTTCCTTCCAGTTTTCTTTTAAAATAGTGACCAAGAAAAAAGACAGATGATTTGAAACTCAAGCAGAACTATGAACTGTAATACGGTTTCTTTGGTTTCGTTTGTCATGTTATGTGAATCCAGCCACGATGGCTTGTAAGTTTAAGGTTTAGTGTGTTGTGTGAACCCAGCTGGTTGTAGCCTATTAATGAGCAGGCAAAAATGTGCGATTATTTTAAAATTTGAGCTGCAGAGTGCTGGGTATTGAGTAATGATCTCAAATTACAGGAAGGCATATTCTGGCTGACAAAAACTTCTTAATGATGAGAGTAGTTTGACACTGTAAACAGTTCTCTAAAGATGTAGTGGACTTTCCCTTTGTGGGAGATGTTGAAACCAAAATGTGCTGGAAATGCTTTGAATTTTTTCACTGACAGGGCAGTTGACTGCAATGGTCTAAGTCAGTGTTTCTCAACCTTGGCAACTTTAAGATGTGTGGACTTCAACTCCCAGAATTCCCCAGCCTGTTGAAGTCCACACATCTTAAAGTTGCCAAGGTTGAAAAATACTGCTGTAGAGGGAGGTCATATAAGAGTTTAAAAAGACTTTTACAAAAGGCTGGGTTCACCTGCTGCACAAACATCTACTTAATGGTGGCTTATACCAAATAGCCTGGACCCATTTCCCCAGCTAGGGTATCTTGGTGCTCCATTTCTTTGAGGATCTGTCCCACCAACATACCTCTGTGCCTCTAGTGCAAATCTTGATTCTCCAACTCCAGGTATCTCACCATTTTCTTCAAAAGGAGAGTTCTAATGATTAGCATTTTTGAAACTTTGGCAGCCAAGAAGCAGAGCTCCTCTTCACCTCCACGGGAGAACTCAGATGGAGAAAAATCTTTAATTCTGCTGGCTGCTTGACCTCCAGTCAGAGCCCTCCTCCTTTATTCCAGTTCATTTGACTTCTTGGACAGTTACCAGTTCTGAAGAGCTAAACTTGCGGTGATAGTTTGTCTAACTGAATCACAGCTGTGCGACTTGCATTTTCCTCTCCTGGGACACTATCAACTCAGGTCTGATCCAGGAGAGCAGAAAGCCCTCAGCTCTGCAGAGGGATGCAGAGCCTGTCAGGGGCAGCTTTCCCTCGCTGGGAAGGAGGACAGAGGCAGGTGCCCAAGGGAGCCTTTTGCTCAGGGAGTGGCGCTACCTGAAGAGAGGGGCTAGGTGACACTTCTGGGACCAAGGGATGCTCTGGATGGGCTGGGGTGGGGGTGGGTGTAGGTGGGATGGCAGATTGGCTCGGGTGCCACCTCGGTTGCTAACTGCACAGGGCTGGCTGCTGTGGAGACGCTTTTGCTTTCACTACAGCCAAAAACATTTCTCCCTGTGTTGTGCAGCCTGTTTGTTCTGTTCTTGGCATCCTCTCCAAAGGCCTGAAACAATACAGCAGGCGAAAGGCAGCGACGGGCTCTGCCATCATCCATCCGTTGACCTCTCCCACCCCCCGCCCCCAGTCCAGTTGGTTGCCTTCTCTTCCTCTAAACACACACACACACACCTACCTTCAGGGCCTTAGCCCAGAAGGCAGCAGCAGCAGCAGCAATGCTTTGATCTGGTTTGTTCCCTGATACCATGGAGATTGTTTGGTTCCGTCTAAACAGACTTTTTTTTTTTTTGCGCCCTTCCGTCCTTTTTGCCTTGTGCACGATGCTCCAGATTCCTAATGGCCTAGATCACAAATGACCTGCCGTGGCCCCGCAGTTCTTTTTAGGCCTGCGGCTGGCAGGGAGGGCAGGCCTTCTGGGTGGGTGGGCAGAGAAGACGAGAAGAAGAAAACGAAGGGGTGTGCAAATGGGCAGCTGGGTTGGGCATTATGAAGCCAAGTGGCTGTTAATTCCCAACGCTTGGGCTCAGCCTCATGAAGAGGAGAGCAGGATGATGAGTTGCAAGTCCCTCTGACTGTGCCTGGGAGCAAAATGATGAGCTCACCCTGTGTCCTTCGCAACAGGAAGAGTGGATGCCAGCCAGCAGGGCCAAAGCTCTGTGGCTTCTGTTTAACCGATCCCCACCCAAATCTGAGGTTGCCGGTTTACCAGAAAGAAGAAATACCCAAAGTGTCATTCCTCTGATGCTGCACGTGGCACCGCCCTTTCCCAAGGTACTTTTAGGTGCAGCGCATAAGGATGTCAGTCTCCGTGGTGATTTTTCGTTTTTTAAAACAGCATGTTCCATCAGTCATAACTAATTGATGGTATACTGGAAAGCTATACCCCCATGAGCTTTTTAGATCCCTTTGTTTACTCATTGGTGCTTTACTCTTTTATCCCTTTTATCTGTTTTTAGTTGTATTTGTTTATACATCTCTCTTAAAGGTTTAATAAATAAGGAAATAAAGTTTGTGGGGTGGGTGGTGGCAGTATGCATGGAATTTTCCACCTGAGGAGAAATCCTGATCCTGCGGTAAGCTCAGAAGCCAATAGGAGGTGGACCTCCTGATGTCAGGGGTTGGGGTCAATATATATGGACTTCTTAATATTTACAGGTATTGATTAGATTTATAAGCTGCCCAACTTCATCCTGACTTTGTGTTTTGTCCCAAAGAACAAGGCAATGACCTCCATCAAACCGAAACCCCCATGTTATCTTCACAACAACCCATTATCTTATACCGAGAAAGTGCAATTCACCCAAAGCCCCCCAATGATTTCTCTGTGGAAGAGTGGAGACTTGAACCTGCGTCAGCCTGGTCCTAATCACTCTTAACCTAGAGGCAGGCAACCAAGATCCAGATCATCAGAAACAACTAATTTTTAATGGTAAGATTTCCCACCATTTGGCACTGAAGAGGCACAAAATAAGGGTATGAAACCTTTGCAAAACTTAATGCGTCTGATAGATTATGTGCCATCAAGTTGTTTTCTACACCTAGTGACCACAGAGATAGATTTTCTCCATGATGATCTATCCCCAAGCTATTCCTTCAAGTCTGCCAATGGTGCACTCATTGCCACTGTAACTGAGCCCATTCAACTTGCTGCTGGTCCTCCTCTTTTCTTCCACCTTTCCCAGCATTGGAGCCTTCTCTAGAGAGCTGGGTCTTCACATAATGTGTCCAAAGTAGGATAATTCGAGCCTCGTCATTTGTGCCTTAATGCGCCTACATCCACTTAATCCCCTCTTCCAAGATGGAAAAAATCAGGCTGAAAGAGCGCCATCATCTTTTGACAGATGCATCCTCCTGAGACCAAAATAGTCATGTTGTAAGTGGTTTTGCCATGCTGAAAGACACCCACCCTTGGGCTAACCACCGAGTCTCACTTGTTCAAGTAAGAGCAATAAAGGAAAGGGCTGATCTGGATTGTTCATAATGACACCTTGAATTTTGCAAGCGCTGTCCCAGGACTTTAAAAATGACCCAGGCCCAGCTGGGAAAAATACAGTTTGAAAGTCTCAGAGCAGAAGGAAATGGCTCAGAAAACAACACTCTCTGTTTACAGAGAAACCAAGTTAAACTAAAGTGTCTGTGAAAGAGAGATTTCTCAGAGAGGAAGAGCCAGGAGCAGTTAGTTCTCTTCAAGTGCATGGGAAGCGCTCTGTTCTCATTCCTCTGTGGGATGATTTGTTGATTGTCACACCGTTTGCCTAACAACAGGGTCATGCCCTCAAACAAAGCGTTTACACAGTAGAGAGCTGGAAGGAGAACGCCTCTGCGCAGATCTTTGTGAGCTTCACCCCAGCCTTAGTTACACAGAGGGTGAGCCTGTGGAAATACGGCAGGCGGTTTTGAAAATCCATCCACCCATTTTTTTCACCAAATGCCACCCGTGGTTCCACTCAGGCAGCCTATGCTCCCTAATGTCATCAGTGCCTTTTAAAAAAAAAGTCTCCTAAAAGATGTTTAGTATTTTTCAAAATAGGGTCAGACCCTAACTCAGAAGAACCAACAACAGAATCTGTGCCTGAGCCTTTCAATTTCCCAGTATGCCCGAGGCAATCGCTTTTGTTAAGCATTTTTATCTTTGCCTTCAGTCAAGAACATTTCCCCCAAATAATTTGGGAAGTTAAGTGTGACAGTCCCTGCACTCAGGATCCGAACCTGAAAGATCCGACAGAAAAGGAAAAGTGACATGGAGGGAGGAAAAAAGGAAATTTGGGCATTTGTTAGGTACTGACTTCACCAGGTAGCAGTAACTGTTCGGTGTCTAGATTGAACTTACCCCATGAGCACTTCTTGAACCTGTATGCAAATTGGAATTCACTTAAGATGCCAACCTTGATGCCTTCTGCAGGTTTGCAAAGCAGTTTGCGATCCAAACTGTGCACATAATAGGTTTCCTTTTATGCAGTTATATATAATTCCTAATATAATTAGGATTTATACTTATATAACAATATAATTAGTTAAATTTTATTACCTTGTTATACCTCTTCCTCTTACGATTAGGAAGTGGGAATGTTTCTGATTCTGAGTAACAGTTTTTGCAACTTGTGGCAGAGAAATAGCCCAGATGTTGATATCAGTTTACATTTCTTTGAATTTTTGTTGTTGAAAATGACAGCGATCAAGAATTTAAAAGCTTGATGTTGCAGTAAATATAAATAGCCCAGTCAGTCAACAAATCTAGCAATTTTACAGAAGCAGCTTCTGTTTGTAATTGAGCATGTCATCTCATCTTTAATGTTTAGGCTGACCATACGTCCCGTTTTGAACAGGACAGTCCCGTTATTTTAACATTTCCCGACCGTCCCATCATTTTAATATAAATGTCAATTTTGTCCCATTTTTTCAAAAACGTTGGAGCCGTTATTGGGAAAAACGGGAAAAAATTGAAATTGAAATTGAAAAGGAAGCTGACTTGGCAGTAGTTCTCAATCCGGTGGGAAACCCAGAGCGGAACCGCAGGAACAGCTGATCAGTGGTGAGCAAGAGGAAGAGTCGCTGCCGCCAATCAGTGCAGTGGAAGGCAGTCAGAAAAGTGCGCCCAGCAGAAAAGAAGCCGATTGGCTCGCAGGCCAAAACAGTGGGAAGAAAATAAAATAAAAGGGCGCACCAGAGAGGAACAGGTTGTTGGGGACAACCGTTCACTAGACTCCTCCATTCCTGTCCTCCCATCCCAGCTCGCCACCACCCTCAGCCCTCCTGCAACCTCTCCGCCCAGTGCCACCCCTGCATCAGCCTCTCTGGACCCAACCATTGCCGCACCTCCCACTCCTGCTCCTTCCCAGCTTACTGTCGATAACGTTTTTTATCACCTTTTTCATGAATATGGAATATTACATAAGTTTAACTCTGTCCCGTTTTGCCATCCCTATGTCCCGTTTTTGTCTCAAGGAAATATAGTCAACCTATTAATGTTTAATCTCATGTTTTAATGTAAGCCACCAAGAATTGGTAGATTGTGGCAGGATATAAATGTAACCAATCAATCTTAATGCTTTGCTAGATGTTAGTGTCAATAATACTCTGCTGGATTTATAATGGGTCAAGAGTGTATTTGGAAGGTAAAGGCAGATATCTGGGTGGGTGGGGACATTCCTCCCTACAGCACTAGGAGGTCATATGTATTTATATTATCAAAGCTGCCTAGCATGTCTTTCCTTCCTCCAGCTTGACTATCAGTTACAGGCATTTAGGTGTCCCAAGAGGCTCAGCTGCCAAGGAAGCATGGCTAGCTAGCTTTGTTTGTCTCCCACCATAACACCCACCCACCCTGCTTTTTTGCAACAGATCACATTTATTTATTCCCTTTGCAGGATTCATCTTTGTTTAACCCTGAGTGGGGTGTGCCTTAGAGGTCATCTGATCCAACCTCCCATTCAGTGTAGCTCTATATATCAAATCAAATCAAACCAAATCTTTCTTGCGGTCATAGACCAGCATATAGTTCTATATAGGAAGACCTCTACCTGTTTGGCAGATGGCTGCTCTGTCTTTCCTTCACTACATCCAGTGAAGAGGGTTCTCCTCCCTTCTTAGCTGTTAGGAAGTTTTTCCCAAGGTTTGATCAAAATCTATATGCCTGCCAATTTCACCAAATAATACTAGTCTTGTTTTGAAACAGACAGGGGAAACAATGCTGTTCTGTTTGACAGCCTCCAGACAGCTTCCCTTTTTCACCTTTGGATTATACACTTGAAGCCATTTCTATTGATTTCTCATTGGTTCTTTGTGTGTATGTGGGTGGGCATGAGTAGGCAAGACCACAGGATTTAATGTTGGCCTTGCACAGCCCTTAGCCAGGTCAGTTGAAGCCTAGCAGATGCATTTACAGAACCCTGTGAACATGGGTTAGCTTTAATCTTGTTAATATTTTTAATGGCTTAGCATGATACACAAACCCAGATGTTTTAGCTCATGTATGTATGGTTTAGTCCACTGTGTGAACCTAGAAAATGGGTCAGTTCAACAACCAAGGATATTGTATGAACAAACACTGCTAGATCTGGATCTCTGACAGTCATGGCCTTTCTCTCCTGAAAAGTCCTCCCCTATATCCCAAAGAGATGGAAGACAGTTGGCATGCATCACAGTGTGAATGTGGGTTCTTTGACAGCTGGATGTGTTTTTACCCTGAAGGACAATTGCTTCACAAAGAAAGTTGGTGGGGGCTTTCCTGTTCTTCTACTATAGGGGAAATCTATGTGGTCGCTCAGAGTCAACAATGATTTGATGACATCTAATCAATCAATCACTATATACAACCAGGTCAGCTCATCAGCCCTCCTGACCCAGTTGCACTCCAAGGCCATCGCAAGCTGCTTCTCCCAGATTCTCTCTCCTTTTTCTGACTCACACCAGCACAACAGCAGTCAAGCCAGGCCTCTAAACCCCATATGCCACAGCATGCAAAGCACACTCTCAGTCCTTGGCATCTCTGGGTTTTACTGTTTTTAAATTAAATTGTTGACACTGATGGGAAAGATCAGAACAGGGCAGGAGCCTCCAACTTGGTGCCCTCCAGCTCGGGATGTTAGGACCCAGAGTCCCACCGATTTGGAAAGGACCATGCTGGGAAGAGCGCAAGCAGACGGGGCTGTTCGGACGCAAAAGCCACCCCGGCGTCGGAGAGCTTGCTGCGTCGGCTGCACATCATCAGGGACGCCAGCAGGGATTAAATTCCCCCGCGCAGCCCCCGACAGCCGCGGAGCAAGGTTCAGCGGGCCGAAACGGGTCTCGCGGCTACGGCGGGGCCGCCTCCCTCCCGGGCGAAGGGCGAGGGGGTCTCTCCCGCTCCCTTCCCCGCGGTGCCAGCTTCGTCCATCTGTCCCGGCGGCGTTTCCCTTCGCCCTCGCTCCAGTGGCCCACTTGGCCCGGGCCCGGTGTTTGGCAGGCGGTCGCAGCTCGCCCCCGCCGCCCCGGACGCCTCCCTCGCCCTGCCCCCCCCCGCGCCCTGGCTGTTCTGCCCACCCCACCCCCCGCCGCTGTGTCACTCGGGTCTCCATGGAGACGGGAATCAACAGCCGAGCCTCGCCCGGACGGCCGCGCCGCCCTTCCCTCAGCAGCGCGTTCTGCAAGGCGCAGCGCGGCGGACGGCGAGCGGGGTAAGCAGCGCGCGCGCGGGGCGGCCCAGGGGAAGCCGGGGTGGGCTAGGGACGGCTCCAGCTGGATCCCGAGGCCGGGGGAGCGACTGGGTTTGCAGTCGGAATCGCGGCGGATCCTTCGCCTCTCGCTTCCCACGAGCGCCGCTGCAGCTGCAGCTGCAGCGACGCGCCCTGCTCCCGTTCAACCGGGGTGCACACCCGGCGGCCTCTGCGCATCCCTTCTCCAAACCGCCTCTCCCTCTCTCTTTCTATTTCGTGCATGAAGATGCTCATTCAGAATGTCGCAGCGCCTTTCTGGGCGCGCTTCCTTGCAAATCAGCCCCACTGACATCTCTGTCATAGATGGCAATGGACAATGGACCGGTTCCCAGAACCTGACACCCTCCAGATGCTCCGGAGTCGGACCCACATCCCCCATGATTTTTGGCCAGTTGGCAGAGGGTGAAGGGCCCCCCGGGAGGGCGCCATGTTGGAGACAGTGCTAGAAGCTTTCCTTTTTTGTTGTGTGCAGCGCAGACAACATGGTGACGTCATTTTGCTCTAGACTAATTAATTCGGAATACGGTCTTGTTTCTAGTTTTTCGACCAGGCTGTATTGAAAATGTTAGAAAATCCACTCTCTCCGCTATCCTAATGCTCTGATTGCGATGCTTGTCTCTCTCAGGTATCTCTAAGTCCTGCGAATGGTCTTGGTTTCCCATTAGTTGTGGCTGGATGCCCGTTCCTCTCCCTGGATCTGTCTGCTCCCACTGTAGGGCTGTTCAATCCTGACCCCTTAGAACACTGTCCTTGGTCCCCGCTGCCGTTTGTTTGCCTTTATGATTGTTAATAAGGATGCAGAGGAAGCAGAAATGTCATCTTGAGATGTACAGATTTTAACTGCAGATGCAGAGAGATATGCAGAAATGGTATTTAGATCAATCTGCTTGATGCTTGATGCTTTTTGTTTGAGTAATTTGAAAATGGCAAGTTAAGCTCTAACAGGGCAAGTTAAGCTTAGCTGAGCTTTACCTATGGATTTCCACTGGTACATTTTACATTTACAACCTCAGAACCTTTTCATTCTGGACTAATCTGTCTGTATGACAAGATCCTGTTCTGCGCTCTTGTTTATAAGCCTGAGGAGCAATTATGAGGCTGGATCAACAGCTGACCCAACTATTTCAACAAGTCAATAGACTTGAGATGACCCTTTGTATATGGACTATTGAGGAACATAGGGCCACCTTAGGTCCATCTTGGACAAGATGCCTGGCATTCACTTTTACATCCTTGCAAGAATTGCAAGCCAGTCTACAAGAAAAGTCCCAGATGCATTCTTTTAACACCTCCAGTTTAAAGGATCAAGTAGCAAGTGATGCCAAGGCATCTTTGCACAAAACCTTACAACCTTGTTATCAGAGTAGACAAGATAGAGGCAGAAGCTAAAGATCTGCTGGGTTGCATTAGATCTGTCCAAGGGTTTCTGAATGCTCCTGATGCAATGATCACAAAAACAACAAGCGCTTATTTCCTTTTCTAAACCAGGCCATCTACATTTTGGTAGCATTTCAGTTTAAGCACTGATCCTGGCTATTGAAAACAAACCCCAGCGTGGAGAAGCACCTTGTTTTGCAGTTTCACATCTGCCATCTTGAGACATGATTTTGTGCCTGGCTCTGGCACACAGAAGTCTAGAGTAGGGGCAGGAATCTGTGTTCTTTTCTGGGCCACGAAGCTGCAACTCCCAGCATTCCCATCCAGCTTGGCCAATAGAATGCTGGGGGATTCAGATCAGTAAGATCTGGAGGGCCACACAGTCCTCACCCATGCTAGTGACAAACAGGCTTGATCCTGGAAAATTGTCTGGAATGATAGCCCCGTTCCTAAAAGAGCTTGCTTCTGATTTTTTATTCTGTATTCCTGGTCCTTATGACCATAGGTCAAGAGCCTAAGAGTCTGAAAAGAGCAGTTAAGCATCCCATGTAAAAATGTGCTTAGCTGTCCTTCAGTCTATCTGCATTTCATATCCTAGCAGGAATGAGTTGAGCAAGAGATACTCCTGTGACTGGGAGTTGCTTCTGGGTCAGTGATAGAGTATATATTTCTCCTGATTTTAGTGAACCAGCCAAAGCTGGAGAACAGACAGTGGGGTGTTGCAGCCCTCTGAGGTGAACAGGGCTGCAAATTTTAGGACTGGCATCTATTAGATAAGCTTGTGTGATTGCGGGTGGCTTTGTTCCCATCACAGAGCTAAGTCAGTAAATATGCATAAGTCTACCTTGCAGATCTGTTCATATTGATGCATAGAAAAGGTCCCTGGGAAGAAAAAACAAAACTATGAGGTCCTCTCAGGTATCCCAATAGGGTTAAGGATCAGAGATTATGCTCCCTGGCTGTCCACCCATCAAACGGACAAGAACAGCTTTTCTAAAGATGGAGTTTGCCAAGTTGCAAATTAATAAAAGCAATTTTGAATATTCACTTGTTGATTAACTCTTTACCATAGTCTTCCCCAACATAATGTGTATGGCACCTCTGTCCTCCAGAATTCCAGGGAAGAAAGCCAGTTTGGTCTAGTGGCTAAGGCAATGGGCTAGGAACCAGGAGGCTGTGAGTTCTAGTCCCACCTTAGGCATGAAAGCCGGCTGGGTGACCCTGGGCCAGTCGCTGTCTCTCAGCCCAGCTCACCTCACAGGGTTGCTGTTGTGGGGAAAATAGGAGGAGGAAGGAGGATTAGGTATGTTTGCTGCCTTGAGTTATTTATAAAAATAATAAAGGCGGGATACAAAATAAATAAATAAAAATAAATAAGTAGGCCAAAATTAGAGAGAAAGTGCATATATTTATTGTACATTTATATATGGTTCTGGGCAGCTTACACAGACATTAACATAGAAAATCCAAAGAATAAACACCACCATTATCAGCATAGAAAATTCTGGATAAAAAAAAGATACTCTGAGGGTCTTTCTAGGTTTTAATGAGGACAGGTCAGCATTACCTCCCATGGCAATTTATTTTACAGTATAGAACTCAGCACACACAGGTATCTGTACACAGAATGGGTCTCAGGGAGTACGACAGCTCTGCAAAGTGGGTAGAGCTGCATTATGCATGTGGCTTCAGCCCAAACTTATTTTTTTTCCTGCATGTGTGGAGGTGATGTTTTTAGAGGCTATTCTTTTTTTCCCTTTGTTTTTTAAAACAACATGAATCTTATTTTAAGATGTAGATTACAGATATGTTTCTTTCCCAAAGCAGCAGAAAACACACTGCCAATTTTAGAGGGTCCAAAGAAAGAAATTTGTATCTGAGGGTGGAGAATGACTAGCCCAAAAGATACAATTCCCATATAAAAGCCAATTTGTTTGTTTGCTTGTTTGTTATTTTTTGTAGCATGACCAACTCAAAGGAAGCTAGAGGGTGGGTTACAGCAAGTTGAAATGGTAAACACAACATAAAATAAAGCTAAATTTAAAAAACAACAATAGCCATAATCAATCTTCCTCCACAATGGACAAGTTAGCTCGGGTTAAGTCTATCATACGTTGCAGTGCATTTCAGAAGGTGTTCAGAAGACCAGCATTGCTGGTCAAAAAGTCATGGAAATTCAAAATCCATGCAAAAGACTCAAAACTCCGGAGACCAGCTAACTAGAATCTGAAACTGTGACTCAACATGAGTTTGTAAGCTTTTATTTAAAGCTAACTATGGTTTGGTCTGATGAACTCTAGCATGGCAGTGGCCATTGTTCTGCCTTGAGGAGTGGAACTGCACTGTGGAAGGAGAAATGAATGCTGATAGGAGTATAAGTGAAAGCCAATAATGAGGTCTTAACTGTGCCTTGCTTGTGGTCCATCTTTGGAATTTGAAACGTGGTTTGGATTCTTCTTGATGTGATTGTTAGTGCAAACAGTGGGTTCGGCCTGATGTCTGAAATGAGCCAGGATGTTGGGTGGGGAGGCCCTGTCAGTGCACACTTGTATGTTTGTTTATGTATCCAGGATCTTTGGAGAGAATGCAACTGGCCCAACCGTGCGAGTTAGGCAATCTGCTGAAAGAGTCCCTGTGTACCTTGAACAGGGCTTGAGCAAATACCTTGAGCGACTGCAAAACAGAAGGAGTGTTTGAAATAAAGACAATAACTTGGAGCCATCACCCATGATGTGGCTGAATCACAATCTGCAGAACAATCATCGTTCTGGGGACAACAGGGCTCTTGCTCACACTCAACATATAGAATGTGAAGAGCAGCTGCATGTGTGTGTTTGTGCTTGTGTTTGACTGCAAATTACAGAGGAAGTGTGAATTCCCTAAATATTGAAGGACTTGAACTGAATGGGGATACTAGAGGCCTCCATAGAAAAATGTGTCTTTTACTGTGTGCCTCTCCAGATCCTTGTCCATTTTTAAAAATGACATAGAGTTGTTCCTGGAAATCTGCCCCCATATCAGGAGCCTGTGTGTGTAAAGAAAAGCCAAAGCTCTTTATGAAGTCTAGGTCTGTGACCTATAATAAAATTGGATTCAGTCAGAATTCATGCAGTGGATTCCTATGTTCGCAGTACAGTGTAACAATTTTGCATCCACTGCATTTATTTCGGTGCATGCAGGTATGTCTTGGTCAATCTGTGTCCATCTTTCTCCTCCTTCTTTTGTCATCCCCTCTCAGATGCCCCCAACCCTGGAGCTGGTGGTGAAGCAGAGATAAGAATGAATGCATAAACACTCCCTCTCACACACACATCCGCACATGTCTCTGTGCGGAGTTCAGGACACACCATCCTCCCTGCCGCAACAGCATCCAAAGATCACAACCCACCCGTAGCAACAGTTGCCAGGCAACACAAACTCTGGCCACACCAACAGCCAAACTCACATGTCTGTTTTTGTTTAATGTCAGGCCGTAACTATGGTCTTGGATCTGGCAAAATCCCAGGCTGGCTGGTGCCCTAACAGGGGAAGCAGGGCTGCTGAGGGCAAATGCTTAGGAACGATGGGCAGGGTTATTCAAGAGCAGTGACAGAGCAAAGCCCCTGCTGATTTCTTGCAGGGAATTAGTACCTTGGATAGCCTCCCTTTCTGCCTTGCAGTCAGTGTTGGGCAGAGCCAGCTCTACTGTTGGGCAGAGGGAAGCACCTGCCTCAGGCAGCAGATCTGGGATGTCAGGAAAGGTAGCAAAGTGTTCCTTATATAATGCCTTTTCTTTCTTTTTTTTCTGTCAAAGGTTTCTTTAGCTTAAATAATTTGGCTCACTTTGGGCAACTGGCAAGAATTGGGGGGTGGGGGGAACAGTGCCGCTTGCTATGCCACCTGGACTGCACAATGTCTCGGGAGAGCCAGGGAAGAGATCTTCACTCAGGACTCAGTGAGAAAGTAGTCCTTTGCCTAACCTTACCCCTGGGGTAATTCTTGAGTAGACTTTGTCCCTTCTTGGAGAGACCAAAGCTTGGGCAGCTCATAGGTTGACTGACATTGCAGAGAATTAATGGCCTTCAATCTGGAGGCCAGAAATAAGAGTAAATCAGTAGAACTTTGCACTGCAGTAAACACACAGAAGAAGGCATGGCTCTTGTGGTTATTTAAACATATGTGGCAAAGGTTGCCACCCTGAAATCCTTTTTGTTTTTCTTCTGAGTAGTGGTGGTGGCCCATGGAGACTGTGGAAGCCTCACTGACCTTTCTCCTGAGCCCAGAGAGAAACCAAGAGATTGATGGTTTCTTTCTGCTAATGGTTTCTCCCTCCCTCTGAGTAAGCTGTTCTCTATTATTAATTCAAGCAGAGAAGCTATTAGTTTGCTAGAAGAATGCAGGGTGGTATGTGAGTGTGTGCGCAAAAGTGTGTCTGTTTATCAGTACGCTGATTTATACACACAGCTTCCAAATCAGTACTAGTTGTGGCTCTTCAGGCTAGAAAGGTTTAAAGTAATTCTTGCATCACAGCAAAACCTGAGAACCTTCCATTAATCATTATATAGTGGTTTTACTATAGAATGCAAAACTAATGATTGATGCCTACAAAATTTCTGACTCAGCTGAATCAATCCAGGTGATCAATGGCATGAGGGATGTTGCAGCGAGATCCCCCTCACATCCTACACAATTTCTATTTAGTGGCATTCCAAATTGCCTCCCTTTCAGTCCAATATTTAGGGTTGTGTTTTTTTTACAATACAACTACAGCTTTATAGTTTAACAGTATAGTATTTTTACAATACTCTATTATGTCTTTAGCATATTTAGAGGTTTTATTATTTTTATTTTATTTGATACTTAAAAAAGAAAACACCACTGAGAAAGAGAAGCAGAACGGGAAAAAAAGAACGAAAAACAATGGAATAAAAGGAAACAGCATTAAATAAATAGAAAAGAGGTTCACAAGTATTATAAAACTGAATGAAATGGAGTAACAATTTTGAGATAACGTAAATTTTGTCCTATGTGTACTTAAATACCTTATATCATTTAAAAACTTCAGATCATTATTAAAACCAAGTTAATGTGCAATTATAAAGGATGATCATTGGCCTGATACAAATAAAAATAAAGGTTACAATAATTTCTGTCTAAACTTAAAAAAAAATCTTTAGCAAATCAAAATCTAAGCGTTAGGATCTTACGTTAGAAGAAACACAAACTTTATGTATGGAATTATAATCGAAAAATGGTTTCCAAATTCAGACGGATTGTTATTTTGGACATCAAAGCATATTCCCCACAACTTGATTTGCCATTCTTCTATAGAGGGAATTATATGCAATTTGCAATAAGGAGCAACTTTTTGATCCAATGCTGAAGAACATTTCAAATAATTTCTGTCTCATATGTCTTACTCTTTCTGTTTTTTGATTGCTCTTTATGTAACAACTTGGAACAGATTTGTTTTTTCTTGCTTCAGGCAGAGGGGTGGAAATAACAAGGAAGCAGAATTGGGCTAAGCATAGGAGTAACTTCCTAATAAAATTGAAACATAAATTCAAACAGCAGAACAGACTTTCTCAGAAAATGGGGGACCCTTTTTAGTGGAGATGCTTAAGGAAGGGACCATCAGCCTTCTGCCAGGAATTCAGGATTTACAGTAAACAGGGCTCTGATAAGAAACCATGTTTTGTTGGCTAAGATAGATTAATGTGTGCATTTTCATGCACAAAGCCTCCAGACCTGCAGCAGATATGGCTTTGGCACAAAAAAAGTGGTCAAGCCTGATCTAAAGGAATTCTTGTATAATTAGAAAACTTGAAAGCCCTCCAGTCATCCTTAGGTAGCATCTCTGATATAATTAACTCAATAGTATCCCTGATTAGTATCACTAATTATTCATACCTACACAATTTCTGTTTAATTGCATTCCAATTAAATAGACTGCAGTCACTGCAGAAAAAAATCTAGAAGGAATATGTACCATTAATTGCTCTGACTTAGTGGGGAGATCCTCTTAAGATGTATTGTAGCATTCTGCTCATCTTTGGTTTTCATGATTCCCATCCATCACCCACGTTTGACCTCTGAAATGAAACAAATAAAGGATTGACTGACTTTTAGCACAGTGGATCTGGATTCCATCCCACAACCATTTTGCAGAAAAGCAGTTACATAAACTGGCTTGAAGACAGCCTCAGAGAGGAGGGAGGAGGTAACATCAGAGAGGTTTTAGAAAATCTGTATGAGGTGTAGGCAACCTGGAGGCCTCAGAGTACAACTTGCACAATAACTTGCCCTTGGCCCCAGTGGATGAAATTTTTTTCCTCTTAAAAGTTGTTTTGGATTCTTATAGATTAGAAGTAATGTGCTAGGGATTTTTAAAATTTAATTTAATTTTATTTATCAAATTTTTATTACCGCCCATCTCCCCCCCAAAGGAGGGACTCTGGGCGGTTTTGATTCCACTAGGATGCAATTCCACTAGGAATTGCATCCTAGTGGTTGGGACAGAAGAAGACTGTGGGAGGGGCTAGAAAGAGAAGGTGGGGTGTTGTCCTTTCTCTTCTCTTGATGTTCCCTCCTCCTCCTCCTCCTCCCTCTTCTGTCCTTCTCTTCCCCTTCACACATCAGGCTGCAGAAAAGGGAGAGAATCTTCTTTCAAGGGGATTAACTGATTGCAAAGGGCTTTTGAAATAAGGTCCAACAGCCACATATTTTATTTGTTACATATTTAGTTATTCATTTGGTATCTCACCTTTTCTTTAAGAGCTCCGAGTGGCTTGTGAGGACAGGGTTCACTCCTTATTTTATTCCTACAATAAGAACCATGCAAGAGAGGTTGTGTTGTGATGGAGTGACTGGCCCAAAGTCACCCCGTGAGCTTCATGACCAGTGGGGAGGTCCAGCCTGAGTGACTCTATCTCACCTCAGTGTCTTACACAACATACCAGACTAGCATATGAGTTGCCTTACCCTGCCAGGTTGCCTTACCCTGCCATTGGCCCAAGTGGGGTGGAACTAAAGTCCAAAAGCATTTGGAGGGCATTGGGTTGCCTCCCTCTTCCAACATCTGGGATGTTACTCATATTGCCTACAGCCTGGATCTGAACAGATGTTCCTGTGTTTTGAAAGGGCACAATGGCCGAGAGCACAGACATGGCAACCTTGCAGGAAAGCTTCCGGAAATTTGCCATCTATGGAGACACCAAAGCGACGGGGCATGAAATGAATGGCAAGAACTGGGCCAAGCTGTGCAAAGATTGTAAAGTGATTGATGGAAAAGGGGTTACCAGCACCGACGTGGACATTGTCTTCAGCAAGGTGAAGTAAGTGTCTCTTCTGTGGTAGCTTCTTGACAAGGCTTAACTTCTGAAGCAGAGGAGCTCTGAAATGAGAGTTTTCAAACAAATGTAGAACACAACACTGAAGCTTATTAACACTGTATTTTTAATGATTTGTCTGTTCATTTGATATATTGTCTTTCTTCCAGGAGCTTTAGGCAACATATCCTCCAAAACTTTAATCTTCTCCCCACTTAAATAAGAATAACACAGGAGAGACTGTCTTAAAAGCTTTTTTTCCTCCTTAGTAATGTGAATTATATATGCTAAATCAGCTTCCTGGTGATTTAGGGTAGTGAGGAATTTCTGGAGGACACTCTTGTTCAAAATGTTCCAAAAATCCACATTACAGGTGTGGAGAGATAGGAACTTTGCACATGTTTAGAACAGATATATTTTTTTGGTCAAGCACAGGATGGAAAACATTCTACTGGACAGAATTGTGATTTCAGTTGATGTGTCAAATGCCAGCTTCAAACAAATAACAATACTGATTTAGCTCTGGATGGTGTTGTACTCCCCCGTAGGGTTTGCAACCTGAGAATTTTTCTGTCTTCTCACCTTTTATTTCAACAGTAGGTGGAGGCTACAGCTGGAAGAGCCTTTTGTACAAATATACCAGTGGCATCCTTTCCTAGATCAGGAAGCAGGGTCTTGTCACCTCATGGTTGGCCTACTGCAACTTTTTCTACCTGGGGTTCCTCTTGATGGCCATTTGGAAACTTAGACTGGTACAGGGGAGGTAGTTATGGGTGTACTTAGCCCAGGTAACATCGCTGCTCCAGGAGATGATGCATTGGCATTCCAATTCAAAGGGCTGGTTGTCATCTTTATATCCCTACATGGCTCAGGACAGGATAGCTTCAAGAACGCTTTCTCCTAAATGAATCTTCCTGTCAATGAGATCAGGGAAAGAGGGATTGCTGAAGCCTCTGTGTTCAAGGAATTCCATCCACAGAGGTCCTGTGATTGAGATTTCTCAGTGGTGGCCCCCCTTCGGGGAAACAGCTTGCCCTAAACATCTGGACCAAGAGCCAGTTTGGTGTAGTGGTTAAGGCACTTAACCACTACACCAAGGAGGAGGCCAGGAGACCATGAGTTGTAGTCCCGTTTTAGGCCAAAGCCAGCTGGGTGACTTTGGGCCAGTCACTCTCTCTCAGCCCTAGGAAGGAGGCAAGGGCAAACTTCTTCTGAAAAACCTTGCCAAGAAAACTGCAGGGACTTGTCCAGGCGGTCGCCAGGAGTCAAAAACTGACTTGAAGGCATACACACACAAACCTATGGACCATGACCACCTCTTGCTGGGTTTTCTCAGGACTGTAAAGACATGGCTCTTTAAAAAAGCATTTGGAGGATGTTGAGATCAGGCCTGCCCCTGCTGGATGGCACTGATACTGTTTTTGAGATTATATGATTGTGTATTGTGTTTTAAGGTTGTGATGATTGTCCATCACTCAGAGCCTGCAGGAATGGTGCAGTGTAGAAATTACAATAAATAAAAATAAATCACACACACACAAACCCCACCCAATTTTCTTGGCTGAATGCCAACTTCCACTTGGCACAGCTGAGGATCACATCTGCGTTTCTAAGAAGACCAAACTGTTCTGATTTGATCCAAAATATTGGCAGAATTTCTTTTGCTAGTACTCCTTTTGCTCAACATCATCTGTTGTTTGAGAGGTTAAGTCCTTAGATCTGGCAGAAAATGTAGCTTAGTCTGCTAGCCTGGTTTGTTTGTAAAATAAAGGCCTTGACTGCAGGAGCAAACAGATTTATTGGAGGGAAGAGAGATATTGTTGGGATTGAAACCTTCTCAGATGTCACCTTCACCTTCACCTTCACCTTCCAAATCCAAATTTTGTAGGGGTTCCTTGCATTTACTCTGTGGTTTTAGAGGTATGTGGGGCCTCTGTTTAGGGACTAGTGGCACTGCGGTGAATTTTCATGTCTTGGGACCGGGTTATTTACGGGATCATCTCTCCCCAATTGTTTCTACCAATCCCACCTGGTCCAGCAGGAGGGGCATAATCCGGGTGCCATCAGCTAAAAGGAGTGTCAGCTGGCACAGCCCAGGAGGAGGGCCTTTTCTGCCATGGTGCCCTACCTGAGATTAGGTTAGCCCCAACCCTGCTGGCCTTTTGCAAGACCCTAAAAACTTGGTTTTGTGCCCACGCCTGGGGCCCCAGCAGTGTGATAGAGCCCATTTCTTAGCTTTGTTGATGGTTACTTTATGAAGCTCGGCTGATATATTTTTTTATTTTATATTATGTATTTTATTGTTTTTATCTATTGTACTGTAAGCTACCCAGAGTTACTTATGTGAGATGGGCAGCTATATAAATCGAATAAATAAAAAAATAAATTTATAAATAAATAAATTTTTGAAGTGCAGGGATGTCCTCCTGACATTCTCAGTTCCTGCCTCCAAAGAGAACCCAGTCACACTCCCAAGATACTATTTATATTCAAAGAAACCAGACCACAGGTTATAAAACACATGTATCCAAAATAAAGAAATAAACAACTAAACCTCCCCTTGCCATGAAGCATATGGAAGATGACTGCAATTCTTGAGGAGTGACCTGAGACTAAGCCCCTGGAAAGTGGCGTAACTTAACTTCTTTATGCGGGTGTAAATGCTGAGGAAAACACTGAGATTTAACTACATATATTCAGCCCCTTGAGACCCAGTTTGGTGTAGTGATGAAGGCACCAGGCTAGAAACCGGGAGACTGTGAGCTCTAGTCCCACCTGAGGCACAAAGCCAGCTGGGTGACCTTGGGCCAGTGCCTCTCTCTGAGCCCTAGGAAGGAGGCAATGGCAACCCTCTTCTGAAAAACCTTGCCAAGAAAACTGCAGGGACTTGTCCAGGCAGTCTCCAAGAATCAGACATGATTGAATGGATTAAAAAAAAAAAACCAGGCCCTTAAAATAGCCCCTTTTGTTTTTCATGAGAAATACAAATCATGTTGCAAATAAGGATCAGCATTTCAGCTGCTTGTGTGAAGCTGGAAATGCCGCATGCCAAGGTGAAACCAAGAAGTTAAACACCAGTGTCTGTGTGATGGTTTACCATCCGCTGTCCTAATCTGTGCACAACATCAGCATTTGAAGCCTTTGTTATCACCTCAGTTGCTCGTGGGAGCAGGCAGATGCCCTTCCGACACATTACAAATTACAGTTTGGTGGCAACTTTCAGAGGACCTCCCAGGGACGCATCCAAGGATCCCAAGGGGCATACACAGAAGCAGCACCTAAAAGTGATGGAAGGGTGAATCAATCTGTGCGGCTGTGTTCTATTCTGTACCACGGCATGGAATCGGGAGCTAGACTGGTTCCCTCTGGCAGGCGCAGCAAACGAATCTCCCCAGTCACTTTCATCACCTCCAAGTTAGTGCCTGTTTCTCCCAAGCCCAGCAGGTGGCCACATCTGACTGACTTTGTCTGGCCTTGGGAGCTGAGCAGAGTTGAGAATGTCGGTACTTGGATGGAAGACGGTCCAGGAATTTCAGCACAGTAGGCAGAGGTGTCCATGGGTGGCGGCGGCTGGCAGTGTATGATTGTACATGGACTTAATCACAAAGAATCAATCTTGACTTGAAGGAGACCTTGCCTTGAAAGCAGCAGCCTCCGTAGCAAATATATGTTGACATATGCAGGGAGGTTTCATTGCACTGATGCTGAGCTACCCACTTGGGTCCTGACGTCTGAGCCAGGGATATAAGTGCCAGCAATTGCATGGTGATTTCACCATGGATGTTTCCCTTGCCTTAAATGTGTTTTCTCTGTAGTTTTTCCTCTCCCCTTCTATTTATTCTTTCTTCTGTTTATGGGGATAAAGAGGCAGATGCCAACCAACCAGAAGTGGTCCTGTCCTGCGAGTTGTCTATGAACCCCTTGTTCCCATGCTGTTACAGAGCAAAGTCGTCCCGAGTCATCAGCTACGAGGAGTTCAAGCAGGCCTTGGAAGAACTGGCGCCAAAGAGGTTTAAGGACAAAAGCAATGAGGAGGCTTTTGAATCCATCTGCCAACTGGTGGTAGGCAAAGAACCAACCAACGTGGGCGTCACTGTGAGTGTTGCTCCCCTCTGGGAGGGAGGGAGGGAGGGAGGGAGTGAAGAAAGGAAGGAAAGAAGGAAAGAAGGAAAGAAGGAAAGAAGGAAAGAAGGAAAGAAGGAAAGAAAGAAGGAAGGAAGGAAGGAAGGAAGGAAGGAAGGAAGGAAGGAAGGAAGGGCAGAACAGGATGCCACAGGAGTCAAGTGCCATGGAAACTGGCCTATACATGACAGAACTAGGAGATGGGCAGGTTCTAAGATATGGAAGAATACTGGGTTGGTGGTTTGCTGGGAATTTTGGGAATTGTAATCCTAACACTGAGTAACAGCGTTCCGTGTAGTCATGCCGGCCACATGACCACGGAAGTGTCTACTGACAAACGCCGGCTCTTTGGCTTTGAAATGGAGATGAGCACCGCCCCCTTGAGTCGGACACGACTGGACTTAATGTCAAGGGAAGCCTTTACCTTTACCTTTAATCCTAACACTACCCAAAGATGTACTGGACTCACTCCATGGGAACTTGGTAGTATTATAAATAAATACATAAGTAAAGGGAAGGAGGCAGTCTTACACAGGTGGTCAATGTTTGCTGGCTAGAATCTACACTTCATGCTTTCTGCAGAAGGCTGAGGACCACAGTGGGGGAAATAGCCAAGATTTCCCTTTATTTCCTTTTTCTTTGATGGGAGGTCTTTGAGGTTTTTTTTTTAAATCCTTGTTAAGCTTTTAGAAATCACAGAAATTATAGACTTGTAGCATTGGAAGGGATCACAAGGATCACCTAAGCCAACCTTCTGCTGTGTGCAGGAGAACCAGTTAAACCATCCACGAGAGGTGGATGTCCAGCCTCTTTGAAAAACCTCCAGAACTGGAGAACCCACAACTTCCCATATGTGGTATAGATCTTACCATCAGGAAGTTTTTCTTTATATTCAAACAAAATGTAAGTTGCTGAAACTTCTAGGTCGTGTATTGTGTTCCTGTATCAGAATGGTGGGAAACCACTCTTCCAACGTTTAGCAAATGTAATGGCTTGGTTCGAAGGGTTTGGGAAGGCCATGAAGAAAAGGTCCAGGATGGCATACAGCCCTAGGGATGTAGGTTGCCCACTGGGTCTTATTAGACAGGTGGTGTGAATGCTCAAACTCCTCTCCAGCATGGCAGTGATGATGATGGCGGTTGGGCGTTAGTCAAAGGTGGCTTCTGAGCTTTGCCTTGCCTTTGTGATTTTCAGAAAGCCAAGACCGTGGGGGCTGTGGAGAGGCTGACAGACACCTCCAAGTACACCGGCTCCCACAAGGAACGCTTCGACGAGAGCGGGAAGGGCAAAGGAAAGAGTGGGCGGGAGAACATCGTAGACAACAGTGGCTACGTATCGGCTTACAAGAATGCTGGCACCTATGACGCCAAAGTGAAGAAATAAGGGCAACTAACTCAGCACATGCCTGTGCCGAAGAAGGGAGCACCCCAGTGACGCACCCTTGCATGGGGGAGGGTGTAGGCTTCTTGCTGGGCCTACTCCCTGGCTCTGAGTTGTAAAATGGAAGGGTTGCTGCTGTTCTCCACCTTGGCCTGGCCTTCTGCTTCCCACACCCCCAGACTTGCACCTGTAATGCTCTCTTGTCTCAGATTTCAGCCCCATGCTCTTCCTCACCCCTCAATGGCTTCTCAGGCTTTGCCAACCCACCCACTCGCTCAGCTGGGACCCTCAAGACTAAATATGGCTCCCTTGGGAAAAGCTTCTTGGTTGAACTTCTGCTGGTCACGTAGCAGCTGTTAAAGGCACCGGGGATCTGTCAGGGAAACAGGGTGGCCGCCTTCCCCACAACTCGCAGACCTCTGAGAATGGCTCATCAACCTCGCTGTGTGGGCCAGCGCTCAAGTCCTCTCACCTGGCCTGTAACCACCCTCACCAACTGGGTTGGACTGCAGCTCCCATTGTGCATAGCCCATGTGGCACTCTTGTCTGGCGTAATGGGAGTTGTAGTCCCACGCATCTGAAGGGTGACTGGTTGGGGAACCCAGCCCTCTGGCGTCATTTCACTGCTTCCAAGCTGTATAAGTAAAGCTGTATATGAATAAAGCACTACTAAACATATTCCCCAAATTACTGGAACCTGCTGTCTTGTAGATCCTCTTCCCCTCACCCATCAGAGGGGTTCTATGGCCCTCCCACTGTGGCTGAAGTATGCCTGGTTACACTAAACCATGGTTTGTTCAGCCACGCTTACTCAATAAACTCCTGCTGGCTGAGTTACAGGAATATGTGAAGCTAAACCCAAACAAAACAGCTTATGGTTCAGTGGAATCTCCATCTTTCAGCATTCCTTAAGACTGGGCCAGGAGGCCTTGGGCTCCAGCAATATCTGGAAGGACACAGTTTCCCTTCCTTTGAACTAAGCCATGATGTGTGGACATCATGACTGGATTGTGATTTAGCACAGTGTTTCCCAACCTTGGCAACTTTAAGATGCTGGCTGGGGAATTCTGGGAGTTGAAGTCCACACATCTTAAAATGGCCAAGGTTGAGAAACACTGATTTGGCATGAGAAGCCAACTAAGCTGCACTGGACCTTCTCCAGGACTGTTCCTGTTGTGAGGCATGTGAGCTAGCTACCATCTCCTCCCTGGCATGTTCTGCCTCCCCCTTCCAAGAGAACTTAGCTGGCATCTCTTCCTCTTGCTCTTGAGCTATTTCTGTGTGGTGGAAAAGGTAGGAAAATGGTAGGGGAGTTGTTCTGCTGCCAGCCTGGGATTCCCTGCCTTTCTGGGGCTCGCTTTTCTCTGGGCCTCTGGGGATCCTTGGTGGCCAGGGTCCCAGCTGCTGGTTTTATGGCACTGCTCCTATTTTCTCTCTCACATTAGTCTCTGATTGGTTTTCCCAGCATGGATTCCTCCTCCCTGCCTCTCTTTTGGCTTGTGCATCTGGGCAAATGGCACTCCCAAGGGTGCAGGCGACATGACATCATGGGCACCATCACATCATCACTCAAATGGGGCAAAAGACATAATTTGCATCATTTGTGTAATGATCCAACACACATGATGTGGCTTGTACCAGATGCCCATGGGCTTCATCGCTACCCCACTAAGCTGGCACAATTCTTCTGTTCTTCCTTCCAGTGGGTCAGCCTTCCTTTTCCAGGAGAAAATGGCTGATTTTTAACTAGTTCTTGCTCTCCAGAAGGATACCCAGGTTGGATTCACACACTGAACTTAGCCATATTGTAGTTTGCTTGATTTTTAGTGCAGTATGTTAGGTCAACCCGGTCACTGAGGCTTGCAAAGCAGTGTTTATGGCTTAGTGTATTATGAGGACCCAGCCGATGGAGGAGGTATGTTCAAGAAGTGTGGTTCAATGAATCGTGACGTAGTCTGACATGTAAGCCAGACCACTGCAACAAGGCAGAGGGGACCGGGACCTCATCAACCAGGTCTTGCAAACAGTGGGAGCTACCAAGGCAAACATAGTCTCCAAACTATTTATGTCCATCTTGCATCTATCCATTGCATGGGCATCTAGATGGGCAAATGATATCACATGCATAATGATGTCATCCTGCAAATGACATGACTTATGTATTTAGGTCAGATGTCATGACATAAATATGTAACTGTGTCATTTTCACAACGATGGAATGATGTGTGTTGTCATTTTGACATCACCATGGCTTCCTAGAGATGTCTGTAATCCATATCTCAATTACCTTCCAGCTGCTCAAGCCAATGTACCTGCTTCTGTTATCACAACAACGCTTTAAGGTGGGCAGGTTATTGTGAGAAATATGACAAGGCAAAGCTCACTTGGTGGGCTTCATCATGGTGGAGCGAGGAATCAGACAGCCAAACAAGCAGCTCACATGCACTTTGTTACATGGAAAAATAATATGAAAATGAGGTGTGAAACAACACCACTTTTGTATTTTTGAACTGAATGTACCAAACAGATAGGCTCAAAAGGATGTCTCTAGCAATGTATCAAATGTTTTGAATTCAAACTGTTTTGGATTTGAAACACCCCATTTTGAGCACCAAAAGTTGTTTTGATCATTTTGGAATCACTTTGAGCTTGAAATTGTCCTGCTGTAAGTTTGAAACATCATTTTAGAATATTTCAGGCTTGAAGCAGCTGTTTCAAGTTCAAAATGGCTGTTCTGAGTTTAAAACTCTTACCAAAAGGTTCAAACAATCTATTTCAATGTCAAAGTGGAAATAGGGTGTTTTGAATTCAACATGTTTTGTACTCCATTATTACTATAGATAAGGGATGCAGTGGCGCTGCGGGTTAAACTGCTGAGCTGCTGAGCTTGCCGATCAGAAGGTCGGTGGTTCGAATCCGCGTGACGGGGTGAGCTCTCATTGCTGGTCCCAGCTCCTGCCAACCTAGCAATTTGAAAACATGCAAATGTGAGTAGGTTAATAGGTAGGCAGGCAGGTAACGGCGTTCCATTTAGTCATGCCGGCCACATGACCACGGAAGTGTCTACGGACAAACACCAGCTCTTCGGCTTTGAAACGGAGATGAGCACCGCCCCCTAGAGTCGGACACGACTGGACTTAATGTCAAGGGAAACCTTTACCTTTACTATTACTATAGATGGCCTTTTTACAAGGCAACGCAAGCAAAAAATAAGTGCTGGAATTATTTAGAAGCTGGACCCCAAAAATGGAACATCCATTACTGGCAAAGACTGTAAGGGAAATAAACTAAGAGTGAATAAATTCATAGCAAAATTCCTTTTCTTGTCCCTGAAGCCACCGGCTACAAAAAAAATTCAATTTCCTACCATATAACATTACATCAAAAACCTCAAATGATAATTGACCTTAATTTCGATTTGTTGCAACAAACCAGTTTCATAAACTCTGCTTTGAGGTTGGCATGCTTCAGAACAGAACAAGCACTTCCCAGCCCTTTGCAGCTACACTAGACAAATAGGAAAGATGGAATAAACAGGAGCCTAGGCAATGGCTAGGCTTGTTCATGTCACAATAAACCAAGTTTTCTTATGATGCCCAATCACAGCCACTGTGATCCCAAGCACAAACTAATGTGTCTGCTTGCAATTCCTTGTTCAATTGTGTGTGTTCTGGATTTGGGGATGCATTATCTTGCATGTATTGAGAGGTATGCGGGTCTGTTTAAGTTGCAAAGCTTGCCACGCAACCACTACATCAATTCAGAAGGACAAGGCCCAGGAGCCTCACTGCATAATTTATAAGAACAATAAATGTACGAGAGTGATCAATAGAGCTTTTTACTTAAAGAAGAGAGAGAGAGACCTCTCAGTTAGCAAGCCTTTCTATGCCAAAACACAATAAAAGGAGACTGGATCTACAGCCCTCAAAGCAAGGGAAGCTATTTAATGGAAGAATTAGCCTTTGGCAGTTCCAGTTGATGTGAATTTTTGCACAAGCACCAAAGCAAGCTTTTTAAATTGCATGTGAAACAAGGACGATAACCAAGGGAGCAATTTCCATTGGTTGTTAAACAGCAGCGTGATACAGAGTGTCAGGAGGGGCCAGCAGACAAGAGTGCCATCTGCTGGGACAAATAAACCTTTTTTTTTATTATCTTGATCCACTCTGATGCCTCTCTGTTCACACACTTGCTTTAATCCTATAGGCTTTGAATTCCAATGAAGCAAGAAAGAGTTGAGCCCACTGAATTACAAAAAAGACAACTGCCTTGTCCGGAAAGACAACTTTCACCCTAGATCCAGTGGAAAAAAGGAACTGAATAAGGATGATTAGTGGAGGAATCAGCCACGAAAAGAAAGTAACAGGCAAATTTTCGCATTTAGACAATGCATTGCTCTGTCAGTTATTCTGATTGGGAAGCCTAATCTTGTAGGCAGTGGACAGAGAAGGGTTATCCCAAGATATTTGGTTGCCACATGTGACTAAATCACATAAGACAGGAACAGAAGCTGAGCCCTGTTGGGTTAGATCAAAGGTCTGTTGATGCTTTTCCCCTGGGCTGAACAGATGACTCTTGGAAGCTGAGAAGAAGGCCCAAAGGCAATAGACAATCTTCATGAATAAGCTATGTCTTGTTTTCTGAGGATTTGCATCCATTTTTCAGAGTGTGCAATTAATATTTCTAGCCAGCTGAGTTTGGGGAAAGAGAACCTCAGCCCCCAACATGTATCTTCTCCTTCAAGATGAGCATGTCAGGATTCTGGGATGACTGAAGAGATCAGGTAAAACAAGTACAGAATCAGGAAGATAACAAATAAGCCCTAATGTAGTACTCCAATAGGGGTACCATACCTGAGCTGCATGACCATTGGCTGGCAGTAGAGATGCAGAAAACTAACTTTGCTGCCATCTAGTGATGATCTGGATTTTTGCTGCTCAGATACGGTAAGGTTAACTTGAAAATTTTTCAGAGCCTTCGAACACACAGTTTTCCCAAGCTTTCCAATAAGCTTGTGCAGTTGGAAGAGCAAATTAGACCAAGGGAGTGCCTTATCTAGAAATATCAAGGAACAAATTTTATACTGAGAGATGACAGTGGACTGAAATCAGACATGTTTCCTAGCCCCGTCAAGAAATGGAAATTCATGCAAGGCAGGCTTGTACCACTGAACTAAGGTCCTTCTTTGCTACATTTAGAATTGATATGAGATTTGTTGGAAGCTTTGCATCTCACAGCATAGGAAACCCCCTCAAGCTGTTCCTAGTCTAGCTGTATTTTTGTCTGTTTTAGGATTATGATAATCCATAGGGACGCCTAATGCTGTGGCATTCCAGCAATTTCTTGCAGCATCTCTTGATGAAAAAGTTTCTCCTCTAAAGTTCCCCATTTGGAGAAAGCATTATAATTGCAGCAAGAAGAAGCAGGGGCAGAGTCAAAAGAAGTGCCAGTGACTTCCTGGTTTTAATCCTATGCTAGTCACCTAGAGTCACAATTTATGTTAGGAGTGCCATGTAAACTGATTAAAGAACAAACAAACAAACAAATGGATCAATAAATAATCTTAGAATGCTTAACTTGAGTACTAAATTCACATGTTTATGGGCTTCACAATATATTTAACCACAACCTAACCAAATGGGTCAGGTCTGCATAATATGCTAAGCCACACATAGTGAATAGAATTAAATTTAATCAAATTTTAAGTTTTGTTTGAATGTAGCTGCTAGGACTTTAACTACAGCACAGGAAGAACTCTGTACTTGAAAAAGAGAGTAGAGTCCTCAATGCCCTATTTACTGAGCTGAAACTCTTTTATGTTCCAGTTTATTTTTCCCACCACCAGATGGAGCTGGAGAATTGTTATTCATTTGATTTTTTTAAGTTAATAAAAGAAAGATGCTTTAGAGGCAAAGAAAGGGGAAGAAATATCCTTGGTCTAAACCAGAGACTATCATAAATGCAAGATAACAACTACAAATTTTCATCCAGCTCAGTGAGGGATATCCAATGCAGCTCTCATGAGTTATTTCTGCTGCGAGGAGAGTTTGATTACTGAGTCCCAACATTACCGGTTCCAAAACTGAACATTTCTTATCATTAAGAAAACAGAAAAAACAGAAACTTCTCAGTCATGTCCATTCACTGGTTCTTGCTTGCTCCAACAGAACTCCAGGTTTCACAATGATAGACCTTCAGGTATCTAAAGAGAGCTATCAAGTTTCAACTTTGTTTCCCAACTTTGTTTCCCAAACCAAACATGTCCAGCTTTTTGGACCATCCTTCCTTCCCACTTTATCTCCATCCTTTTAAACAAGTGGTGCTCAGAAACATACAACAGGAGCATGATCAGACATGTAGATTTGCTCTTTTATTACTCCACACAGGATGGAGTGGCAGAATTTGGAACTGTACCGCTTTACCTGGCAAACAACACCAACAGGAAGGTTTTCCTTAAGACCAAACTTTGCTAGGCTATAGTTCTCCAGGAGGAGTGAAGGAGATGAAAATAGAATCCCCCAATTGCAGCTTTAAATGGTACAGTCCAGAACTCAATTTGTTATGTACATCAACCCTTTCTATGCAAAAGGAAAATAACAAAATGGCCGCAGTACCTTCTTATTGCTTTTTCATTTTGTGGATATATTTTTATAAGGGCAATGGCATCACTAATGTATTTGAGCGTGATGAGTTCCAACAGCCTTCGGGGAGGGGGGGAGCCATAGCAATGTCATTTGTTGTTGCTTAGTTACTTACGTCCATCGTGCCCGGAAGGCTAGGAAAAAAAATTGGATGAAATATAATTTGGTTGTGATTGAGTATGATTGGAAAGGCATAGAATTTAGCAGCCTTTTCCTCATCTGAAGATCTTTTACTCATAGGCTTCTCAGTAGAAGCAAAGATGTAAAATGCAAGAATCCATCTAATACGAATGTGCTGTGTTCGTTCTCAATATCTTAGACAACAATGACTAAAAGGGCTGTTACTTCCACCCTGCCTACAAACCATGAGACATGGTAATGACATGTCTTTTTATAGCATGATGGATCTCCAAACCAACTGTAAATGAAGCACTTCCTATATGTGTTCTCAGTTTCAGCAGGACATAAATTTTGCCCACTGAAATCAGTGCTTCAATGAGTTGTACTGCAGCTTTGCCCATCCTGGTGCTGACGTGAGGGACTACAATCCAAGAAGTCTCAGCCATCTTGCTGCATGGTTGTAGTCCAATCCACCTAGAAGGCACCAAATTGGGAGAAAGCCAAAAATGAGTCAATTATAGCGAGGCAGAATCATGGTGGGTGGGCTTATCAATAGCTATTTCTTTTTGATGGATATATATACTCCAGATGGACAGGGAGGTATTGGCCAATCAACCAGACATTGTGGTAGTAGACAAGGACCAGAAGACAGTGGTGGTGATAGATGTAGTGGTGCCAAGTGACAGCAACATCAGGAAGAAGGAGTGTGAGAAGCTGGAGAAGTACCAGGGCCTGAAGGAGGAACTAGGGAGGATGTGGAAAGTGAAGGCCAAAGGGGTAGAGTTAGGTAGAGTTCTGATTGGACCATTCCCCGGGGTCAGGAAAACCTCACGGGGTGAGCCAGGCGGAATCAGGCCGAATGCAAAAATGAACACCGCCATGAGATTCGGGGTGGAATGTAAGGGTTAGGTGTGCTTTTTCATGCTCGATTTGGGTCGGCACAATTTTTGGTGCAGAAATCAAGAAATTCTTGAGCCCGGGGTCAGGAAAACCTCACGGGGTGAGCCGGGCAGAATCAGGCCGAATGCAAAAATGAACACCGCCATGAGATTCGGGGTGGAATGTAAGGGTTAGGTGTGCTTTTGCGTGCTGGATTTGGGACGGCACAATTTTTGGCCCAGAAATCAAAAAATTCTTGACCCCGGGGTCAGGAAAACCTCACGGGGTGAGCCAGGTGGAATCAGGCCAAATGCAAAAATGAACACCGCCATGAGATTCGGGGTGGAATGTAAGGGCTAGGAGTGCTTTTGCATGCTCGATTTGGGATGGCACAATTTTTGGCCCAGAAATCAAAAAAATTCCTGACCCCGGGGTCAGGAAAACCTCACGGGGTGAGCCGGGCGGAATCAGGCCGAATGCAAAAATGAACACCGCCATGAGTTTCGGGGTGGAATGTAAGGGTTAGGTGTGCTTTTGCATGCTGGATTTGGGACGGCACAATTTTTGGCCCAGAAATCAAAAAATTCCTGACCCCGGGGTCAGGAAAACCTCACGGGGTGAGCCTGGCGGAATCAGGCCGAATGCAAAAATGAACACCGCCATGAGTTTCGGGGTGGAATGTAAGGGTTAGGTGTGCTTTTGCATGCTGGATTTGGGACGGCACAATTTTTGGCCCAGAAATCAAAAAATTCCTGACCCCGGGGTCAGGAAAACCTCACGGGGTGAGCCGGGCGGAATCAGGCCGAATGCAAAAATGAACACCGCCATGAGATTCAGGGTGGAATTTAAGGGTTAGGTGTGCTTTTGCATGCTGGATTTGGGACGGCACAATTTTTGGCCCAGAAATCAAAAAATTCCTGACCCCGGGGTCAGGAAAACCTCACGGGGAGAGCCGGGCGGAATCAGGCCGAATGCAAAAATGAACACCGCCATGAGGTTCGGGGTGGAATGTAAGGGTTAGGTGTGCTTTTGCATGCTGGATTTGGGACGGCACAATTTTTGGCCCAGAAATCAAAAAATTGCTGACCCCGGGGTCAGGAAAACCTCACGGGGTGAGCCGGGCGGAATCAGGCCGAATGCAAAAATGAACACCGCCATGAGTTTCGGGGTGGAATGTAAGGGTGAGGTGTGCTTTTGCATGCTGGATTTGGGACGGCACAATTTTTGGCCCAGAAATCAAAAAATTGCTGACCCCGGGGTCAGGAAAACTTCACGGGTTGAGCCGGGCGGAATCAGGCCGAATGCAAAAATGAACACCGCCATGAGATTCAGGGTGGAATTTAAGGGTTAGGTGTGCTTTTGTATGCTGGATTTGGGACGGCACAATTTTTGGCCCAGAAATCAAAAAATTCCTGACCCCGGGGTCAGGAAAACCTCACGGGGAGAGCCTGGCGGAATCAGGCCGAATGCAAAAATGAACACCGCCATGAGGTTCGGGGTGGAATTTAAGGGTTAGGTGTGCTTTTTCATGCTCGATTTGGGACGGCACAATTTTTGGCGCAGAAATCAAAAAATTCCTGACCCCGGGGTCAGGAAAACCGCATGGGGTGAGCCGGGCGGAATCAGGCCGAATGCAAAAATGAACACCGCCATGAGTTTCGGGGTGGAATGTAAGGGTGAGGTGTGCTTTTGCATGCTGGATTTGGGACGGCACAATTTTTGGCCCAGAAATCAAAAAATTCCTGACCCCGGGGTCAGGAAAACTTCACGGGTTGAGCCGGGCGGAATCAGGCCGAATGCAAAAATGAACACCGCCATGAGATTCAGGGTGGAATTTAAGGGTTAGGTGTGCTTTTGCATGCTGGATTTGGGACGGCACAATTTTTGGCCCAGAAATCAAAAAATTCCTGACCCCGGGGTCAGGAAAACCTCACGGGGTGAGCCGGGCGGAATCAGGCCGAATGCAAAAATGAACACCGCCATGAGATTCAGGGTGGAATGTAAGGGTTAGGTGTGCTTTTTCATGCTCGATTTTGGACGGCACAATTTTTGGCATAGAAATCAAAAAATTCCTGACCCCGGGGTCAGGAAAACCTCACGGGGTGAGCCGGGCGGAATCAGGCCGAATGCAAAAATGAACACCGCCATGAGATTCGGGGTGGAATGTAAGGGTTAGGTGTGCTTTTTCATGCTCGATTTGGGTCGGCACAATTTTTGGTGCAGAAATCAAGAAATTCTTGAGCCCGGGGTCAGGAAAACCTCACGGGGTGAGCCGGGCGGAATCAGGCCGAATGCAAAAATGAACACCGCCATGAGGTTCGGGGTGGAATGTAAGGGTTAGGTGTGCTTTTTCATGCTCGATTTGGGTCGGCACAATTTTTGGCGCAGAAATCAAAAAATTCCTGACCCCGGGGTCAGGAAAACCTCACGGGGTGAGCCGGGCAGAATCAGGCCGAATGCAAAAATGAACACCGCCACGAGTTTCGGGGTGGAATGTAAGGGTGAGGTGTGCTTTTGCATGCTGGATTTGGGACGGCACAAGTTTTGGCCCAGATCACAAAAAATTCCTGACCCCGGGGTCAGGAAAACCTCACGGGGTGAGCCGGGCGGAATCAGGCCGAATGCAAAAATGAACACCGCCATGAGATTCGGGGTGGAATGTAAGGGTTAGGTGTGCTTTTGCATGCTGGATTTGGGACGGCACAATTTTTGGCCCAGAAATCAAAAAATTCCTGACCCCGGGGTCAGGAAAACCGCACGGGGTGAGCCTGGCGGAATCAGGCGGAATGCAAAAATGAACACCGCCATGCGATTCGGGGTGGAATGTAAGGGTTAGGTGTGCTTTTGCATGCTGGATTTGGGACGGCACAATTTTTGGTGCAGAAATCAAGAAATTCCTGAGGCCGGGGTCAGGAAAGCCTCATGGGGTGAGCCGGGCGGAATAAGGCCGAATGCAAAAATGAACACCGCCATGAGATTCGGGGTGGAATGTCAGGGTTAGGTGTGCTTTTGCATGCTGGATTTGGGACGGCACAATTTTTGGCCCAGAAATCAAAAAATTCCTGACCCCGGGGTCAGGAAAACCTCACGGGGTGAGCCGGGCGGAATCAGGCCGAATGCAAAAATGAACACCGCCATGAGTTTCGGGGTGGAATGTAAGGGTTAGGTGTGCTTTTGCATGCTGGATTTGGGACGGCACAAATTTTGGCCCAGAAATCAAAAAATTCTTGACCAGGGGTCAGGAAAACCTCACGGGGTGAGCCGGTCGGAATCAGGCCGAATGCAAAAATGAACACCGCCATGAGATTCGGGGTGGAATGTAAGGGTTAGGTGTGCTTTTGCATGCTGGATTTGGGACGGCACAATTTTTGGCCCAGAAATCAAAAAATTCCTTACCCCGGGGTCAGGAAAACGTCACGGGGTGAGCCGGGCGGAATCAGGCGGAATGCAAAAATGAACACCGCCACGAGTTTCGGGGTGGAATGTAAGGGTGAGGTGTGCTTTTGCATGCTGGATTTGGGACGGCACAAGTTTTGGTGCAGAAATCAAGAAATTCGTGAGGCCGGGGTCAGGAAAGCCTCATGGGGTGAGCCGGGCGGAATAAGGCCGAATGCAAAAATGAACACCGCCATGAGATTCGGGGTGGAATGTCAGGGTTAGGTGTGCTTTTGCATGCTGGATTTGGGACGGCACAATTTTTGGCCCAGAAATCAAAAAATTCCTGACCCCGGGGTCAGGAAAACCTCACGGGGTGAGCCGGGCGGAATCAGGCCGAATGCAAAAATGAACACCGCCATGAGTTTCGGGGCGGAATGTAAGGGTTAGGTGTGCTTTTGCATGCTGGATTTGGGATGGCACAATTTTTGGCCCAGAAATCAAAAAATTCTTGACCAGGGGTCAGGAAAACCTCACGGGGTGAGCCGGGCAGAATCAGGCCGAATGCAAAAATGAACACCGCCATGAGATTCGGGGTGGAATGTAAGGGTGAGGTGTGCTTTTGCATGCTGGATTTGGGACGGCACAATTTTTGGCCCAGAAATCAAAAAATTCTTGACCAGGGGTCAGGAAAACCGCACGGGGTGAGCCTGGCGGAATCAGGCGGAATGCAAAAATGAACACCGCCACGAGTTTCGGGGTGGAATGTAAGGGTTAGGTGTGCTTTTGCATGCTGGATTTGGGACGGCACAATTTTTGGCCCAGAAATCAAAAAATTCCTGACCCCGGGGTCAGGAAAACCTCACGGGGTGAGCCGGGCGGAATCAGGCCGAATGCAAAAATGAACACCGCCTTGAGTTTCGGGGTGGAATTTAAGGGTTAGGTGTGCTTTTGCATGCTGGATTTGGGACGGGACAATTTTTGGCATAGAAATCAAAAAATTCCTGACCCCGGGGTCAGGAAAACCTCACGGGGTGAGCCGGGCGGAATCAGGCCGAATGCAAAAATGAACACCGCCATGAGATTCAGGGTGGAATTTAAGGGTTAGGTGTGCTTTTTCATGCTCGATTTTGGACGGCACAATTTTTGGCATAGAAATCAAAAAATTCCTGACCCCGGGGTCAGGAAAACCTCACGGGGTGAGCCGGGCGGAATCAGGCCGAATGCAAAAATGAACACCGCCACGAGCTTCGGGGTGGAATGTAAGGGTTAGGTGTGCTTTTGCATGCTGGATTTGGGACGGCACAAATTTTGGCCCAGAAATCAAAAAATTCTTGACCAGGGGTCAGGAAAACCTCACGGGGTGAGCCGGTCGGAATCAGGCCGAATGCAAAAATGAACACCGCCATGAGATTCGGGGTGGAATGTAAGGGTTAGGTGTGCTTTTGCATGCTGGATTTGGGACGGCACAATTTTTGTCCCAGAAATCAAAAAATTCCTGACCCCGGGGTCAGGAAAACCTCACGGGGTGAGCCGGGCGGAATCAGGCGGAATGCAAAAATGAACACCGCCACGAGTTTCGGGGTGGAATGTAAGGGTGAGGTGTGCTTTTGCATGCTGGATTTGGGACGGCACAAGTTTTGGCCCAGATCACAAAAAATTCCTGACCCCGGGGTCAGGAATACCTCACGGGGTGAGCCGGGCGGAATCAGGCCGAATGCAAAAATGAACACCGCCATGAGATTCGGGGTGGAATGTAAGGGTTAGGTGTGCTTTTGCATGCTGGATTTGGGACGGCACAATTTTTGGCCCAGAAATCAAAAAATTCCTGACCCCGGGGTCAGGAAAACCGCACGGGGTGAGCCTGGCGGAATCAGGCGGAATGCAAAAATGAACACCGCCATGCGATTCGGGGTGGAATGTAAGGGTTAGGTGTGCTGTTGCATGCTGGATTTGGGACGGCACAATTTTTGGCGCAGAAATCAAGAAATTCTTGAGGCCGGGGTCAGGAAAGCCTCATGGGGTGAGCCGGGCGGAATAAGGCCGAATGCAAAAATGAACACAGCCATGAGTTTCGGGGTGGAATGTAAGGGTTAGGTGTGCTTTTGCATGCTGGATTTGGGACGGCACAATTTTTGGCCCAGAAATCAAAAAATTCCTGACCCCGGGGTCAGGAAAACCTCACGGGGTGAGCCGGGCGGAATCAGGCCGAATGCAAAAATGAACACGGCCATGAGCTCCGGGGTGGAATGTAAGGGTGAGGCCTGCTTTTTCATGCTCGATTTGGGTCGGCACAATTTTTGGCGCAGAAATAAAGAAATTCTTGAGGCCGGGGTCAGGAAAGCCTCACGGGGTGAGCCGGGCGGAATAAGGCCGAATGCAAAAATGAACACCGCCATGAGGTTCGGCGTGGAATGTAAGGGTTAGGTGTGCTTTTGCATGCTGGATTTGGGACGGGAGAATTTTTGGCATAGAAATCAAAAAATTCCTGACCCCGGGGTCAGGAAAACCTCACGGGGTGAGCCGGGCGGAATCAGGCCGAATGCAAAAATGAACACCGCCATGAGATTCAGGGTGGAATTTAAGGGTTAGGTGTGCTTTTTCATGCTCGATTTTGGACGGCACAATTTTTGGCATAGAAATCAAAAAATTCCTGACCCCGGGGTCAGGAAAACCTCACGGGGTGAGCCGGGCGGAATCAGGCCGAATGCAAAAATGAACACCGCCACGAGTTTCGGGGTGGAATGTAAGGGTTAGGTGTGCTTTTGCATGCTGGATTTGGGACGGCACAAATTTTGGCCCAGAAATCAAAAAATTCTTGACCAGGGGTCAGGAAAACCTCACGGGGTGAGCCGGTCGGAATCAGGCCGAATGCAAAAATGAACACCGCCATGAGATTCGGGGTGGAATGTAAGGGTTAGGTGTGCTTTTGCATGCTGGATTTGGGACGGCACAATTTTTGGCCCAGAAATCAAAAAATTCCTGACCCCGGGGTCAGGAAAACCTCACGGGGTGAGCCGGGCGGAATCAGGCCGAATGCAAAAATGAACACCGCCATGAGATTCGGGGTGGAATGTAAGGGATAGGTGTGCTTTTGCATGCTGGATTTGGGACGGCACAATTTTTGGCCCAGAAATCAAAAAATTCCTAACCCCGGGGTCAGGAAAAGCGCACGGGGTGAGCCTGGCGGAATCAGGCGGAATGCAAAAATGAACACCGCCATGCGATTCGGGGTGGAATGTAAGGGTTAGGTGTGCTTTTGCATGCTGGATTTGGGACGGCACAATTTTTGGCCCAGAAATCAAAAAATTCCTGACCCCGGGGTCAGGAAAACCGCACGGGGTGAGCCTGGCGGAATAAGGCCGAATGCAAAAATGAACACCGCCATGAGATTCGGGGTGGAATGTCAGGGTTAGGTGTGCTTTTGCATGCTGGATTTGGGACGGCACAATTTTTGGCCCAGAAATCAAAAAATTCCTGACCCCGGGGTCAGGAAAACCTCACGGGGTGAGCCCGGCGGAATCAGGCCGAATGCAAAAATGAACACCGCCATGAGTTTGGGGGTGGAATGTAAGGGTTAGGTGTGCTTTTGCATGCTGGATTTGGGATGGCACAATTTTTGGCCCAGAAATCAAAAAATTCTTGACCAGGGGTCAGGAAAACCTCACGGGGTGAGCCGGGCAGAATCAGGCCGAATGCAAAAATGAACACCGCCATGAGATTCGGGGTGGAATGTAAGGGTGAGGTGTGCTTTTCCATGCTGGATTTGGGACGGCACAATTTTTGGCCCAGAAATCAAAAAATTCTTGACCAGGGGTCAGGAAAACCGCACGGGGTGAGCCTGGCGGAATCAGGCGGAATGCAAAAATGAACACCGCCACGAGTTTCGGGGTGGAATGTAAGGGTTAGGTGTGCTTTTGCATGCTGGATTTGGGACGGCACAATTTTTGGCCCAGAAATCAAAAAATTCCTGACCCCGGGGTCAGTAAAACCTCACGGGGTGAGCCGGGCGGAATCAGGCTGAATGCAAAAATGAACACCGCCTTGAGTTTCGGGGTGGAATGTAAGGGTTAGGTGTGCTTTTGCATGCTGGATTTGGGATGGCACAATTTTTGGCCCAGAAATCAAAAAATTCTTGACCAGGGGTCAGGAAAACCTCACGGGGTGAGCCGGGCAGAATCAGGCCGAATGCAAAAATGAACACCGCCATGAGATTCGGGGTGGAATGTAAGGGTGAGGTCTGCTTTTGCATGCTGGATTTGGGACGGCACAATTTTTGGCCCAGAAATCAAAACATTCCTGACCCCGGGGTCAGGAAAACCGCACGGGGTGAGCCTGGCGGAATCAGGCGGAATACAAAAATGAACACCGCCATGTGATTCGGGGTGGAATGTTAGGGTTAGGTGTGCTTTTGCATGCTGGATTTGGGACGGCACAATTTTTGGCCCAGAAATCAAAAAATTTCTGACCCCGGGGTCAGGAAAACCTCACGGGGTGAGCCGGGCGGAATCAGGCCGAATGCAAAAATGAACACCGCCATGAGATTCGGGGTGGAATGTAAGGGTGAGGTGTGCTTTTGCATGCTGGATTTGGGACGGCACAATTTTTGGCCCAGAAATCAAAAAATTCCTGACCCCGGGGTCAGGAAAACCTCACAGGGTGAGCCTGGCGGAATCAGGCCAAATGCAAAAATGAACACCGCCATGAGATTCGGGGTGGAATGTAAGGGTTAGGTGTGCTTTTGCATGCTGGATTTGGGACGGCACAATTTTTGGCTCAGAAATCAAAAAATTGCTAACCCCGGGGTCAGGAAAACCTCACGGGGTGAGCCGGGCGGAATCAGGCCAAATGCAAAAATGAACACCGCCATGAGATTCGGGGTGGAATGTAAGGGTTAGGTGTGCTTTTGCATGCTGGATTTGGGACGGCACAATTTTTGGCCCAGAAATCAAAAAATTCCTGACCCCGGGGTCAGGAAAACCTCACGGGGTGAGCCGGGCAGAATCAGGCCGAATGCAAAAATGAACACCGCCATGAGTTTCAGGGTAGAATGTAAGGGTTAGGTGTACTTTTGCGTGCTGGATTTGGTACGGCACAATTTTTGCCCCAGGAATCAAAAAATTCCTGACCCTGGGGTCAGGAAAACCTCACGGGGTGAGCCGGGCGGAAACAGGCCGAATGCAAAAATGAACACCGCCATGAGTTTCAGGGTAGAATGTAAGGGTTAGGTTTGCTTTTGCATGCTGGATTTGGTACGGCACAATTTTTGCCCCAGGAATCAAAAAATTCTTGACCAGGGGTCAGGAAAACCTCACGGGGTGAGCCGGGCGGAATCAGGCCGAATGCAAAAATGAACACCGCCATGAGATTCGGGGTGGAATGTAAGGGTTAGGTGTGCTTTTGCATGCTGGATTTGGGACGGCACAATTTTTGGCCCAGAAATCAAAAAATTCCTGACCCCGGGGTCAGGAAAACCGCACGGGGTGAGCCTGGCGGAATCAGGCGGAATGCAAAAATGAACACCGCCATGCGATTCGGGGTGGAATGTAAGGGTTAGGTGTGCTTTTGCATGCTGGATTTGGGACGGCACAATTTTTGGCGCAGAAATCAAGAAATTCTTGAGGCCGGGGTCAGGAAAGCCTCTTGGGGTGAGCCGGGCGGAATAAGGCCGAATGCAAAAATGAACACCGCCATGAGTTTCGGGGTGGAATGTAAGGGTTAGGTGTGCTTTTGCATGCTGGATTTGGGACGGCACAATTTTTGGCCCAGAAATCAAAAAATTCCTGACCCCGGGGTCAGGAAAACCTCACGGGGTGAGCCGGGTGGAATCAGGCCGAATGCAAAAATGAACACGGCCATGAGCTCCGGGGTGGAATGTAAGGGTGAGGCCTGCTTTTTCATGCTCGATTTGGGTCGGCACAATTTTTGGCGCAGAAATCAAGAAATTCTTGAGGCCGGGGTCAGGAAAGCCTCACGGGGTGAGCCTGGCGGAATCAGGCCGAATGCAAAAATGAACACCGCCATGAGATTCCGGGTGGAATGTAAGGGTGAGGTGTGCTTTTGCATGCTGGATTTGGGACGGCACAATTTTTGGCCCAGAAATCAAAAAATTCCTGACCCCGGGGTCAGGAAAACCGCACGGGGTGAGCCTGGCGGAATCAGGCGGAATGCAAAAATGAACACCGCCATGCGATTCGGGGTGGAATGTAAGGGTTAGGTGTGCTTTTGCATGCTGGATTTGGGACGGCACAATTTTTGGCGCAGAAATCAAGAAATTCTTGAGGCCGGGGTCAAGAAAGCCTCATGGGGTGAGCCGGGCGGAATAAGGCCGAATGCAAAAATGAACACCGCCATGAGTTTCGGGGTGGAATGTAAGGGTTAGGTGTGCTTTTGCATGCTGGATTTGGGACGGCACAATTTTTGGCCCAGAAATCAAAAAATTCCTGACCCCGGGGTCAGGAAAACCTCACGGGGTGAGCCGGGCGGAATCAGGCCGAATGCAAAAATGAACACGGCCATGAGCTCCGGGGTGGAATGTAAGGGTGAGGCCTGCTTTTTCATGCTCGATTTGGGTCGGCACAATTTTTGGCGCAGAAATCAAGAAATTCTTGAGGCCGGGGTCAGGAAAGCCTCACGGGGTGAGCCGGGCGGAATCAGGCCGAATGCAAAAATGAACACCGCCATGAGTTTCGGGGTGGAATGTAAGGGTTAGGTGTGCTTTTGCATGCTGGATTTGGGATGGCACAATTTTTGGCCCAGAAATCAAAAAATTCTTGACCAGGGGTCAGGAAAGCCTCACGGGGTGAGCCTGGCGGAATCAGGCCGAATGCAAAAATGAACACCGCCATGAGATTCGGGGTGGAATGTAAGGGTTAGGTGTGGTTTTGCATGCTGGATTTGGGACGGCACAATTTTTGGCCCAGAAATCAAAAAATTGCTGACCCCGGGGTCAGGAAAACCTCACGGGGTGAGCCGGGCGGAATCAGGCCGAATGCAAAAATGAACACCGCCATGAGATTCGGGGTGGAATGTAAGGGTGAGGTGTGCTTTTTCATGCTGGATTTGGGACGGCACAATTTTTGGCCCAGAAATCAAAAAATTCCTGACCCCGGGGTCAGGAAAACCGCACGGGGTGAGCTGGGCGGAATCAGGCCGAATGCAAAAATGAACACCGCCATGAGATTCGGGGTGGAATGTAAGGGTGAGGTGTGCTTTTTCATGTTGGATTTGGGACGGCACAATATTTGGCCCAGAAATCAAAAAATTGCTGACCCCGGGGTCAGGAAAACCTCACGGGGTGAGCCGGGCGGAATCAGGCCGAATGCAAAAATGAACACCGCCATGAGATTCGGGATGGAATGTAAGGGTTAGGTGTCCTTTTGCATGCTGGATTTGGTACGGCACAATTTTTGCCCCAGGAATCAAAAAATTCCTGACCCCGGGGTCAGGAAAACCTCACGGGGTGAGCCGGGCGGAATCAGGCCGAGTGCAAAAATGAACACCGCCATGAGTTTTGGGGTGGAATGTGTCATGAGTAAGGATGGCGAGCAGGGGGCTCTCACCCAGACTGTCAAGCGCATGCGTAGCACTGAGGAACTGTTCAGCCATTCAAAGAGACACAGATCGGGACCGCCTTAACCTTTGGGGTTTATATGGCTGGGTTTTCCCACGCTTTCTCAGTTTGTTAGGATTCTTGTTAAGTACTACTAATAAATATTAGAGACCAAGTCCTCGCCTCAGTGTGTTTCCTGGTAATCAGGACATCAATCCTAACAAACTCCTACTCCCATCGAAAGAGGGAGGAACAAGCAATTAAACAGATACGTTTAGAAATGTCTTCAGAAAACCAAGAAATGCGGCTTGCCATCCAGCAATTGGCAGCAGCCCTACAGCAACACCAGCAACAAGTAGATCTCCAGATCAACACATTACAAGCTGCCATGCTACAGCAGTTGCAACAACCAGCTCCGATTAACCCACAACCGGCACCAGCAGCAGCAGCAGCAGCAGCCCCACCGGTAATGTTGAGATCACAGGGCAGTCTACCAGAGAAATTTGGAGGAGAAGCAGGACAGCTGAGAATCTTTCTCACACAGTGTACTATGTTCTTTGACAGCAGACCCGCAGAGTTTCCCACAGACAGAACCAGAGTCACCTTCATCCTAGGCCTGCTGAAGGGACCAGCGGCCAAATGGGCTATTCCCATGGTGGAGAACAACGATCCGATTCTCAACGACTACCAGAACTTTTTGGCAGGCTTCCGAGCACACTTTGACGACCCCATCAGAGAGGCCACGGCCAGCCGGGAGATTCGGAGGCTCAAGCAAGGTAACAAGAGGGTGGGACTCTACATTGCTGATTTCAAGTTGTTAGCAGGAGATCTGGACTGGAATGAGAGTGCATTAAAAGACCAATTCAAACAGGGGCTGGATGAGGAGATTAAGAATGAATTGGTGCGCCAGGGAACACCAGCCACATTAGAAGCCCTATATCAGCTATCGGTGGTCATAGATGCCAGGCTAGAGGAGCTTAGGCAGATGCAGCCGGGGAGAAGCAAGACCCTCCGAGCGTTTTCAGGATTCCCAACTCCCCTTGTAGCAGCCTCTCACTCAGCACGAGAGGAGCCAATGCAGATTGGGGCAAGCAGGAGACTGATTTCCGAGACTGAGAGGCAGAGAAGGAGAGAGAGAGCCCTGTGTTTCTACTGCGGAGCCCAGGGGCACATGGTGAGAACTTGCCCAGCAAGAGGCCAAACAACTCCAGTAAGACCCCCAGGGCAAGCAGCTGAAACAGGACCCATCCCCGCCTCTGTTTCCAATCAGGGAAACTCCGTTGGTCTCCCTCCCAAGAGCTCAGCAGGGAGACCGTAAATCAATTAAGGAGGGCTCATTCCGAAGATTCCAGGCAAGACTTTTACTACTTACCCGTAAAAGTCCAAGTCAACCCAGAGCACCAGGTCAAGCTAGAGGCCCTCGTGGATTCTGGAGCTTCAACTAATTTTATTGATGCACAGACCGTACAAGACTGCAACATACCGACCAGGGAATTGCCATGCCCCATAGAAGTAGAGACCATTGACGGCCAGCCCCTCAAGGCAGGGCCGATTAGAAGGCTCACAGAACCGGTGCAGCTGACAGTGGGAGACCACACTGAGTGGATCCAGCTTTATGTTACTGCAGCGCTAAATGTGCCGGTAATCCTAGGCACGCCTTGGCTGAGGATCCACAACCCGTTGATGAACTGGACTACAGGAGCAATCTCCTTCCCAGCTAAGGAATGCCAGCACCACAAGAGTCAAGCCGCTCCACACTCTCCAGCAACCAACGCAGTCACAGTAGCAGGGGGGGTCCACTTGCCAGCCAAGTATGCAGATTTTGCAGACGTTTTCAGCGAGCAAGAGGCCACAGCACTACCCCCCCATAGGGACTGTGACTGCACCATTGAGTTGTTACCAGGAGCCAAGATCCCAGCAAGGAAACAATATCCCATGTCCCCCAAGGAGTTAGCCACCTTAAAGGATTACTTGGACTCCAATCTCCAGAAGGGCTTCATCCGACCATCTACGTCCCCAGCGTCTGCTCCTACCTTCTTCGTACCAAAGAAGCCCGACCCGTTGGCACCTGCAACCCAGGAGACACCCTTGAGAGTGGTCCACGACTTCAGTTTCTTAAATAAACAAACAAAGAGAGAATCCTATCCTCTGCCCTTAATCTCGGAGCTGCTAGATCGCTTGCAGAAGGCACGCATGTTTACCAGGTTGGATCTCAGGAGTGCGTACAATCTGATCCGGGTGAAAGAGGGGCACGAATACCTGACTGCCTTCGACACCAGGTTTGGCAAATTTGAGTACCTTGTTATGCCCTTTGGCTTGTCTAATGCAGGAGCCATATTTTCCAGATTTATGAATCACGTTTTTGCTGATTTACTAGACAAGTACATGGTCGTTTATCTAGATGACATATTAATTTTCTCTGAGGATGCCACAACTCACGTAACCCATGTACGTAATGTTTTGCAAAGACTGAGAGAGAACAGGCTGTTCGCCAAGCTAGAGAAGTGTGCCTTTGATTTAATTGAAGTACATTTCCTGGGCTATATAGTATCCACAGAAGGCATATCCATGGATCCTGCTAAGGTCCAGGCAATTCTCTCTTGGCCACCCCCCCGAAATGTTAAAGATATACAAAAATGGCTAGGATTCTGTAATTTCTATCGCCGTTTTGTCCCGGCCTATAGTCATCGGACCAGACCATTCACACAGCTCTTGAAGAAAGGCTCAAAATTCGTATGGGGGGAGAGGGAGCAAGCAGAGTTCCAGGAGTTGAAGCAGCTTTTTGCTTCCCAACCGCTCTTAAGGCACCCTGACCCCACGAAGCCATTCATAATGTATTCAGATGCTTCAGATGTTGCCATTGGGGCAGTGTTATTGCAATATACAAACAGGGCAGAGAATACATTGCTTCCTTGTGCCTTTTTCTCACGCCTACTCTCACCAGCAGAGAGAAACTATGATGTGTTTAACAGAGAGTTGCTGGCAATTAAAGCAGCATTCCAAGAGTGGAGGCACTGGCTAGAAGGGGCAACCTTTCCGGTGAAAGTTTGCACCGATCACAAGAATTTACAGCTTCTACAAAACACCAGATCCCTCACCCCACGCCAGATCAGATGGAGCCAGTTTTTCTCCAGTTTCAATTTTGTCATTTCTTATGTGCCCGGGGCGCAAAACTGCTTGGCAGACGCCCTGTCTCAATCCTTTCAGGCAGACCCCCCCACTCACCAGGAAGTACAGGCTGCTATATTACAACCTCACAACTTTGATCAGCCGATGAGGGGGAGCCAAACGGAGAGTTTAGCAGCAGGCAGCCAAGCAGAGGACCTATTTGCAAGAGCCAGAGCTCAGCAGCAGCAGGACCCGTATGCCAGGGCCAGGATGGATGACCTCCAGAGGGCCCCGCAAGACACTGCCTCCCCATTCAATGTGGAGGCAGGAATCCTCTGGCATAGTGGGCGATTGTACATTCCCCCTTCATTGAGGGAAGAAGTACTGAGACTGTGTCATGACCACCAAACAGCAGGCCACGGAGGCGTTTTCAAAACTCTCCATAGAGCTCTGAGAGACTACTGGTGGCCTAAGATGGTTGCAGACATTAAGGGCTACGTTGCTTCTTGTCACACCTGCAGACGAGCCAAGCCTCTCCCAGGGAAGCCCACAGGACTCTTGCAGCCCCTACCCACCCCCAGTAGGCCTTGGGATACGATCTCCATGGATTTCATCACTGATTTACCCCCGGTCCAGGGCCTGACTTCCATACTGGTGGTGGTGGACCTTTTCACAAAGATGGCACATTTTATTCCTTGCAAGGGCCTCCCATCTGCACCAGCCACCGCGCAGTTGTTCATAGACCACATTTTTAGGTATAGAGGCATGGTGAATCACTTGGTGAGTGACAGAGGCCCACAGTTCACTTCCAGGTTCTGGAGGGCCCTTTTCCAGTCATTAGGGGTCCAGATCCACCTGTCATCAGCGCATCACCCTGCCAGTAATGGGCAGGCCGAAAAAATTAACCAGTGGTTACAGCAGTATCTCAGGTGTTACACCACGTATCGGCAAGACAATTGGCCAGCCCTGTTGCCCATGGCAGAATTCACTTATAACAACTCTGTGCAGTCATCTACCCAGATGTCTCCATTCCAAGCGCTCTACGGGGTTAACCCTCAGGTGTTGCCCACCTCCTCCCAGCAGGGAACTGTTCCAGCAGCAGCTGATTTTCTTAAAGAGCAACAAGCCGCACAGGAGTTGTTAAAGGAGCAGCTGAACAGGGCAAAGAGTGCTTACAAAAGGGCGGCAGACGCTCACAGGCAGGAGGGGCCAGCGATTGCAGTAGGGGACAAAGTGTGGCTCTCTACCAAGTTCTTGATCTCTACCAGACCCTCCAAGAAATTGGACTCTAAGTTCGTCGGCCCTTTCACTGTGGTGCAGCAGATAAATCCAGTAGCTTATCGTTTACAGCTCCCACCATCCATGAAGATCCATCCAGTGTTTCACAGAGCCTTGCTAGCCAAAGACCCTCCCCCAAGTAACTTACGATCGCACCTACCCCCACCACCTCCAGTAATTGTGGAGGGAGAGGAGGAGTACGAAGTGGAAGAGATTCTGGACTCTAGGAGGAGGGGAAGGGGCATCCAATATTTCATACACTGGAAAGGGTACCCTGAGGAGGAGCGCACGAGGGAGAATGCCAGAGATGTACATGCTCCAGCACTGGTTCATCGATTCCATCAGCTTTTCCCTCACAAACCCAAGCCTCGCATTTTACCCGAGATTCCTCTTTCGCCTGAGCGGGCCGAAGAAGGCCAAGCTGAGGAGTTCGTGAGTGTGTATTTCCCCCCGCCCCTGCCCGAAGCCTCGACTCCAGTTACAGAGGAGGTGGGGGAACCACAGCCCTCAACCTCGGGCTTGCATTTCCCAGGGGGGAGGGGGGCTGACCCTGCTAACTCTCTAGATGTTTTTCAGCAGCAGCCACCTGGCTCGGAGGCGTTATCGGATTGGGAGGGCAGCACCGCTTCGTCCGTGGAGGAGTTGTCCTTTGAAGAATTGCCTTCTTTGCCAAGTTCTCATGGGACCTTACAAGCAGACAACATATCTTATCAAGACTCTGGAGGGGAGGGGGCTGAAATGGAATATCAATCTGGAGGGGAGGGTGATGTCATGAGTAAGGATGGCGAGCAGGGGGCTCTCACCCAGACTGTCAAGCGCATGCGTAGCACTGAGGAACTGTTCAGCCATTCAAAGAGACACAGATCGGGACCGCCTTAACCCTTGGGGTTTATATGGCTGGGTTTTCCCACGCTTTCTCAGTTTGTTAAGATTCTTGTTAAGTACTACTAATAAATATTAGAGACCAAGTCCTCGCCTCAGTGTGTTTCCTGGTAATCAGGACAGAATGTAAGGGTTAGGTGTGCTTTTTCATGCTCGATTTTGGACGGCACAATTTTTGGCCCAGAAATCAAAAAATTCCTGACCCCGGGGTCAGGAAAACCTCACGGGGTGAGCCGGGCGGAATCAGGCCGAATGCAAAAATGAACACCGCCGTGGGATTCGGGGTGGAATTTAAGGGTTAGGTGTTCTTTTTCATGATCGATTTTGGACGGCACAATTTTTGGCCCAGAAATCAAAAAATTCCTGGCCCCGGGGTCAGGAAAACCTCACGGGGTGAGCCGGGCGGAATCAGGCCGAATGCAAAAATGAACACCGCCGTGGGATTCGGGGTGGAATGTAAGGGTTAGGTTTGCTTTTGCATGCTGGATTTGGGACGGCACAATTTTTGGCCCAGAAATCAAAAAATTCCTGACCCCGGGGTCAGGAAAACCTCACGGGGTGAGCCGGGCGGAATCAGGCCGAATGCAAAAATGAACACTGCCATGAGATTCGGTGTGGAATGTAAGGGTTAGGTGTGCTTTTGCATGCAGGATTTGGGACGGCACAATTTTTGGCGCAGAAATCAAAAAATTCCTGACCCCGGGGTCAGGAAAACCTCACGGGGTGAGCCTGGCGGAATCAGGCCGAATGCAAAAATGAACACCGCCATGAGATTCGGGGTGGAATTTAAGGGTTAGGTGTGCTTTTGCATGCTGGATTTGGTACGGCACAATTTTTGGCACAGAAATCAAAAAATTCCTGACCCCGGGGTGAGGAAAACCTCACGGGGTGAGCCGGGTGGAATCAGGCCGAATGCAAAAATGAACACCGCCATGAGTTTCGGGGTGGAATGTAAGGGTTAGGTGTGCTTTTGCATGCTGGATTTGGGTCGGCACAATTTTTGGCGCAGAAATCAAGAAATTCCTGAGGCCGGGGTCAGGAAAGCCTCACGGGGTGAGCCGGGCGGAATAAGGCCGAATGCAAAAATGAACACCGCCATGAGATTCGGGGTGGAATGTAAGGGTTAGGTGTGCTTTTGCATGCTGGATTAGGGACGGCACAATTTTTGGCCCAGAAATCAAAAAATTCTTGACCAGGGGTCAGGAAAACCTCACGGGGTGAGCCGGGCGGAATCAGGCCGAATGCAAAAATGAACACCGCCATGAGATTCGGGGTGGAATGTAAGGGTGAGGTGTGCTTTTTCATGCTTCATTTTGGACGGCACAATATTTGGCCCAGAAATCAAAAAATTCCTGACCCCGGGGTCAGGAAAACCGCACGGGGTGAGCCTGGCGGAATCAGGCCGAATGCAAAAATGAACACCGCCATGAGATTCGGGGTGGAATGTAAGGGTTAGGTGTGCTTTTTCATGCTGGATTTGGGACGGCACAATTTTTGGCCCAGAAATCAAAAAATTCCTGACCCCGGGGTCAGGAAAACCTCACGGGGTGAGCCGGGCGGAATCAGGCCGAATGCAAAAATGAACACCACCATGAGTTCCGGGGTGGAATGTAAGGGTGAGGCCTGCTTTATCATGCTTGATTTGGGTCGGCACAATTTTTGGCGCAGAAATCAAGAAATTCTTGAGGCCGGGGTCAGGAAAGCCTCATGGGGTGAGCCGGGCGGAATAAGGCCGAATGCAAAAATGAACACCGCCATGAGATTCGGGGTGGAATGTAAGGGTTAGGTGTGCTTTTGCATGCTGGATTTGGGACGGCACAATTTTTGGCCCAGAAATCAAAAAATTCCTGACCCCGGGGTCAGGAAAACCTCACAGGGTGCGCCGGGCGGAATCAGGCCGAATGCAAAAATGAACACCGCCATGAGGTTCGGGGTGGAATGTAAGGGTGAGGTGTGCTTTTTCATGCTCGATTTTGGACGGCACAATTTTTGGCCCAGAAATCAAAAAATTCCTGACCCCGGGGTCAGGAAAACCTCACGGGGTGAGCCGGGCGGAATCAGGTCGAATGCAAAAATGAACACCGCCATGAGTTTCGGGGTGGAATGTAAGGGTTAGGTGTGCTTTTGCATGCTGGATTTGGGACGGCACAATTTTTGGCCCAGAAAACAAAAAATTCTTGACCAGGGGTCAGGAAAATCTCATGGGGTGAGCGGGGCGGAATCAGGCCGAATGCAAAAAAGAACACCGCCATGAGATTCGGGGTGGAATTTAAGGGTTAGGTTTGCTTTTGCATGCTGGATTTGGGACGGCACAATTTTTGTCATAGAAATCAAAAAATTCCTGACCCCGGGGTCAGGAAAACCTCACGGGGTGAGCCGGGCGGAATCAGGCCGAATGCAAAAATGAACACCGCCATGAGGTTCGGGGTGGAATGTAAGGGTTAGGTGTGCTTTTTCACGCTCGATTTTGGACGGCACAATTTTTGGCCCAGAAATCAAAAAATTCCTGACCCCGGGGTAGGAAAACCTCTCGGGGTGAGCTGGGCGGAATCAGACCGAATGCAAAAAAGAACACCGCCATGAGATTCAGGGTGGAATGTAAGGGTTAGGTGTGCTTTTTCATGCTTCATTTTGGACGGCACAATTTTTGGCGCAGAAATCAAAAAATTCCTGACCCCGGGGTCAGGAAAACCACACTGGGTGAGCCTGGCGGAATCAGGCCGAATGCAAAAATGAACACCGCCATGAGATTCGGGGTGGAATGTAAGGGTTAGGTGTCCTTTTGCATGCTGGATTTGGGACGGCACAATTTTTGGCGCAGAAATCAAAAAATTCCTGACCCCGGGGTCAGGAAAACCTCACGGGGTAAGCCGGGCGGAATCAGGCCGAATGCAAAAATGAACACCACCATGAGTTCCGGGGTGGAATGTAAGGGTGAGGCCTGCTTTTTCATGCTCGATTTGGGTCGGCACAATTTTTGGTGCAGAAATCAAGAAATTCCTGACCCTGGGGTCAGGAAAGCCTCATGGGGTGAGCCGGGCGGAATAAGGCCGAATGCAAAAATGAACACCGCCATGAGATTCGGGGTGGAATGTAAGGGTTAGGTGTGCTTTTGCATGCTGGATTTGGGACGGCACAATTTTTGGCCCAGAAATCAAAAAATTCCTGACCCCGGGGTCAGGAAAACCTCACGGGGTGCGCCGGGCGGAATCAGGCCAAATGCAAAAATGAACCATGAGGTTCGGGGTGGAATGTAAGGGTTAGGTGTGCTTTTTCACGCTCGATTTTGGACGGCACAATTTTTGGCCCAGAAATCAAAAAATTCCTGACCCCGGGGTCAGGAAAACCTCTCGGGGTGAGCCGGGCGGAATCAGACCGAATGCAAAAAAGAACACCGCCATGAGATTCGGGGTGGAATTTAAGGGTTAGGTTTGCTTTTGCATGCTGGATTTGGGACGGCACAATTTTTGGCCCAGAAATCAAAAAATTCCTGACCCCGGGGTCAGGAAAACCTCACGGGGTGAGCAGGGCAGAATCAGGCCGAATGCAAAAATGAACACCGCCATGAGATTCGGTGTGGAATGTAAGGGTGAGGTGTGCTTTTGCATTCTGGATTTGGGACGGCACAATTTTTGGCCCAGAAATCAAAAAATTCCTGACCAGGGGTCAGGAAAAGCTCACGGGGTGAGCCGGGCGGAATCAGGCCGAATGCAAAAATGAACACCGCCATGAGTTTCGGGATGGAATGTAAGGGTTAGGTGTGCTTTTGCATGCTGGATTTGGGAAGGCCCAATTTTTGGCCGAGAAATCAAAAAATTCTTGACCAGGGGTCAGGAAAACCTCACGGAGTGAGCCGGGCAGAATCAGGCTGAATGCAAAAATGAACACCGCCATGAGTTTCGGGGTGGAATGTAAGGGTTAGGTGTGCTTTTGCATGCTGGATTTGGTACGGCACAATTTTTGCACAGAAATCAAAAAATTGCTGACCCCGGGGTCAGGAAAACCTCACGGGGTGAGCCGGGCGGAATCAGGCCGAATGCAAAAATGAACACCGCCATCAGATTCGGGGTGGAATGTAAGGGTGAGGTGTGCTTTTGCATGTTGGATTTGGGACGGCACAATTTTTGGCCAAGAAATCAAAAAATTCCTGACCCCGGGGTCAGGAAAACCGCACGGGGTGAGCCTGGCGGAATCAGGCCGAATGCAAAAATGAACACCGCCATGAGTTTCGGGGTGGAAGGTAAGGGTTAGGTGTGCTTTTGCATGCTGGATTTGGGACGGCACAATTTTTGGCCCAGAAATCAAAAAATTCCTGACCCCGGGGTCAGGAAAACCTCACGGGGTGAGCCGGGCAGAATCAGACCGAATGCAAAAAAGAACACCGCCATGAGATTCGGGGTGGAATTTAAGGGTTAGGTTTGCTTTTGCATGCTGGATTTGGGACGGCACAATTTTTGCCCCAGAAATCAAAAAATTCCTGACCCCGGGGTCAGGAAAACCTCACGGGGTGAGCCGGGCAGAATCAGGCCGAATGCAAAAATGAACACCGCCATGAGATTCGGTGTGGAATGTAAGGGTGAGGTGTGCTTTTGCATTCTGGATTTGGGACGGCACAATTTTTGGCCCAGAAATCAAAAACTTCCTGACCAGGGATCAGGAAAAGCTCACGGGGTGAGCCGGGCGGAATCAGGCCGAATGCAAAAATGAACACCGCCATGAGTTTCGGGATGGAATGTAAGGGTTAGGTGTGCTTTTGCATGCTGGATTTGGGACGGCACAATTTTTGGCCCAGAAATCAAAAAATTCTTGACCAGGGGTCAGGAAAACCTCACGGAGTGAGCCGGGCAGAATCAGGCCGAATGCAAAAATGAACACCGCCATGAGATTCGGGGTGGAATGTAAGGGTTAGGTGTGCTTTTTCATGCTTGATTTTGGACGGCACAATTTTTGGCGCAGAAATCAAAAAATTCCTGACCCCGGGGTCAGGAAAACCTCACGGGGTGAGCCTGGCGGAATCAGGCCGAATGCAAAAATGAACACCGCCATGAGTTTCGGGGTGGAATGTAAGGGTTAGGTGTGCTTTTGCATGGTGGATTTGGTACGGCACAATTTTTTGCATAGAAATCAAAAAATTCCTGACCCCGGTGTCAGGAAAACCTCACGGGGTGAGCCGGGCGGAATCAGGCCGAATGCAAAAATGAACACCGCCATGAGTTTCGGGATGGAATATAAGGGTTAGGTGTGCTTTTGCATGGTGGATTTGGGACGGCACAATTTTTGGCCCAGAAATCAAAAAATTCCTGACCCCGGTGTCAGGAAAACCTCACGGGGTGAGCCTGGCGGAATCAGGCCGAATGCAAAAATGAACACCGCCATGAGTTTCGGGGTGGAATGTAAGGGTTAGGTGTGCTTTTGCATGGTGGATTTGGGACGGCACAATTTTTGGCCCAGAAATCAAAAAATTCCTGACCCCGGTGTCAGGAAAACCTCACGGGGTGAGCTGGGCGGAATCAGGCCGAATGCAAAAATGAACACCGCCATGAGACTCGGGGTGGAATGTAAGGGTTAGGTGTGCTTTTGCATGCTGGATTTGGGACGGCACAAATTTTGGCCCAGAAATCAAAAAATTCCTGACCCCGGGGTCAGGAAAACCTCACGGGGTGAGCCGGGCGGAATCAGGCCGAATGCAAAAATGAACACCGCCATGAGTTTCGGAGTGGAATGTAAGGGTTAGGTGGCCTTTTGCATGCTGGATTTGGGACGGCAGAAATTTTGGCCCAGAAATCAAAAAATTCCTGACCCCGGGGTCAGGAAAACCTCACGGGGTGAGCCTGGCGGAATCAGGCCGAATGGAAAAATGAACAGCGCCATGAGTTTTGGGGTGGAATTTAAGGGTTAGGTGTGCTTTTGCATGCTGGATTTGGGACGGCACAATTTCTACCCCAGGAATCAAAAAATTCCTGACCCCCGGGTCAGGAAAACCTCACGGGGTGAGCCGGGCAGAATCAGGCCGAATGCAAAAATGAACACCGCCATGAGTTTCGGGGTGGAATGTAAGGGTTAGGTGTCCTTTTGCATGCTGGATTTGGGACGGCACAATTTTTGGCCCAGAAATCAAAAAATTCCTGACCCCGGGGTCAGGAAAACCTCACGGGGTGAGCCGGGCGGAATCAGGCCGAATGCAAAAATGAACACCGCCATGAGTTTCGGGGTGGAATGTAAGGGTTAGGTGTGCTTTTGCATGGTGGATTTGGGACGGCACAATTTTTGGCCCAGAAATCAAAAAATTCCTGACCCCGGTGTCAGGAAAACCTCACGGGGTGAGCTGGGCGGAATCAGGCCGAATGCAAAAATGAACACCGCCATGAGACTCGGGGTGGAATGTAAGGGTTAGGTGTGCTTTTGCATGCTGGATTTGGGACGGCACAAATTTTGGCCCAGTAATCAAAAAATTCCTGACCCCGGGGTCAGGAAAACCTCACGGGGTGAGCCGGGCGGAATCAGGCCGAATGCAAAAATGAACACCGCCATGAGTTTCGGAGTGGAATGTAAGGGTTAGGTGGCCTTTTGCATGCTGGATTTGGGACGGCAGAAATTTTGGCCCAGAAATCAAAAAATTCCTGACCCCGGGGTCAGGAAAACCTCACGGGGTGAGCCTGGCGGAATCAGGCCGAATGGAAAAATGAACAGCGCCATGAGTTTTGGGGTGGAATTTAAGGGTTAGGTGTGCTTTTGCATGCTGGATTTGGGACGGCACAATTTCTACCCCAGGAATCAAAAAATTCCTGACCCCCGGGTCAGGAAAACCTCACGGGGTGAGCCGGGCAGAATCAGGCCGAATGCAAAAATGAACACCGCCATGAGTTTCGGGGTGGAATGTAAGGGTTAGGTGTCCTTTTGCATGCTGGATTTGGGACGGCACAATTTTTGGCCCAGAAATCAAAAAATTCCTGACCCCGGGGTCAGGAAAACCTCACGGGGTGAGCCGGGCGGAATCAGGCCGAATGCAAAAATGAACACCGCCATGAGATTCGGGGTGGAATGTAAGGGTTAGGTATGCTTTTGCATGCTGGATTTGGGACGGCACAAATTTTGGCCCAGAAATCAAAAAATTCCTGACCCCGGGGTCAGGAAAACCTCACGGGGTGAGCCTGGCGGAATCAGGCCGAATGGAAAAATGAACACCGCCATGAGTTTTGGGGTGGAATTTAAGGGTTAGGTGTGCTTTTGCATGCTGGATTTGGGACGGCACAAATTTTGGCCCAGAAATCAAAAAATTCCTGACCCCGGGGTCAGGAAAACCTCACGGGGTGAGCCTGGCGGAATCAGGCCGAATGGAAAAATGAACACCGCCATGAGTTTTGGGGTGGAATTTAAGGGTTAGGTGTGCTTTTGCATGCGGGATTTGGGACGGCACAATTTTTACACCAGGAATCAAAAAATTCCTGACGCCGGGGTCAGGAAAACCTCACGGGGTGAGCCGGGCAGAATCAGGCCGAATGCAAAAATGAACACCGCCATGAGTTTCGGGGTGGAATGTAAGGGTTAGGTGTCCTTTTGCATGCTGGATTTGGGACGGCACAAATTTTGGCCCAGAAATCAAAAAATTCCTGACCCCGGGGTTAGGAAAACCTCACAGGATGAGCCGGGCGGAATCAGGCCGAATGCAAAAATGAACACCGCCATGAGATTCGGGGTGGAAGGTAAGGGTTAGGTGTGCTTTTGCATGCTGGATTTGGGACAGCACAAAATTTGGCCCAGAAATCAAAAAATTCCTGACCCCGGGGTCAGGAAAACCTCACGGGGTGAGCCTGGCGGAATCAGGCCGAATGCAAAAATGAACACCGCCATGAGTTTCGGGGTGGAATGTAAGGGTTAGGTGTGCTTTTGCATGCTGGATTTGGTACGGCACAATTTTTGCACAGAAATCAAAAAATTCCTGACCCCGGGGTCAGGAAAACCTCACGGGGTGAGCCGGGCGGAATCAGGCCGAATGCAAAAATGAACACCGCCATGAGTTTCGGGATGGAATATAAGGGTTAGGTGTGCTTTTGCATGCTGGATTTGGGCCGGCACAATTTTTGGCCCAGAAATCAAAAAATTCTTGACCAGGGGTCACGAAAACCTCACGGAGTGAGCCGGGCAGAATCAGGCCGAATGCAAAAATGAACACCGCCATGAGATTCGGGGTGGAATGTAAGGGTTAGGTGTGCTTTTGCATGCAGGATTTGGGACGGCACAATTTTTGGCCCAGAAGTCAAAAAATTCCTGACCGTGGTGTCAGGAAAACCTCACGGGGTGAGCCTGGAGGAATCAGGCCGAATGCAAAAATGAACACCGCCATGAGATTCGGGGTGGAATGTAAGGGTGAGGTCTGCTTTTTCCTGCTCGATTTGGGACGGCACAATTTTTGGCCCAGAAATCAAAAAATTCTTGACCAGGGGTCAGGAAAACCTCACGGAGTGAGGCGGGCAGAATCAGGCCGAATGCAAAAATGAACACCGCCATGAGATTCGGGGTGGAATGTAAGGGTTAGGTGTGCTTTTGCATGCTGGATTTGGGACGGCACAATTTTTGGCCCAGAAATCAAAAAATTCCTGACCCCGGGGTCAGGAAAACCTCACGGGGTGAGCCGGGCGGAATCAGGCCGAATGCAAAAATGAACACCGCCATCAGATTCGGGGTGGAATGTAAGGGAGAGGTGTGCTTTTGCATGTTGGATTTGGGACGGCACAATTTTTGGCCAAGAAATCAAAAAATTCCTGACCCCGGGGTCAGGAAAACCGCACGGGGTGAGCCTGGCGGAATCAGGCCGAATGCAAAAATGAACACCGCCATGAGTTTCGGGGTGGAAGGTAAGGGTTAGGTGTGCTTTTGCATGCTGGATTTGGGACGGCACAATTTTTGGCCCAGAAATCAAAAAATTCCTGACCCCGGGGTCAGGAAAACCTCATGGGGTGAGCCTGGCGGAATCAGGCCGAATGCAAAAATGAGCTCCACCATGAGTTTCGGGGTGGAAGGTAAGGGTTAGGTGTGCTTTTGCATGCTGGATTTGGGACGGCACAATTTTTGGCCCAGAAATCAAAAACTTCCTGACCAGGGGTCAGGAAAAGCTCACGGGGTGAGCCGGGCGGAATCAGGCCGAATGCAAAAATGAACACCGCCATGAGGTTCGGGGTGGAATGTAAGGGTTAAGTGTGCTTTTTCACGCTCGATTTTGGACGGCACAATTTTTGGCCCAGAAATCAAAAAATTCCTGACCCCGGGGTCAGGAAAACCTCACGGGGTGAGCCGGGCAGAATCAGACCGAATGCAAAAAAGAACACCGCCATGAGATTCGGGGTGGAATTTAAGGGTTAGGTTTGCTTTTGCATGCTGGATTTGGGACGGCACAATTTTTGGCCCAGAAATCAAAAAATTCCTGACCCCGGGGTCAGGAAAACCTCACGGGGTGAGCCGGGCAGAATCAGGCCGAATGCAAAAATGAACACCGCCATGAGATTCGGTGTGGAATGTAAGGGTGAGGTGTGCTTTTGCATTCTGGATTTGGGACGGCACAATTTTTGGCCCAGAAATCAAAAACTTCCTGACCAGGGATCAGGAAAAGCTCACGGGGTGAGCCGGGCGGAATCAGGCCGAATGCAAAAATGAACACCGCCATGAGTTTCGGGATGGAATGTAAGGGTTAGGTGTGCTTTTGCATGCTGGATTTGGGACGGCACAATTTTTGGCCCAGAAATCAAAAAATTCTTGACCAGGGGTCAGGAAAACCTCACGGAGTGAGCCGGGCAGAATGAGGCCGAATGCAAAAATGAACACCGCCATGAGATTCGGGGTGGAATGTAAGGGTTAGGTGTGCTTTTTCATGCTTGATTTTGGACGGCACAATTTTTGGCGCAGAAATCAAAAAATTCCTGACCCCGGGGTCAGGAAAACCTCACGGGGTGAGCCTGGCGGAATCAGGCCGAATGCAAAAATGAACACCGCCATGAGTTTCGGGGTGGAATGTAAGGGTTAGGTGTGCTTTTGCATGGTGGATTTGGTACGGCACAATTTTTTGCATAGAAATCAAAAAATTCCTGACCCCCGGGTCAGGAAAACCTCACGGGGTGAGCCGGGCGGAATCAGGCCGAATGCAAAAATGAACACCGCCATGAGTTTCGGGATGGAATATAAGGGTTAGGTGTGCTTTTGCATGCTGGATTTGGGACGGCACAATTTTTGGCCCAGAAATCAAAAAATTCCTGACCCCGGTGTCAGGAAAACCTCACGGGGTGAGCCGGGCGGAATCAGGCCGAATGCAAAAATGAACACCGCCATGAGACTCGGGGTGGAATGTAAGGGTTAGGTGTGCTTTTGCATGCTGGATTTGGGACGGCACAATTTTTGGCCCAGAAATCAAAAAATTCCTGACCCCGGGGTCAGGAAAACCTCACGGGGTGAGCCGGGCGGAATCAGGCCGAATGCAAAAATGAACACCGCCATCAGATTCGGGGTGGAATGTAAGGGTGAGGTGTGCTTTTGCATGTTGGATTTGGGACGGCACAATTTTTGGCCAAGAAATCAAAAAATTCCTGACCCCGGGGTCAGGAAAACCGCACGGGGTGAGCCTGGCGGAATCAGGCCGAATGCAAAAATGAACACCGCCATGAGTTTCGGGGTGGAAGGTAAGGGTTAGGTGTGCTTTTGCATGCTGGATTTGGGACGGCACAATTTTTGGCCCAGAAATCAAAAAATTCCTGACCCCGGTGTCAGGAAAACCTCACGGGGTGAGCTGGGCGGAATCAGGCCGAATGCAAAAATGAACACCGCCATGAGACTCGGGGTGGAATGTAAGGGTTAGGTGTGCTTTTGCATGCTGGATTTGGGACGGCACAAATTTTGGCCCAGAAATCAAAAAATTCCTGACCCCGGGGTCAGGAAAACCTCACGGGGTGAGCCGGGCGGAATCAGGCCGAATGCAAAAATGAACACCGCCATGAGTTTCGGAGTGGAATGTAAGGGTTAGGTGGCCTTTTGCATGCTGGATTTGGGACGGCAGAAATTTTGGCCCAGAAATCAAAAAATTCCTGACCCCGGGGTCAGGAAAACCTCACGGGGTGAGCCTGGCGGAATCAGGCCGAATGGAAAAATGAACAGCGCCATGAGTTTTGGGGTGGAATTTAAGGGTTAGGTGTGCTTTTGCATGCTGGATTTGGGACGGCACAATTTCTACCCCAGGAATCAAAAAATTCCTGACCCCCGGGTCAGGAAAACCTCACGGGGTAAGCCGGGCAGAATCAGGCCGAATGCAAAAATGAACACCGCCATGAGATTCGGGGTGGAATGTAAGGGTTAGGTATGCTTTTGCATGCTGGATTTGGGACGGCACAAATTTTGGCCCAGAAATCAAAAAATTCCTGACCCCGGGGTCAGGAAAACCTCACGGGGTGAGCCTGGCGGAATCAGGCCGAATGGAAAAATGAACACCGCCATGAGTTTTGGGGTGGAATTTAAGGGTTAGGTGTGCTTTTGCATGCTGGATTTGGGACGGCACAAATTTTGGCCCAGAAATCAAAAAATTCCTGACCCCGGGGTCAGGAAAACCTCACGGGGTGAGCCTGGCGGAATCAGGCCGAATGGAAAAATGAACACCGCCATGAGTTTTGGGGTGGAATTTAAGGGTTAGGTGTGCTTTTGCATGCGGGATTTGGGACGGCACAATTTTTACACCAGGAATCAAAAAATTCCTTACGCCGGGGTCAGGAAAACCTCACGGGGTGAGCCGGGCAGAATCAGGCCGAATGCAAAAATGAACACCGCCATGAGTTTCGGGGTGGAATGTAAGGGTTAGGTGTCCTTTTGCATGCTGGATTTGGGACGGCACAAATTTTGGCCCAGAAATCAAAAAATTCCTGACCCCGGGGTTAGGAAAACCTCACAGGATGAGCCGGGCGGAATCAGGCCGAATGCAAAAATGAACACCGCCATGAGATTCGGGGTGGAAGGTAAGGGTTAGGTGTGCTTTTGCATGCTGGATTTGGGACAGCACAAAATTTGGCCCAGAAATCAAAAAATTCCTGACCCCGGGGTCAGGAAAACCTCACGGGGTGAGCCTGGCGGAATCAGGCCGAATGCAAAAATGAACACCGCCATGAGTTTCGGGGTGGAATGTAAGGGTTAGGTGTGCTTTTGCATGCTGGATTTGGTACGGCACAATTTTTGCACAGAAATCAAAAAATTCCTGACCCCGGGGTCAGGAAAACCTCACGGGGTGAGCCGGGCGGAATCAGGCCGAATGCAAAAATGAACACCGCCATGAGTTTCGGGATGGAATATAAGGGTTAGGTGTGCTTTTGCATGCTGGATTTGGGCCGGCACAATTTTTGGCCCAGAAATCAAAAAATTCTTGACCAGGGGTCACGAAAACCTCACGGAGTGAGCCGGGCAGAATCAGGCCGAATGCAAAAATGAACACCGCCATGAGATTCGGGGTGGAATGTAAGGGTTAGGTGTGCTTTTGCATGCAGGATTTGGGACGGCACAATTTTTGGCCCAGAAGTCAAAAAATTCCTGACCGTGGTGTCAGGAAAACCTCACGGGGTGAGCCTGGAGGAATCAGGCCGAATGCAAAAATGAACACCGCCATGAGATTCGGGGTGGAATGTAAGGGTGAGGTCTGCTTTTTCCTGCTCGATTTGGGACGGCACAATTTTTGGCCCAGAAATCAAAAAATTCTTGACCAGGGGTCAGGAAAACCTCACGGAGTGAGGCGGGCAGAATCAGGCCGAATGCAAAAATGAACACCGCCATGAGATTCGGGGTGGAATGTAAGGGTTAGGTGTGCTTTTGCATGCTGGATTTGGGACGGCACAATTTTTGGCCCAGAAATCAAAAAATTCCTGACCCCGGGGTCAGGAAAACCTCACGGGGTGAGCCGGGCGGAATCAGGCCGAATGCAAAAATGAACACCGCCATCAGATTCGGGGTGGAATGTAAGGGTGAGGTGTGCTTTTGCATGTTGGATTTGGGACGGCACAATTTTTGGCCAAGAAATCAAAAAATTCCTGACCCCGGGGTCAGGAAAACCGCACGGGGTGAGCCTGGCGGAATCAGGCCGAATGCAAAAATGAACACCGCCATGAGTTTCGGGGTGGAAGGTAAGGGTTAGGTGTGCTTTTGCATGCTGGATTTGGGACGGCACAATTTTTGGCCCAGAAATCAAAAAATTCCTGACCCCGGGGTCAGGAAAACCTCACGGGGTGAGCCTGGCGGAATCAGGCCGAATGCAAAAATGAGCTCCACCATGAGTTTCGGGGTGGAAGGTAAGGGTTAGGTGTGCTTTTGCATGCTGGATTTGGGACGGCACAATTTTTGGCCCAGAAATCAAAAACTTCCTGACCAGGGGTCAGGAAAAGCTCACGGGGTGAGCCGGGCGGAATCAGGCCGAATGCAAAAATGAACACCGCCATGAGGTTCGGGGTGGAATGTAAGGGTTAAGTGTGCTTTTTCACGCTCGATTTTGGACGGCACAATTTTTGGCCCAGAAATCAAAAAATTCCTGACCCCGGGGTCAGGAAAACCTCACGGGGTGAGCCGGGCAGAATCAGACCGAATGCAAAAAAGAACACCGCCATGAGATTCGGGGTGGAATTTAAGGGTTAGGTTTGCTTTTGCATGCTGGATTTGGGACGGCACAATTTTTGGCCCAGAAATCAAAAAATTCCTGACCCCGGGGTCAGGAAAACCTCACGGGGTGAGCCGGGCAGAATCAGGCCGAATGCAAAAATGAACACCGCCATGAGATTCGGTGTGGAATGTAAGGGTGAGGTGTGCTTTTGCATTCTGGATTTGGGACGGCACAATTTTTGGCCCAGAAATCAAAAACTTCCTGACCAGGGATCAGGAAAAGCTCACGGGGTGAGCCGGGCGGAATCAGGCCGAATGCAAAAATGAACACCGCCATGAGTTTCGGGATGGAATGTAAGGGTTAGGTGTGCTTTTGCATGCTGGATTTGGGACGGCACAATTTTTGGCCCAGAAATCAAAAAATTCTTGACCAGGGGTCAGGAAAACCTCACGGAGTGAGCGGCAGAATGAGGCCGAATGCAAAAATGAACACCGCCATGAGATTCGGGGTGGAATGTAAGGGTTAGGTGTGCTTTTTCATGCTTGATTTTGGACGGCACAATTTTTGGCGCAGAAATCAAAAAATTCCTGACCCCGGGGTCAGGAAAACCTCACGGGGTGAGCCTGGCGGAATCAGGCCGAATGCAAAAATGAACACCGCCATGAGTTTCGGGGTGGAATGTAAGGGTTAGGTGTGCTTTTGCATGGTGGATTTGGTACGGCACAATTTTTTGCATAGAAATCAAAAATTCCTGACCCCCGGGTCAGGAAAACCTCACGGGGTGAGCCGGGCGGAATCAGGCCGAATGCAAAAATGAACACCGCCATGAGTTTCGGGATGGAATATAAGGGTTAGGTGTGCTTTTGCATGCTGGATTTGGGACGGCACAATTTTGGCCCAGAAATCAAAAAATTCCTGACCCCGGTGTCAGGAAAACCTCACGGGGTGAGCCGGGCGGAATCAGGCCGAATGCAAAAATGAACACCGCCATGAGACTCGGGGTGGAATGTAAGGGTTAGGTGTGCTTTTGCATGCTGGATTTGGGACGGCACAATTTTTGGCCCAGAAATCAAAAAATTCCTGACCCCGGGGTCAGGAAAACCTCACGGGGTGAGCCGGGCGGAATCAGGCCGAATGCAAAAATGAACACCGCCATCAGATTCGGGGTGGAATGTAAGGGTGAGGTGTGCTTTTGCATGTTGGATTTGGGACGGCACAATTTTTGGCCAAGAAATCAAAAATTCCTGACCCCGGGGTCAGGAAAACCGCACGGGGTGAGCCTGGCGGAATCAGGCCGAATGCAAAAATGAACACCGCCATGAGTTTCGGGGTGGAAGGTAAGGGTTAGGTGTGCTTTTGCATGCTGGATTTGGGACGGCACAATTTTTGGCCCAGAAATCAAAAAATTCCTGACCCCGGGGTCAGGAAAACCTCACGGGGTGAGCCTGGCGGAATCAGGCCGAATGCAAAAATGAGCTCCACCATGAGTTTCGGGGTGGAAGGTAAGGGTTAGGTGTGCTTTTGCATGCTGGATTTGGGACGGCACAATTTTTGGCCCAGAAATCAAAAACTTCCTGACCAGGGGTCAGGAAAAGCTCACGGGGTGAGCCGGGCAGAATCAGACCGAATGCATACACCGCCATGAGATTCGGGGTGGAATTTAAGGGTTAGGTTTGCTTTGCATGCTGGATTTGGGACGGCACAATTTTTGGCCCAGAAATCAAAAAATTCCTGACCCCGGGGTCAGGAAAACCTCACGGGGTGAGCCGGGCAGAATCAGGCCGAATGCAAAAATGAACACCGCCATGAGATTCGGTGTGGAATGTAAGGGTGAGGTGTGCTTTTGCATTCTGGATTTGGGACGGCACAATTTTTGGCCCAGAAATCAAAAACTTCCTGACCAGGGATCAGGAAAAGCTCACGGGGTGAGCCGGGCGGAATCAGGCCGAATGCAAAAATGAACACCGCCATGAGTTTCGGGATGGAATGTAAGGGTTAGGTGTGCTTTTGCATGCTGGATTTGGGACGGCACAATTTTTGGCCCAGAAATCAAAAATTCTTGACCAGGGGTCAGGAAAACCTCACGGAGTGAGCCGGGCAGAATGAGGCCGAATGCAAAAATGAACACCGCCATGAGATTCGGGGTGGAATGTAAGGGTTAGGTGTGCTTTTTCATGCTTGATTTTGGACGGCACAATTTTTGGCGCAGAAATCAAAAAATTCCTGACCCCGGGGTCAGGAAAACCTCACGGGGTGAGCCTGGCGGAATCAGGCCGAATGCAAAAATGAACACCGCCATGAGTTTCGGGGTGGAATGTAAGGGTTAGGTGGCCTTTTGCATGCTGGATTTGGGACGGCAGAAATTTTGGCCCAGAAATCAAAAATTCCTGACCCCGGGGTCAGGAAAACCTCACGGGGTGAGCCTGGCGGAATCAGGCCGAATGGAAAAATGAACACCGCCATGAGTTTTGGGGTGGAATTTAAGGGTTAGGTGTGCTTTTGCATGCTGGATTTGGGACGGCACAATTTTTACCCCAGGAATCAAAAAATACCTGACCCCCGGGTCAGGAAAACCTCACGGGGTGAGCCGGGTAGAATCAGGCCGAATGCAAAAATGAACACCGCCATGAGTTTCGGGGTGGAATGTAAGGGTTAGGTGTCCTTTTTGCATGCTGGATTTGGGACGGCACAATTTTTGGCCCAGAAATCAAAAAATTCGTGACCCCGGGGTCAGGAAAACCTCACGGGGTGAGCCGGGCGGAATCAGGCCGAATGCAAAAATGAACACCGCCATGAGTTTTGGGGTGGAATTTAAGGGTTAGGTGTGCTTTTGCATGCTGGATTTGGGACGGCACAAATTTTGGCCCAGAAATCAAAAAATTCCTGACCCCGGGGTCAGGAAAACCTCACGGGGTGAGCCTGGCGGAATCAGGCCGAATGCAAAAATGAACACCGCCATGAGTTTTGGGGTGGAATTTAAGGGTTAGGTGTGCTTTTGCATGCGGGATTTGGGACGGCACAATTTTTACCCCAGGAATCAAAAAATTCCTGACGCCGGGGTCAGGAAAACCTCACGGGGTGAGCCGGGCGGAATCAGGCCGAATGCAAAAATGAACACCGCCATGAGTTTCGGGGTGGAATGTAAGGGTTAGGTGTCCTTTTGCATGCTGGATTTGGGACGGCACAAATTTTGGCCCAGAAATCAAAAAATTCCTGACCCCGGGGTCAGGAAAACCTCACGGGGTGAGCCTGGCGGAATCAGGCCGAATGTAAAAATGAACACCGCCATGAGATTCGGGGTGGAATGTAAGGGTTAGGTGTCCTTTTGCATGCTGGATTTGGGACGGCACAAATTTTGGCCCAGAAATCAAAAAATTCCTGACCCCGGGGTCAGGAAAACCTCACGGGGTGAGCCTGGCGGAATCAGGCCGAATGCAAAAATGAACACCGCCATGAGTTTTGGGGTGGAATTTAAGGGTTAGGTGTGCTTTTGCATGCGGGATTTGGACGGCACAATTTTTACCCCAGGAATCAAAAAATTCCTGACGCCGGGGTCAGGAAAACCTCACGGGGTGAGCCGGGCAGAATCAGGCGAATGCAAAAATGAACACCGCCATGAGTTTCGGTGTGGAATGTAAGGGTTAGGTGTCCTTTTGCATGCTGGATTTGGGACGGCACAAATTTTGGCCCAGAAATCAAAAAATTCCTGACCCCGGGGTCAGGAAAACCTCACGGGGTGAGCCTGGCGGAATCAGGCCGAATGTAAAAATGAACACCGCCATGAGATTCGGGGTGGAATGTAAGGGTTAGGTGTCCTTTTGCATGCTGGATTTGGGACGGCACAATTTTTGCACAGAAATCAAAAAATTCCTGACCCCGGGGTCAGGAAAACCTCACGGGATGAGCCGGGCGGAATCAGGCCGAATGCAAAAATGAACACCGCCATGAGTTTCGGGGTGGAAGGTAAGGGTTAGGTGTCCTTTTGCATGCTGGATTTGGGACGGCACAATTTTTGGCCCAGAAATCAAAAACTTCCTGACCAGGGATCAGGAAAAGCTCACGGGGTGAGCCGGGCGGAATCAGGCCGAATGCAAAAATGAACACCGCCATGAGTTTCGGGATGGAATGTAAGGGTTAGGTGTGCTTTGCATGCTGGATTTGGGACGGCACAATTTTTGGCCCAGAAATCAAAAAATTCTTGACCAGGGGTCAGGAAAACCTCACGGAGTGAGCCGGGCAGAATGAGGCCGAATGCAAAAATGAACACCGCCATGAGATTCGGGGTGGAATGTAAGGGTTAGGTGTGCTTTTTCATGCTTGATTTGGGACGGCACAATTTTTGGCCCAGAAATCAAAAAATTCCTGACCCCGGGGTCAGGAAAACCTCACGGGGTGAGCCTGGCGGAATCAGGCCGAATGCAAAAATGAACACCGCCATGAGTTTCGGGGTGGAATGTAAGGGTTAGGTGGCCTTTTGCATGCTGGATTTGGGACGGCAGAAATTTTGGCCCAGAAATCAAAAAATTCCTGACCCCGGGGTCAGGAAAACCTCACGGGGTGAGCCTGGCGGAATCAGGCCGAATGGAAAAATGAACACCGCCATGAGTTTTGGGGTGGAATTTAAGGGTTAGGTGTGCTTTTGCATGCTGGATTTGGGACGGCACAATTTTTACCCCAGGAATCAAAAAATTCCTGACCCCCGGGTCAGGAAAACCTCACGGGGTGAGCCGGGCAGAATCAGGCCGAATGCAAAAATGAACACCGCCATGAGTTTCGGGGTGGAATGTAAGGGTTAGGTGTCCTTTTGCATGCTGGATTTGGGACGGCACAATTTTTGGCCCAGAAATAAAAAAATTCCTGACCCCGGGGTCAGGAAAACCTCACGGGGTGAGCCGGGCGGAATCAGGCCGAATGCAAAAATGAACACCGCCATGAGTTTTGGGGTGGAATTTAAGGGTTAGGTGTGCTTTTGCATGCTGGATTTGGGACGGCACAAATTTTGGCCCAGAAATCAAAAAATTCCTGACCCCGGGGTCAGGAAAACCTCACGGGGTGAGCCTGGCGGAATCAGGCCGAATGCAAAAATGAACACCGCCATGAGTTTTGGGGTGGAATTTAAGGGTTAGGTGTGCTTTTGCATGCGGGATTTGGGACGGCACAATTTTTACCCCAGGAATCAAAAAATTCCTGACGCCGGGGTCAGGAAAACCTCACGGGGTGAGCCGGGCAGAATCAGGCCGAATGCAAAAATGAACACCGCCATGAGTTTCGGGGTGGAATGTAAGGGTTAGGTGTCCTTTTGCATGCTGGATTTGGGACGGCACAAATTTTGGCCCAGAAATCAAAAAATTCCTGACCCCGGGGTCAGGAAAACCTCACGGGGTGAGCCTGGCGGAATCAGGCCGAATGTAAAAATGAACACCGCCATGAGATTCGGGGTGGAATGTAAGGGTTAGGTGTCCTTTTGCATGCTGGATTTGGGACGGCACAAATTTTGGCCCAGAAATCAAAAAATTCCTGACCCCGGGGTCAGGAAAACCTCACGGGGTGAGCCTGGCGGAATCAGGCCGAATGCAAAAATGAACACCGCCATGAGTTTTGGGGTGGAATTTAAGGGTTAGGTGTGCTTTTGCATGCGGGATTTGGGACGGCACAATTTTTACCCCAGGAATCAAAAAATTCCTGACCCCGGGGTCAGGAAAACCTCACGGGATGAGCCGGGCGGAATCAGGCCGAATGCAAAAATGAACACCGCCATGAGTTTCGGGGTGGAAGGTAAGGGTTAGGTGTCCTTTTGCATGCTGGATTTGGGACGGCACAATTTTTGGCCCAGAAATCAAAAACTTCCTGACCAGGGATCAGGAAAAGCTCACGGGGTGAGCCGGGCGGAATCAGGCCGAATGCAAAAATGAACACCGCCATGAGTTTCGGGATGGAATGTAAGGGTTAGGTGTGCTTTTGCATGCTGGATTTGGGACGGCACAATTTTTGGCCCAGAAATCAAAAAATTCTTGACCAGGGGTCAGGAAAACCTCACGGAGTGAGCCGGGCAGAATGAGGCCGAATGCAAAAATGAACACCGCCATGAGATTCGGGGTGGAATGTAAGGGTTAGGTGTGCTTTTTCATGCTTGATTTGGGACGGCACAATTTTTGGCCCAGAAATCAAAAAATTCCTGACCCCGGGGTCAGGAAAACCTCACGGGGTGAGCCTGGCGGAATCAGGCCGAATGCAAAAATGAACACCGCCATGAGTTTCGGGGTGGAATGTAAGGGTTAGGTGTGCTTTTGCATGGTGGATTTGGTACGGCACAATTTTTTGCATAGAAATCAAAAAATTCCTGACCCCCGGGTCAGGAAAACCTCACGGGGTGAGCCGGGCGGAATCAGGCCGAATGCAAAAATGAACACCGCCATGAGTTTCGGGATGAATATAAGGGTTAGGTGTGCTTTTGCATGCTGGATTTGGGACGGCACAATTTTTGGCCCAGAAATCAAAAATTCCTGACCCCGGGGTCAGGAAAACCTCACAGCGTGAGCCGGGCGGAATCAGGCCGAATGCAAAAATGAACACCGCCATCAGATTCGGGTGGAATGTAAGGGTTAGGTGTGCTTTTGCATGCTGGATTTGGGACGGCACAATTTTTGGCCCAGAAATCAAAAATTCCTGACCCCGGGGTCAGGAAAACCTCACAGCGTGAGCCGGGCGGAATCAGGCCGAATTGCAAAAATGAACACCGCCATCAGATTCGGGGTGGAATGTAAGGGTGAGGTGTGCTTTTGCATGTTGGATTTGGGACGGCACAATTTTTGGCCAAGAAATCAAAAAATTCCTGACCCCGGGGTCAGGAAAACCGCACGGGGTGAGCCTGGCGGAATCAGGCCGAATGCAAAAATGAACACCGCCATGAGTTTCGGGGTGGAAGGTAAGGGTTAGGTGTGCTTTTGCATGCTGGATTTGGGACGGCACAATTTTTGGCCCAGAAATCAAAAAATTCCTGACCCCGGTGTCAGGAAAACCTCACGGGGTGAGCCGGGCGGAATCAGGCCGAATGCAAAAATGAACACCGCCATGAGACTCGGGGTGGAATGTAAGGGTTAGGTGTGCTTTTGCATGCTGGATTTGGGATGGCACAATTTTTGGCCCAGAAATCAAAAAATTCCTGACCCCGGGGTCAGGAAAACCTCACGGGGTGAGCCAGGCGGAATCAGGCCGAATGCAAAAATGAACACCGCCATCAGATTCGGGGTGGAATGTAAGGGTGAGGTGTGCTTTTGCATGTTGGATTTGGGACGGCACAATTTTTGGCCAAGAAATCAAAAAATTCCTGACCCCGGGGTCAGGAAAACCGCACGGGGTGAGCCTGGCGGAATCAGGCCGAATGCAAAAATGAACACCGCCATGAGTTTCGGGGTGGAAGGTAAGGGTTAGGTGTGCTTTTGCATGCTGGATTTGGGACGGCACAATTTTTGGCCCAGAAATCAAAAAATTCCTGACCCCGGGGTCAGGAAAACCTCACGGGGTGAGCCTGGCGGAATCAGGCCGAATGCAAAAATGAGCTCCACCATGAGTTTCGGGGTGGAAGGTAAGGGTTAGGTGTGCTTTTGCATGCTGGATTTGGGACGGCACAATTTTTGGCCCAGAAATCAAAAACTTCCTGACCAGGGGTCAGGAAAAGCTCACGGGGTGAGCCGGGCAGAATCAGACCGAATGCAAAAAAGAACACCGCCATGAGATTCGGGGTGGAATTTAAGGGTTAGGTTTGCTTTTGCATGCTGGATTTGGGACGGCACAATTTTTGGCCCAGAAATCAAAAAATTCCTGACCCCGGGGTCAGGAAAACCTCACGGGGTGAGCCGGGCAGAATCAGGCCGAATGCAAAAATGAACACCGCCATGAGATTCGGTGTGGAATGTAAGGGTGAGGTGTGCTTTTGCATTCTGGATTTGGGACGGCACAATTTTTGGCCCAGAAATCAAAAACCTCCTGACCAGGGATCAGGAAAAGCTCACGGGGTGAGCCGGGCGGAATCAGGCCGAATGCAAAAATGAACACCGCCATGAGTTTCGGGATGGAATGTAAGGGTTAGGTGTGCTTTTGCATGCTGGATTTGGGACGGCACAATTTTTGGCCCAGAAATCAAAAAATTCTTGACCAGGGGTCAGGAAAACCTCACGGAGTGAGCCGGGCAGAATGAGGCCGAATGCAAAAATGAACACCGCCATGAGATTCGGGGTGGAATGTAAGGGTTAGGTGTGCTTTTTCATGCTTGATTTTGGACGGCACAATTTTTGGCGCAGAAATCAAAAAATTCCTGACCCCGGGGTCAGGAAAACCTCACGGGGTGAGCCTGGCGGAATCAGGCCGAATGCAAAAATGAACACCGCCATGAGTTTCGGGGTGGAATGTAAGGGTTAGGTGGCCTTTTGCATGCTGGATTTGGGACGGCAGAAATTTTGGCCCAGAAATCAAAAAATTCCTGACCCCGGGGTCAGGAAAACCTCACGGGGTGAGCCTGGCGGAATCAGGCCGAATGGAAAAATGAACACCGCCATGAGTTTTGGGGTGGAATTTAAGGGTTAGGTGTGCTTTTGCATGCTGGATTTGGGACGGCACAATTTTTACCCCAGGAATCAAAAAATTCCTGACCCCCGGGTCAGGAAAACCTCACGGGGTGAGCCGGGCAGAATCAGGCCGAATGCAAAAATGAACACCGCCATGAGTTTTGGGGTGGAATTTAAGGGTTAGGTGTGCTTTTGCATGCTGGATTTGGGACGGCACAAATTTTGGCCCAGAAATCAAAAAATTCCTGACCCCGGGGTCAGGAAAACCTCACGGGGTGAGCCTGGCGGAATCAGGCCGAATGCAAAAATGAACACCGCCATGAGTTTTGGGGTGGAATTTAAGGGTTAGGTGTGCTTTTGCATGCGGGATTTGGGACGGCACAATTTTTACCCCAGGAATCAAAAAATTCCTGACGCCGGGGTCAGGAAAACCTCACGGGGTGAGCCGGGCAGAATCAGGCCGAATGCAAAAATGAACACCGCCATGAGTTTCGGGGTGGAATGTAAGGGTTAGGTGTCCTTTTGCATGCTGGATTTGGGACGGCACAAATTTTGGCCCAGAAATCAAAAAATTCCTGACCCCGGGGTCAGGAAAACCTCACGGGGTGAGCCTGGCGGAATCAGGCCGAATGTAAAAATGAACACCGCCATGAGATTCGGGGTGGAATGTAAGGGTTAGGTGTCCTTTTGCATGCTGGATTTGGGACGGCACAAATTTTGGCCCAGAAATCAAAAAATTCCTGACCCCGGGGTCAGGAAAACCTCACGGGGTGAGCCTGGCGGAATCAGGCCGAATGCAAAAATGAACACCGCCATGAGTTTTGGGGTGGAATTTAAGGGTTAGGTGTGCTTTTGCATGCGGGATTTGGGACGGCACAATTTTTACCCCAGGAATCAAAAAATTCCTGACGCCGGGGTCAGGAAAACCTCACGGGGTGAGCCGGGCAGAATCAGGCCGAATGCAAAAATGAACACCGCCATGAGTTTCGGTGTGGAATGTAAGGGTTAGGTGTCCTTTTGCATGCTGGATTTGGGACGGCACAAATTTTGGCCCAGAAATCAAAAAATTCCTGACCCCGGGGTCAGGAAAACCTCACGGGGTGAGCCTGGCGGAATCAGGCCGAATGTAAAAATGAACACCGCCATGAGATTCGGGGTGGAATGTAAGGGTTAGGTGTCCTTTTGCATGCTGGATTTGGGACGGCACAATTTTTGCACAGAAATCAAAAAATTCCTGACCCCGGGGTCAGGAAAACCTCACGGGATGAGCCGGGCGGAATCAGGCCGAATGCAAAAATGAACACCGCCATGGGTTTCGGGGTGGAAGGTAAGGGTTAGGTGTCCTTTTGCATGCTGGATTTGGGACGGCACAAATTTTGGCCCAGAAATCAAAAAATTCCTGACCCCGGGGTCAGGAAAACCTCACGGGGTGAGCCGGGCGGAATCAGGCCGAATGCAAAAATGAACACCGCCATGAGTTTCGGGGTGGAATGTAAGGGTTAGGTGTGCTTTTGCATGCTGGATTTGGAACGGCACAATTTTTGGCCCAGAAATCAAAAAATTCCTGACCCCGGGGTCAGGAAAACCTCACGGGATGAGCCGTGCGGAATCAGGCCGAATGCAAAAATGAACACCGCCATGAGATTCGGGGTGGAAGGTAAGGGTTAGGTGTGCTTTTGCATGCTGGATTTGGGACAGCACAAATTTTGGCCCAGAAATCAAAAAATTCCTGACCCCGGGGTCACGAAAACCTCACGGAGTGAGCCGGGCAGAATCAGGCCGAATGCAAAAATGAACACCGCCATGAGATTCGGGGTGGAATGTAAGGGTGAGGTCTGCTTTTTCCTGCTCGATTTGGGACGGCACAATTTTTGGCCCAGAAATCAAAAAATTCCTGACCCCGGGGTTAGGAAAACCTCTCGGGGTGAGCCGGGCGGAATCAGGCCGAATGCAAAAATGAACACCGCCATGAGTTTTGGGGTGGAATTTAAGGGTTAGGTGTGCTTTTGCATGCGGGATTTGGGACGGCACAATTTTTACCCCAGGAATCAAAAAATTCCTGACGCCGGGGTCAGGAAAACCTCACGGGGTGAGCCGGGCAGAATCAGGCCGAATGCAAAAATGAACACCGCCATGAGTTTCGGGGTGGAATGTAAGGGTTAGGTGTCCTTTTGCATGCTGGATTTGGGACGGCACAAATTTTGGCCCAGAAATCAAAAAATTCCTGACCCCGGGGTCAGGAAAACCTCACGGGGTGAGCCTGGCGGAATCAGGCCGAATGTAAAAATGAACACCGCCATGAGATTCGGGGTGGAATGTAAGGGTTAGGTGTCCTTTTGCATGCTGGATTTGGGACGGCACAAATTTTGGCCCAGAAATCAAAAAATTCCTGACCCCGGGGTCAGGAAAACCTCACGGGGTGAGCCTGGCGGAATCAGGCCGAATGCAAAAATGAACACCGCCATGAGTTTTGGGGTGGAATTTAAGGGTTAGGTGTGCTTTTGCATGCGGGATTTGGGACGGCACAATTTTTACCCCAGGAATCAAAAAATTCCTGACGCCGGGGTCAGGAAAACCTCACGGGGTGAGCCGGGCAGAATCAGGCCGAATGCAAAAATGAACACCGCCATGAGTTTCGGTGTGGAATGTAAGGGTTAGGTGTCCTTTTGCATGCTGGATTTGGGACGGCACAAATTTTGGCCCAGAAATCAAAAAATTCCTGACCCCGGGGTCAGGAAAACCTCACGGGGTGAGCCTGGCGGAATCAGGCCGAATGTAAAAATGAACACCGCCATGAGATTCGGGGTGGAATGTAAGGGTTAGGTGTCCTTTTGCATGCTGGATTTGGGACGGCACAATTTTTGCACAGAAATCAAAAAATTCCTGACCCCGGGGTCAGGAAAACCTCACGGGATGAGCCGGGCGGAATCAGGCCGAATGCAAAAATGAACACCGCCATGAGTTTCGGGGTGGAAGGTAAGGGTTAGGTGTCCTTTTGCATGCTGGATTTGGGACGGCACAAATTTTGGCCCAGAAATCAAAAAATTCCTGACCCCGGGGTCAGGAAAACCTCACGGGGTGAGCCGGGCGGAATCAGGCCGAATGCAAAAATGAACACCGCCATGAGTTTCGGGGTGGAATGTAAGGGTTAGGTGTGCTTTTGCATGCTGGATTTGGAACGGCACAATTTTTGGCCCAGAAATCAAAAAATTCCTGACCCCGGGGTCAGGAAAACCTCACGGGATGAGCCGTGCGGAATCAGGCCGAATGCAAAAATGAACACCGCCATGAGATTCGGGGTGGAAGGTAAGGGTTAGGTGTGCTTTTGCATGCTGGATTTGGGACAGCACAAATTTTGGCCCAGAAATCAAAAAATTCCTGACCCCGGGGTCACGAAAACCTCACGGAGTGAGCCGGGCAGAATCAGGCCGAATGCAAAAATGAACACCGCCATGAGATTCGGGGTGGAATGTAAGGGTGAGGTCTGCTTTTTCCTGCTCGATTTGGGACGGCACAATTTTTGGCCCAGAAATCAAAAAATTCCTGACCCCGGGGTTAGGAAAACCTCTCGGGGTGAGCCGGGCGGAATCAGGCCGAATGCAAAAATGAACACCGCCATGAGTTTTGGGGTGGAATTTAAGGGTTAGGTGTGCTTTTGCATGCGGGATTTGGGACGGCACAATTTTTACCCCAGGAATCAAAAAATTCCTGACGCCGGGGTCAGGAAAACCTCACGGGGTGAGCCGGGCAGAATCAGGCCGAATGCAAAAATGAACACCGCCATGAGTTTCGGGGTGGAATGTAAGGGTTAGGTGTCCTTTTGCATGCTGGATTTGGGACGGCACAAATTTTGGCCCAGAAATCAAAAAATTCCTGACCCCGGGGTCAGGAAAACCTCACGGGGTGAGCCTGGCGGAATCAGGCCGAATGTAAAAATGAACACCGCCATGAGATTCGGGGTGGAATGTAAGGGTTAGGTGTCCTTTTGCATGCTGGATTTGGGACGGCACAAATTTTGGCCCAGAAATCAAAAAATTCCTGACCCCGGGGTCAGGAAAACCTCACGGGGTGAGCCTGGCGGAATCAGGCCGAATGCAAAAATGAACACCGCCATGAGTTTTGGGGTGGAATTTAAGGGTTAGGTGTGCTTTTGCATGCGGGATTTGGGACGGCACAATTTTTACCCCAGGAATCAAAAAATTCCTGACGCCGGGGTCAGGAAAACCTCACGGGGTGAGCCGGGCAGAATCAGGCCGAATGCAAAAATGAACACCGCCATGAGTTTCGGTGTGGAATGTAAGGGTTAGGTGTCCTTTTGCATGCTGGATTTGGGACGGCACAAATTTTGGCCCAGAAATCAAAAAATTCCTGACCCCGGGGTCAGGAAAACCTCACGGGGTGAGCCTGGCGGAATCAGGCCGAATGTAAAAATGAACACCGCCATGAGATTCGGGGTGGAATGTAAGGGTTAGGTGTCCTTTTGCATGCTGGATTTGGGACGGCACAATTTTTGCACAGAAATCAAAAAATTCCTGACCCCGGGGTCAGGAAAACCTCACGGGATGAGCCGGGCGGAATCAGGCCGAATGCAAAAATGAACACCGCCATGAGTTTCGGGGTGGAAGGTAAGGGTTAGGTGTCCTTTTGCATGCTGGATTTGGGACGGCACAAATTTTGGCCCAGAAATCAAAAAATTCCTGACCCCGGGGTCAGGAAAACCTCACGGGGTGAGCCGGGCGGAATCAGGCCGAATGCAAAAATGAACACCGCCATGAGTTTCGGGGTGGAATGTAAGGGTTAGGTGTGCTTTTGCATGCTGGATTTGGAACGGCACAATTTTTGGCCCAGAAATCAAAAAATTCCTGACCCCGGGGTCAGGAAAACCTCACGGGATGAGCCGTGCGGAATCAGGCCGAATGCAAAAATGAACACCGCCATGAGATTCGGGGTGGAAGGTAAGGGTTAGGTGTGCTTTTGCATGCTGGATTTGGGACAGCACAAATTTTGGCCCAGAAATCAAAAAATTCCTGACCCCGGGGTCACGAAAACCTCACGGAGTGAGCCGGGCAGAATCAGGCCGAATGCAAAAATGAACACCGCCATGAGATTCGGGGTGGAATGTAAGGGTGAGGTCTGCTTTTTCCTGCTCGATTTGGGACGGCACAATTTTTGGCCCAGAAATCAAAAAATTCCTGACCCCGGGGTTAGGAAAACCTCTCGGGGTGAGCCGGGCGGAATCAGGCCGAATGCAAAAATGAACACCGCCATGAGATTCGGGGTGGAATGTAAGGGTGAGGTGTGCTTTTGCATGTTGGATTTGGGACGGCACAATTTTTGGCCAAGAAATCAAAAAATTCCTGACCCCGGGGTCAGGAAAACCGCACGGGGTGAGCCTGGCGGAATCAGGCCGAATGCAAAAATGAACACCGCCATGAGTTTCGGGGTGGAAGGTAAGGGTTAGGTGTGCTTTTGCATGCTGGATTTGGGATGGCACAATTTTTGGCCCAGAAATCAAAAAATTCCTGACCCCGGGGTCAGGAAAACCTCACGGGGTGAGCCTGGCGGAATCAGGCCGAATGCAAAAATGAGCTCCACCATGAGTTTCGGGGTGGAAGGTAAGGGTTAGGTGTGCTTTTGCATGCTGGATTTGGGACGGCACAATTTTTGGCCCAGAAATCAAAAACTTCCTGACCAGGGGTCAGGAAAAGCTCACGGGGTGAGCCGGGCGGAATCAGGCCGAATGCAAAAATGAACACCGGCATGAGGTTCGGGGTGGAATGTAAGGGTTAAGTGTGCTTTTTCACGCTCGATTTTGGACGGCACAATTTTTGGCCCAGAAATCAAAAAATTCCTGACCCCGGGGTCAGGAAAACGTCACGGGGTGAGCCGGGCGGAATCAGGCCGAATGCAAAAATGAACACCGCCATGAGATTCGGGGTGGAATGTAAGGGTTAGGTGTGCTTTTGCATGCAGGATTTGGGACGGCACAATTTTTGGCCCAGAAGTCAAAAAATTCCTGACCGTGGTGTCCGGAAAACCTCATGGGGTGAGCCTGGAGGAATCAGGCCGAATGCAAAAATGAACACCGCCATGAGATTCGGGGTGGAATGTAAGGGTGAGGTCTGCTTTTTCCTGCTCGGTTTGGGACGGCACAATTTTTGGCCCAGAAATCAAAAAATTCTTGACCAGGGGTCAGGAAAACCTCACGGAGTGAGGCGGGCAGAATCAGGCCGAATGCAAAAATGAACACCGCCATGAGATTCGGGGTCGAATGTAAGGGTTAGGTGTGCTTTTGCATGCTGGATTTGGGACGGCACAATCAATTTTTGGCCCAGAAATCAAAAATTCCTGACCCCGGGGTCAGGAAAACCTCACGGGGTGAGCCGGGCGGAATCAGGCCGAATGCAAAAATGAACACCGCCATCAGATTCGGGTGGAATGTAAGGGTGAGGTGTGCTTTTGCATGATGGATTTGGGACGGCACAATTTTTGGCCAAGAAATCAAAAAATTCCTGACCCCGGGTCAGGAAAACCGCACGGGGTGAGCCTGGCGGAATCAGGCCGAATGCAAAAATGAACACCGCCATGAGTTTCGGGGTGGAAGGTAAGGGTTAGGTGTGCTTTTGCATGCTGGATTTGGGACGGCACAATTTTTGGCCCAGAAATCAAAAAATTCCTGACCCGGGGTCAGGAAAACCTCACGGGGTGAGCCTGGCGGAATCAGGCCGAATGCAAAAATGAGCTCCACCATGAGTTTCGGGGTGGAATTTAAGGGTTAGGTGTGCTTTTGCATGCGGGATTTGGGACGGCACAATTTTTACCCCAGGAATCAAAAAATTCCTGACGCCGGGGTCAGGAAAACCTCACGGGGTGAGCGGGCAGAATCAGGCCGAATGCAAAAATGAACACCGCCATGAGTTTCGGTGTGGAATGTAAGGGTTAGGTGTCCTTTTGCATGCTGGATTTGGGACGGCACAATTTTTGGCCCAGAAATCAAAAAATTCCTGACCCCGGGGTCAGGAAAACCTCACGGGGTGAGCCGGGCGGAATCAGGCCGAATGCAAAAATGAACACCGCCATGAGTTTTGGGGTGGAATTTAAGGGTTAGGTGTGCTTTTGCATGCTGGATTTGGGACGGCACAAATTTTGGCCCAGAAATCAAAAAATTCCTGACCCCGGGGTCAGGAAAACCTCACGGGGTGAGCCTGGCGGAATCAGGCCGAATGCAAAAATGAACACCGCCATGAGTTTTGGGGTGGAATTTAAGGGTTAGGTGTGCTTTTGCATGCGGGATTTGGGACGGCACAATTTTTACCCCAGGAATCAAAAAATTCCTGACGCCGGGGTCAGGAAAACCTCACGGGGTGAGCCGGGCAGAATCAGGCCGAATGCAAAAATGAACACCGCCATGAGTTTCGGGGTGGAATGTAAGGGTTAGGTGTCCTTTTGCATGCTGGATTTGGGACGGCACAAATTTTGGCCCAGAAATCAAAAAATTCCTGACCCCGGGGTCAGGAAAACCTCACGGGGTGAGCCTGGCGGAATCAGGCCGAATGTAAAAATGAACACCGCCATGAGATTCGGGGTGGAATGTAAGGGTTAGGTGTCCTTTTGCATGCTGGATTTGGGACGGCACAAATTTTGGCCCAGAAATCAAAAAATTCCTGACCCCGGGGTCAGGAAAACCTCACGGGGTGAGCCTGGCGGAATCAGGCCGAATGCAAAAATGAACACCGCCATGAGTTTTGGGGTGGAATTTAAGGGTTAGGTGTGCTTTTGCATGCGGGATTTGGGACGGCACAATTTTTACCCCAGGAATCAAAAAATTCCTGACGCCGGGGTCAGGAAAACCTCACGGGGTGAGCCGGGCAGAATCAGGCCGAATGCAAAAATGAACACCGCCATGAGTTTCGGTGTGGAATGTAAGGGTTAGGTGTCCTTTTGCATGCTGGATTTGGGACGGCACAAATTTTGGCCCAGAAATCAAAAAATTCCTGACCCCGGGGTCAGGAAAACCTCACGGGGTGAGCCTGGCGGAATCAGGCCGAATGTAAAAATGAACACCGCCATGAGATTCGGGGTGGAATGTAAGGGTTAGGTGTCCTTTTGCATGCTGGATTTGGGACGGCACAATTTTTGCACAGAAATCAAAAAATTCCTGACCCCGGGGTCAGGAAAACCTCACGGGATGAGCCGGGCGGAATCAGGCCGAATGCAAAAATGAACACCGCCATGAGTTTCGGGGTGGAAGGTAAGGGTTAGGTGTCCTTTTGCATGCTGGATTTGGGACGGCACAAATTTTGGCCCAGAAATCAAAAAATTCCTGACCCCGGGGTCAGGAAAACCTCACGGGGTGAGCCGGGCGGAATCAGGCCGAATGCAAAAATGAACACCGCCATGAGTTTCGGGGTGGAATGTAAGGGTTAGGTGTGCTTTTGCATGCTGGATTTGAACGGCACAATTTTTGGCCCAGAAATCAAAAAATTCCTGACCCCGGGGTCAGGAAAACCTCACGGGATGAGCCGTGCGGAATCAGGCCGAATGCAAAAATGAACACCGCCATGAGATTCGGGGTGGAAGGTAAGGGTTAGGTGTGCTTTTGCATGCTGGATTTGGGACAGCACAAATTTTGGCCCAGAAATCAAAAAATTCCTGACCCCGGGGTCACGAAAACCTCACGGAGTGAGCCGGGCAGAATCAGGCCGAATGCAAAAATGAACACCGCCATGAGATTCGGGGTGGAATGTAAGGGTGAGGTCTGCTTTTTCCTGCTCGATTTGGGACGGCACAATTTTTGGCCCAGAAATCAAAAAATTCCTGACCCCGGGGTTAGGAAAACCTCGGGGTGAGCCGGGCGGAATCAGGCCGAATGCAAAAATGAACACCGCCATGAGATTCGGGGTGGAATGTAAGGGTGAGGTGTGCTTTTGCATGTTGGATTTGGGACGGCACAATTTTTGGCCAAGAAATCAAAAATTCCTGACCCCGGGGTCAGGAAAACCGCACGGGGTGAGCCTGGCGGAATCAGGCCGAATGCAAAAATGAACACCGCCATGAGTTTCGGGGTGGAAGGTAAGGGTTAGGTGTGCTTTTGCATGCTGGATTTGGGATGGCACAATTTTTGGCCCAGAAATCAAAAAATTCCTGACCCCGGGGTCAGGAAAACCTCACGGGGTGAGCCTGGCGGAATCAGGCCGAATGCAAAAATGAGCTCCACCATGAGTTTCGGGGTGGAAGGTAAGGGTTAGGTGTGCTTTTGCATGCTGGATTTGGGACGGCACAATTTTTGGCCCAGAAATCAAAAACTTCCTGACCAGGGGTCAGGAAAAGCTCACGGGGTGAGCCGGGCGGAATCAGGCCGAATGCAAAAATGAACACCGGCATGAGGTTCGGGGTGGAATGTAAGGGTTAAGTGTGCTTTTTCACGCTCGATTTTGGACGGCACAATTTTTGGCCCAGAAATCAAAAATTCCTGACCCCGGGGTCAGGAAAACGTCACGGGGTGAGCCGGGCGGAATCAGGCCGAATGCAAAAATGAACACCGCCATGAGATTCGGGGTGGAATGTAAGGGTTAGGTGTGCTTTTGCATGCAGGATTTGGGACGGCACAATTTTTGGCCCAGAAGTCAAAAATTCCTGACCGTGGTGTCCGGAAAACCTCATGGGGTGAGCCTGGAGGAATCAGGCCGAATGCAAAAATGAACACCGCCATGAGATTCGGGGTGGAATGTAAGGGTGAGGTCTGCTTTTTCCTGCTCGGTTTGGGACGGCACAATTTTTGGCCCAGAAATCAAAAAATTCTTGACCAGGGGTCAGGAAAACCTCACGGAGTGAGGCGGGCAGAATCAGGCCGAATGCAAAAATGAACACCGCCATGAGATTCGGGGTCGAATGTAAGGGTTAGGTGTGCTTTTGCATGCTGGATTTGGGACGGCACAATTTTTGGCCCAGAAATCAAAAAATTCCTGACCCCGGGGTCAGGAAAACCTCACGGGGTGAGCCGGGCGGAATCAGGCCGAATGCAAAAAATGAACACCGCCATCAGATTCGGGGTGGAATGTAAGGGTGAGGTGTGCTTTTGCATGATGGATTTGGGACTGCACAATTTTTGGCCAAGAAATCAAAAAATTCCTGACCCCGGGGTCAGGAAACCGCACGGGGTGAGCCTGGCGGAATCAGGCCGAATGCAAAAATGAACACCGCCATGAGTTTCGGGGTGGAAGGTAAGGGTTAGGTGTGCTTTTGCATGCTGGATTTGGGACGGCACAATTTTTGGCCCAGAAATCAAAAAATTCCTGACCCCGGGGTCAGGAAAACCTCACGGGGTGAGCCTGGCGGAATCAGGCCGAATGCAAAAATGAGCTCCACCATGAGTTTCGGGGTGGAATTTAAGGGTTAGGTGTGCTTTTGCATGCGGGATTTGGGACGGCACAATTTTTACCCCAGGAATCAAAAATTCCTGACGCCGGGGTCAGGAAAACCTCACGGGGTGAGCCGGGCAGAATCAGGCCGAATGCAAAAATGAACACCGCCATGAGTTTCGGTGTGGAATGTAAGGGTTAGGTGTCCTTTTGCATGCTGGATTTGGGACGGCACAAATTTTGGCCCAGAAATCAAAAAATTCCTGACCCCGGGGTCAGGAAAACCTCACGGGGTGAGCCTGGCGGAATCAGGCCGAATGTAAAAATGAACACCGCCATGAGATTCGGGTGGAATGTAAGGGTTAGGTGTCCTTTTGCATGCTGGATTTGGGACGGCACAATTTTTGCACAGAAATCAAAAAATTCCTGACCCCGGGGTCAGGAAAACCTCACGGGATGAGCCGGGCGGAATCAGGCCGAATGCAAAAATGAACACCGCCATGAGTTTCGGGGTGGAAGGTAAGGGTTAGGTGTCCTTTTGCATGCTGGATTTGGGACGGCACAAATTTTGGCCCAGAAATCAAAAAATTCCTGACCCCGGGGTCAGGAAAACCTCACGGGGTGAGCCGGGCGGAATCAGGCCGAATGCAAAAATGAACACCGCCATGAGTTTCGGGGTGGAATGTAAGGGTTAGGTGTGCTTTTGCATGCTGGATTTGGAACGGCACAATTTTTGGCCCAGAAATCAAAAAATTCCTGACCCCGGGGTCAGGAAAAGCTCACGGGATGAGCCGTGCGGAATCAGGCCGAATGCAAAAATGAACACCGCCATGAGATTCGGGGTGGAAGGTAAGGGTTAGGTGTGCTTTTGCATGCTGGATTTGGGACAGCACAAATTTTGGCCCAGAAATCAAAAAATTCCTGACCCCGGGGTCACGAAAACCTCACGGAGTGAGCCGGGCAGAATCAGGCCGAATGCAAAAATGAACACCGCCATGAGATTCGGGGTGGAATGTAAGGGTGAGGTCTGCTTTTTCCTGCTCGATTTGGGACGGCACAATTTTTGGCCCAGAAATCAAAAAATTCCTGACCCCGGGGTTAGGAAAACCTCTCGGGGTGAGCCGGGCGGAATCAGGCCGAATGCAAAAATGAACACCGCCATGAGATTCGGGGTGGAATGTAAGGGTGAGGTGTGCTTTTGCATGTTGGATTTGGGACGGCACAATTTTTGGCCAAGAAATCAAAAAATTCCTGACCCCGGGGTCAGGAAAACCGCACGGGGTGAGCCTGGCGGAATCAGGCCGAATGCAAAAATGAACACCGCCATGAGTTTCGGGGTGGAAGGTAAGGGTTAGGTGTGCTTTTGCATGCTGGATTTGGGATGGCACAATTTTTGGCCCAGAAATCAAAAAATTCCTGACCCCGGGGTCAGGAAAACCTCACGGGGTGAGCCTGGCGGAATCAGGCCGAATGCAAAAATGAGCTCCACCATGAGTTTCGGGGTGGAAGGTAAGGGTTAGGTGTGCTTTTGCATGCTGGATTTGGGACGGCACAATTTTTGGCCCAGAAATCAAAAACTTCCTGACCAGGGGTCAGGAAAAGCTCACGGGGTGAGCCGGGCGGAATCAGGCCGAATGCAAAAATGAACACCGGCATGAGGTTCGGGGTGGAATGTAAGGGTTAAGTGTGCTTTTTCACGCTCGATTTTGGACGGCACAATTTTTGGCCCAGAAATCAAAAAATTCCTGACCCCGGGGTCAGGAAAACGTCACGGGGTGAGCCGGGCGGAATCAGGCCGAATGCAAAAATGAACACCGCCATGAGATTCGGGGTGGAATGTAAGGGTTAGGTGTGCTTTTGCATGCAGGATTTGGGACGGCACAATTTTTGGCCCAGAAGTCAAAAAATTCCTGACCGTGGTGTCCGGAAAACCTCATGGGGTGAGCCTGGAGGAATCAGGCTGAATGCAAAAATGAACACCGCCATGAGATTCGGGGTGGAATGTAAGGGTGAGGTCTGCTTTTTCCTGCTCGGTTTGGGACGGCACAATTTTTGGCCCAGAAATCAAAAAATTCTTGACCAGGGGTCAGGAAAACCTCACGGAGTGAGGCGGGCAGAATCAGGCCGAATGCAAAAATGAACACCGCCATGAGATTCGGGGTCAAATGTAAGGGTTAGGTGTGCTTTTGCATGCTGGATTTGGGACGGCACAATTTTTGGCCCAGAAATCAAAAAATTCCTGACCCCGGGGTCAGGAAAACCTCACGGGGTGAGCCGGGCGGAATCAGGCCGAATGCAAAAATGAACACCGCCATCAGATTCGGGGTGGAATGTAAGGGTGAGGTGTGCTTTTGCATGATGGATTTGGGACGGCACAATTTTTGGCCAAGAAATCAAAAAATTCCTGACCCCGGGGTCAGGAAAACCTCACGGGGTGAGCCTGGCGGAATCAGGCCGAATGCAAAAATGAGCTCCACCATGAGTTTCGGGGTGGAAGGTAAGGGTTAGGTGTGCTTTTGCATGCTGGATTTGGGACGGCACAATTTTTGGCCCAGAAATCAAAAACTTCCTGACCAGGGGTCAGGAAAAGCTCACGGGGTGAGCCGGGCGGAATCAGGCCGAATGCAAAAATGAACACCGCCATGAGGTTCGGGGTGGAATGTAAGGGTTAAGTGTGCTTTTTCACGCTCGATTTTGGACGGCACAATTTTTGGCCCAGAAATCAAAAAATTCCTGACCCCGGGGTCAGGAAAACCTCACGGGGTGAGCCGGGCAGAATCAGACCGAATGCAAAAAAGAACACCGCCATGAGATTCGGGGTGGAATTTAAGGGTTAGGTTTGCTTTTGCATGCTGGATTTGGGACGGCACAATTTTTGGCCCAGAAATCAAAAAATTCCTGACCCCGGGGTCAGGAAAACCTCACGGGGTGAGCCGGGCAGAATCAGGCCGAATGCAAAAATGAACACCGCCATGAGATTCGGTGTGGAATGTAAGGGTGAGGTGTGCTTTTGCATTCTGGATTTGGGACGGCACAATTTTTGGCCCAGAAATCAAAAACTTCCTGACCAGGGATCAGGAAAAGCTCACGGGGTGAGCCGGGCGGAATCAGGCCGAATGCAAAAATGAACACCGCCATGAGTTTCGGGATGGAATGTAAGGGTTAGGTGTGCTTTTGCATGCTGGATTTGGGACGGCACAATTTTTGGCCCAGAAATCAAAAAATTCTTGACCAGGGGTCAGGAAAACCTCACGGAGTGAGCCGGGCAGAATCAGGCCGAATGCAAAAATGAACACCGCCATGAGATTCGGGGTGGAATGTAAGGGTTAGGTGTGCTTTTTCGTGCTTGATTTTGGACGGCACAATTTTTGGCGCAGAAATCAAAAAATTCCTGACCCCGGGGTCAGGAAAACCTCACGGGGTGAGCCTGGCGGAATCAGGCCGAATGCAAAAATGAACACCGCCATGAGTTTCGGGGTGGAATGTAAGGGTTAGGTGTGCTTTTGCATGGTGGATTTGGTACGGCACAATTTTTTGCATAGAAATCAAAAAATTCCTGACCCCGGTGTCAGGAAAACCTCACGGGGTGAGCCGGGCGGAATCAGGCCGAATGCAAAAATGAACACCGCCATGAGTTTCGGGATGGAATATAAGGGTTAGGTGTGCTTTTGCATGCTGGATTTGGGACGGCACAATTTTTGGCCCAGAAATCAAAAAATTCCTGACCCCGGTGTCCGGAAAACCTCACGGGGTGAGCCGGGCGGAATCAGGCCGAATGCAAAAATGAACACCGCCATGAGACTCGGGGTGGAATGTAAGGGTTAGGTGTGCTTTTGCATGCTGGATTTGGGACGGCACAAATTTTGGCCCAGAAATCAAAAAATTCCTGACCCCGGGGTCAGGAAAACCTCACGGGGTGAGCCGGGCGGAATCAGGCCGAATGCAAAAATGAACACCGCCATGAGTTTCGGGGTGGAATGTAAGGGTTAGGTGGCCTTTTGCATGCTGGATTTGGGACGGCAGAAATTTTGGCCCAGAAATCAAAAAATTCCTGACCCCGGGGTCAGGAAAACCTCACGGGGTGAGCCTGGCGGAATCAGGCCGAATGGAAAAATGAACACCGCCATGAGTTTCGGGGTGGAATTTAAGGGTTAGGTGTGCTTTTGCATGCTGGATTTGGGACGGCACAATTTCTACCCCAGGAATCAAAAAATTCCTGACCCCCGGGTCAGGAAAACCTCACGGGGTGAGCCGGGCAGAATCAGGCCGAATGCAAAAATGAACACCGCCATGAGTTTCGGGGTGGAATGTAAGGGTTAGGTGTCCTTTTGCATGCTGGATTTGGGACGGCACAATTTTTGGCCCAGAAATCAAAAAATTCCTGACCGCGGGGTCAGGAAAACCTCACGGGGTGAGCCGGGCGGAATCAGGCCGAATGCAAAAATGAACACCGCCATGAGATTCGGGGTGGAATGTAAGGGTTAGGTATGCTTTTGCATGCTGGATTTGGGACGGCACAAATTTTGGCCCAGAAATCAAAAAATTCCTGACCCCGGGGTCAGGAAAACCTCACGGGGTGAGCCTGGCGGAATCAGGCCGAATGGAAAAATGAACACCGCCATGAGTTTTGGGGTGGAATTTAAGGGTTAGGTGTGCTTTTGCATGCTGGATTTGGGACGGCACAAATTTTGGCCCAGAAATCAAAAAATTCCTGACCCCGGGGTCAGGAAAACCTCACGGGGTGAGCCTGGCGGAATCAGGCCGAATGGAAAAATGAACACCGCCATGAGTTTTGGGGTGGAATTTAAGGGTTAGGTGTGCTTTTGCATGCGGGATTTGGGACGGCACAATTTTTACCCCAGGAATCAAAAAATTCCTGACGCCGGGGTCAGGAAAACCTCACGGGGTGAGCCGGGCAGAATCAGGCCGAATGCAAAAATGAACACCGCCATGAGTTTCGGGGTGGAATGTAAGGGTTAGGTGTCCTTTTGCATGCTGGATTTGGGACGGCACAAATTTTGGCCCAGAAATCAAAAAATTCCTGACCCCGGGGTTAGGAAAACCTCACAGGATGAGCCGGGCGGAATCAGGCCGAATGCAAAAATGAACACCGCCATGAGATTCGGGGTGGAAGGTAAGGGTTAGGTGTGCTTTTGCATGCTGGATTTGGGACAGCACAAAATTTGGCCCAGAAATCAAAAAATTCCTGACCCCGGGGTCAGGAAAACCTCACGGGGTGAGCCTGGCGGAATCAGGCCGAATGCAAAAATGAACACCGCCATGAGTTTCGGGGTGGAATGTAAGGGTTAGGTGTGCTTTTGCATGCTGGATTTGGTACGGCACAATTTTTGCACAGAAATCAAAAAATTCCTGACCCCGGGGTCAGGAAAACCTCATGGGGTGAGCCGGGCGGAATCAGGCCGAATGCAAAAATGAACACCGCCATGAGTTTCGGGATGGAATATAAGGGTTAGGTGTGCTTTTGCATGCTGGATTTGGGCCGGCACAATTTTTGGCCCAGAAATCAAAAAATTCTTGACCAGGGGTCACGAAAACCTCACGGAGTGAGCCGGGCAGAATCAGGCCGAATGCAAAAATGAACACCGCCATGAGATTCGGGGTGGAATGTAAGGGTTAGGTGTGCTTTTGCATGCAGGATTTGGGACGGCACAATTTTTGGCCCAGAAGTCAAAAAATTCCTGACCGTGGTGTCAGGAAAACCTCACGGGGTGAGCCTGGAGGAATCAGGCCGAATGCAAAAATGAACACCGCCATGAGATTCGGGGTGGAATGTAAGGGTGAGGTCTGCTTTTTCCTGCTCGATTTGGGACGGCACAATTTTTGGCCCAGAAATCAAAAAATTCTTGACCAGGGGTCAGGAAAACCTCACGGAGTGAGGCGGGCAGAATCAGGCCGAATGCAAAAATGAACACCGCCATGAGATTCGGGGTGGAATGTAAGGGTTAGGTGTGCTTTTGCATGCTGGATTTGGGACGGCACAATTTTTGGCCCAGAAATCAAAAAATTCCTGACCCCGGGGTCAGGAAAACCTCACGGGGTGAGCCGGGCGGAATCAGGCCGAATGCAAAAATGAACACCGCCATCAGATTCGGGGTGGAATGTAAGGGTGAGGTGTGCTTTTGCATGTTGGATTTGGGACGGCACAATTTTTGGCCAAGAAATCAAAAAATTCCTGACCCCGGGGTCAGGAAAACCGCACGGGGTGAGCCTGGCGGAATCAGGCCGAATGCAAAAATGAACACCGCCATGAGTTTCGGGGTGGAAGGTAAGGGTTAGGTGTGCTTTTGCATGCTGGATTTGGGACGGCACAATTTTTGGCCCAGAAATCAAAAAATTCCTGACCCCGGGGTCAGGAAAACCTCACGGGGTGAGCCTGGTGGTAATCAGGCGAATGCAAAAATGAGCTCCACCATGAGTTTCGGGGTGGAAGGTAAGGGTTAGGTGTGCTTTTGCATGCTGGATTTGGGACGGCACAATTTTTGGCCCAGAAATCAAAAACTTCCTGACCAGGGGTCAGGAAAAGCTCACGGGGTGAGCCGGGCGGAATCAGGCCGAATGCAAAAATGAACACCGCCATGAGGTTCGGGGTGGAATGTAAGGGTTAAGTGTGCTTTTTCACGCTCGATTTTGGACGGCACAATTTTTGGCCCAGAAATCAAAAAATTCCTGACCCCGGGGTCAGGAAAACCTCACGGGGTGAGCCGGGCAGAATCAGACCGAATGCAAAAAAGAACACCGCCATGAGATTCGGGGTGGAATTTAAGGGTTAGGTTTGCTTTTGCATGCTGGATTTGGGACGGCACAATTTTTGGCCCAGAAATCAAAAAATTCCTGACCCCGGGGTCAGGAAAACCTCACGGGTGAGCCGGGCAGAATCAGGTCCGAATGCAAAAATGAACACCGCCATGAGATTCGGTGTGGAATGTAAGGGTGAGGTGTGCTTTTGCATGTTGGATTTGGGACGGCACAATTTTTGGCCCAGAAATCAAAAACTTCCTGACCAGGGGTCAGGAAAACCTCACGGAGTGAGCCGGGCAGAATGAGGCCGAATGCAAAAATGAACACCGCCATGAGATTCGGGGTGGAATGTAAGGGTTAGGTGTGCTTTTTCATGCTTGATTTTGGACGGCACAATTTTTGGCGCAGAAATCAAAAAATTCCTGACCCCGGGGTCAGGAAAACCTCACGGGGTGAGCCTGGCGGAATCAGGCCGAATGCAAAAATGAACACCGCCATGAGTTTCGGGGTGGAATGTAAGGGTTAGGTGTGCTTTTGCATGGTGGATTTGGTACGGCACAATTTTTTGCATAGAAATCAAAAATTCCTGACCCCTGTGTCAGGAAAAACCTCACGGGGTGAGCCGGGCGGAATCAGGCCGAATGCAAAAATGAACACCGCCATGAGTTTCGGATGGAATATAAGGGTTAGGTGTGCTTTTGCATGCTGGATTTGGGACGGCACAATTTTTGGCCCAGAAATCAAAAAATTCCTGACCCCGGTGTCAGGAAAACCTCACGGGGTGAGCCGGGCGGAATCAGGCCGAATGCAAAAATGAACACCGCCATGAGACTCGGGGTGGAATGTAAGGGTTAGGTGTGCTTTTGCATGCTGGATTTGGGACGGCACAATTTTTGGCCCAGAAATCAAAAAATTCCTGACCCCGGGGTCAGGAAAACCTCACGGGGTGAGCCGGGCGGAATCAGGCCGAATGCAAAAATGAACACCGCCATCAGATTCGGGGTGGAATGTAAGGGTGAGGTGTGCTTTTGCATGTTGGATTTGGGACGGCACAATTTTTGGCCAAGAAATCAAAAAAATTCCTGACCCCGGGGTCAGGAAAACCGCACGGGGTGAGCCTGGCGGAATCAGGCCGAATGCAAAAATGAACACCGCCATGAGTTTCGGGGTGGAAGGTAAGGGTTAGGTGTGCTTTTGCATGCTGGATTTGGGACGGCACAAATTTTTGGCCCAGAAATCAAAAAATTCCTGACCCCGGGGTCAGGAAAACCTCACGGGGTGAGCCTGGCGGAATCAGGCCGAATGCAAAAATGAGCTCCACCATGAGTTTCGGGGTGGAAGGTAAGGGTTAGGTGTGCTTTTGCATGCTGGATTTGGGACGGCACAATTTTTGGCCCAGAAATCAAAAACTTCCTGACCAGGGGTCAGGAAAAGCTCACGGGGTGAGCTGGGCAGAATCAGACCGAATGCAAAAAAGAACACCGCCATGAGATTCGGGGTGGAATTTAAGGGTTAGGTTTGCTTTTGCATGCTGGATTTGGGACGGCACAATTTTTGGCCCAGAAATCAAAAACTTCCTGACCAGGGATCAGGAAAAGCTCACGGGGTGAGCCGGGCGGAATCAGGCCGAATGCAAAAAATGAACACCGCCATGAGTTTCGGGATGGAATGTAAGGGTTAGGTGTGCTTTTGCATGCTGGATTTGGGACGGCACAATTTTTGGCCCAGAAATCAAAAAATTCTTGACCAGGGGTCAGGAAAACCTCACGGAGTGAGCCGGGCAGAATGAGGCCGAATGCAAAAATGAACACCGCCATGAGATTCGGGGTGGAATGTAAGGGTTAGGTGTGCTTTTTCATGCTTGATTTTGGACGGCACAATTTTTGGCGCAGAAATCAAAAAATTCCTGACCCCGGGGTCAGGAAAACCTCACGGGGTGAGCCTGGCGGAATCAGGCCGAATGCAAAAATGAACACCGCCATGAGTTTCGGGGTGGAATGTAAGGGTTAGGTGGCCTTTTGCATGCTGGATTTGGGACGGCAGAAATTTTGGCCCAGAAAATCAAAAAATTCCTGACCCCGGGGTCAGGAAAACCTCACGGGGTGAGCCTGGCGGAATCAGGCCGAATGGAAAAATGAACACCGCCATGAGTTTTGGGGTGGAATTTAAGGGTTAGGTGTGCTTTTGCATGCTGGATTTGGGACGGCACAATTTTTACCCCAGGAATCAAAAAATTCCTGACCCCCGGGTCAGGAAAACCTCACGGGGTGAGCCGGGGCAGAATCAGGCCGAATGCAAAAATGAACACCGCCATGAGTTTCGGGGTGGAATGTAAGGGTTAGGTGTCCTTTTGCATGCTGGATTTGGGACGGCACAATTTTTGGCCCAGAAATCAAAAAATTCCTGACCCCGGGGTCAGGAAAACCTCACGGGGTGAGCCGGGCGGAATCAGGCCGAATGCAAAAATGAACACCGCCATGAGTTTTGGGGTGGAATTTAAGGGTTAGGTGTGCTTTTGCATGCTGGATTTGGGACGGCACAAATTTTGGCCCAGAAATCAAAAATTCCTGACCCCGGGGTCAGGAAAACCTCACGGGTGAGCCTGGCGGAATCAGGCCGAATGCAAAAATGAACACCGCCATGAGTTTTGGGGTGGAATTTAAGGTTAGGTGTGCTTTTGCATGCGGGATTTGGGACGGCACAATTTTTACCCCAGGAATCAAAAAATTCCTGACGCCGGGGTCAGGAAAACCTCACGGGGTGAGCCGGGCAGAATCAGGCCGAATGCAAAAATGAACACCGCCATGAGTTTCGGGGTGGAATGTAAGGGTTAGGTGTCCTTTTGCATGCTGGATTTGGGACGGCACAAATTTTGGCCCAGAAATCAAAAAATTCCTGACCCGGGGTCAGGACAACCTCACGGGGTGAGCCTGGCGGAATCAGGCCGAATGTAAAAATGAACACCGCCATGAGATTCGGGGTGGAATGTAAGGGTTAGGTGTCCTTTTGCATGCTGGATTTGGGACGGCACAAATTTTGGCCCAGAAATCAAAAAATTCCTGACCCCGGGGTCAGGAAAACCTCACGGGGTGAGCCTGGCGGAATCAGGCCGAATGCAAAAATGAACACCGCCATGAGTTTTGGGGTGGAATTTAAGGGGTTAGGTGTGCTTTTGCATGCGGGATTTGGGACGGCACAATTTTTACCCCAGGAATCAAAAAATTCCTGACGCCGGGGTCAGGAAAACCTCACGGGGTGAGCCGGGCAGAATCAGGCCGAATGCAAAAATGAACACCGCCATGAGTTTCGGGGTGGAATGTAAGGGTTAGGTGTCCTTTTGCATGCTGGATTTGGGACGGCACAAATTTTGGCCCAGAAATCAAAAAATTCCTGACCCCGGGGTCAGGAAAACCTCACGGGGTGAGCCTGGCGGAATCAGGTCCGAATGTAAAAATGAACACCGCCATGAGATTCGGGGTGGAATGTAAGGGTTAGGTGTCCTTTTGCATGCTGGATTTGGGACGGCACAATTTTTGCACAGAAATCAAAAAATTCCTGACCCCGGGGTCAGGAAAACCTCACTGGATGAGCCGGGCGGAATCAGGCCGAATGCAAAAATGAACACCGCCATGAGTTTTCGGGGTGGAAGGTAAGGGTTAGGTGTCCTTTTGCATGCTGGATTTGGGACGGCACAAATTTTGGCCCAGAAATCAAAAAATTCCTGACCCCGGGGTCAGGAAAACCTCACGGGGTGAGCCTGGCGGAATCAGGCCGAATGCAAAAATGAACACCGCCATGAGTTTTGGGGTGGAATTTAAGGGTTAGGTGTGCTTTTGCATGCGGGATTTGGGACGGCACAATTTTTACCCCAGGAATCAAAAAATTCCTGACGCCGGGGTCAGGAAAACCTCACGGGGTGAGCCGGGCAGAATCAGGCCGAATGCAAAAATGAACACCGCCATGAGTTTCGGGGTGGAATGTAAGGGTTAGGTGTCCTTTTGCATGCTGGATTTGGGACGGCACAAATTTTGGCCCAGAAATCAAAAAATTCCTGACCCCGGGGTCAGGAAAACCTCACGGGGTGAGCCTGGCGGAATCAGGCCGAATGTAAAAATGAACACCGCCATGAGATTCGGGGTGGAATGTAAGGGTTAGGTGTCCTTTTGCATGCTGGATTTGGGACGGCACAATTTTTGCACAGAAATCAAAAAATTCCTGACCCCGGGGTCAGGAAAACCTCACGGGATGAGCCGGGCGGAATCAGGCCGAATGCAAAAATGAACACCGCCATGAGTTTCGGGGTGGAAGGTAAGGGTTAGGTGTCCTTTTGCATGCTGGATTTGGGACGGCACAAATTTTGGCCCAGAAATCAAAAAATTCCTGACCCCGGGGTCAGGAAAACCTCACGGGGTGAGCCGGGCGGAATCAGGCCGAATGCAAAAATGAACACCGCCATGAGTTTCGGGGTGGAATGTAAGGGTTAGGTGTGCTTTTGCATGCTGGATTTGGAACGGCACAATTTTTGGCCCAGAAATCAAAAAATTCCTGACCCCGGGGTCAGGAAAACCTCACGGGATGAGCCGGGCGGAATCAGGCCGAATGCAAAAATGAACACCGCCATGAGATTCGGGGTGGAAGGTAAGGGTTAGGTGTGCTTTTGCATGCTGGATTTGGGACAGCACAAATTTTGGCCCAGAAATCAAAAAATTCCTGACCCCGGGGACAGGAAAACCTCACGGGGTGAGCCTGGCGGAATCAGGCCGAATGCAAAAATGAACACCGCCATGTGTTTCGGGGTGGAATGTAAGGGTTAGGTGTGCTTTTGCATGCTGGATTTGGTACGGCACAATTTTTGCACAGAAATCAAAAAATTCCTGACCCCGGGGTCAGGAAAACCTCACGGGGTGAGCCGGGCGGAATCAGGCCGAATGCAAAAATGAACACCGCCATGAGTTTCGGGATGGAATATAAGGGTTAGGTGTGCTTTTGCATGCTGGATTTGGGCCGGCACAATTTTTGGCCCAGAAATCAAAAAATTCTTGACCAGGGGTCACGAAAACCTCACGGAGTGAGCCGGGCAGAATCAGGCCGAATGCAAAAATGAACACCGCCATGAGATTCGGGGTGGAATGTAAGGGTGAGGTCTGCTTTTTCCTGCTCGATTTGGGACGGCACAATTTTTGGCCCAGAAATCAAAAAATTCCTGACCCCGGGGTTAGGAAAACCTCTCGGGGTGAGCCGGGCGGAATCAGGCCGAATGCAAAAATGAACACCGCCATGAGATTCGGGGTGGAATGTAAGGGTTAGGTGTCCTTTTGCATGCTGGATTTGGGACGGCACAATTTTTGCACAGAAATCAAAAAATTCCTGACCCCGGGGTCAGGAAAACCTCACGGGATGAGCCGGGCGGAATCAGGCCGAATGCAAAAATGAACACCGCCATGAGTTTCGGGGTGGAAGGTAAGGGTTAGGTGTCCTTTTGCATGCTGGATTTGGGACGGCACAAATTTTGGCCCAGAAATCAAAAAATTCCTGACCCCGGGGTCAGGAAAACCTCACGGGGTGAGCCGGGCGGAATCAGGCCGAATGCAAAAATGAACACCGCCATGAGTTTCGGGGTGGAATGTAAGGGTTAGGTGTGCTTTTGCATGCTGGATTTGGAACGGCACAATTTTTGGCCCAGAAATCAAAAAATTCCTGACCCCGGGGTCAGGAAAACCTCACGGGATGAGCCGGGCGGAATCAGGCCGAATGCAAAAATGAACACCGCCATGAGATTCGGGGTGGAAGGTAAGGGTTAGGTGTGCTTTTGCATGCTGGATTTGGGACAGCACAAATTTTGGCCCAGAAATCAAAAAATTCCTGGCCCCGGGGACAGGAAAACCTCACGGGGTGAGCCTGGCGGAATCAGGCCGAATGCAAAAATGAACACCGCCATGAGTTTCGGGGTGGAATGTAAGGGTTAGGTGTGCTTTTGCATGCTGGATTTGGTACGGCACAATTTTTGCACAGAAATCAAAAAATTCCTGACCCCGGGGTCAGGAAAACCTCACGGGGTGAGCCGGGCGGAATCAGGCCGAATGCAAAAATGAACACCGCCATGAGTTTCGGGATGGAATATAAGGGTTAGGTGTGCTTTTGCATGCTGGATTTGGGCCGGCACAATTTTTGGCCCAGAAATCAAAAAATTCTTGACCAGGGGTCACGAAAACCTCACGGAGTGAGCCGGGCAGAATCAGGCCGAATGCAAAAATGAACACCGCCATGAGATTCGGGGTGGAATGTAAGGGTGAGGTCTGCTTTTTCCTGCTCGATTTGGGACGGCACAATTTTTGGCCCAGAAATCAAAAAATTCCTGACCCCGGGGTTAGGAAAACCTCTCGGGGTGAGCCGGGCGGAATCAGGCCGAATGCAAAAATGAACACCGCCATGAGATTCGGGGTGGAATGTGAGGGTTAGGTGTGCCTTTGCATGCTGGATTTGGGACGGCACAATTTTTGGCCCAGAAATCAAAAAATTCCTGACCCCGGGGTCAGGAAAACCTCACGGGGTGAGCCGGGCGGAATCAGGCCGAATGCAAAAATGAACACCGCCATGAGATTCGGGATGGAATGTAAGGGTGAGGTCTGCTTTTTCCTGCTCGATTTGGGACGGCACAATTTTTGGCCCAGAAATCAAAAAAGTCCTGACCCCGGGGTCAGGAAAACGTCACGGGGTGAGCCGGGCGGAATCAGGCCAAATGCAAAAATGAACACCGCCATGAGATTCGGGGTGGAATGTAAGGGTTAGGTGTGCTTTTGTATGCAGGATTTGGGACGGCACAATTTTTGGCCCAGAAGTCAAAAAATTCCTGACCGTGGTGTCAGGAAAACCTCACGGGGTGAGCCTGGAGGAATCAGGCCGAATGCAAAAATGAACACCGCCATGAGATTCGGGGTGGAATGTAAGGGTGAGGTCTGCTTTTTCCTGCTCGATTTGGGATGGCACAATTTTTGGCCCAGAAATCAAAAAATTCTTGACCAGGGGTCAGGAAAACCTCACGGAGTGAGGCGGGCAGAATCAGGCCGAATGCAAAAATGAACACCGCCATGAGATTCGGGGTGGAATGTAAGGGTTAGGTGTGCTTTTGCATGCTGGATTTGGGACGGCACAATTTTTGGCCCAGAAATCAAAAAATTCCTGACCCCGGGGTCAGGAAAACCTCACGGGGTGAGCCGGGCGGAATCAGGCCGAATGCAAAAATGAACACCGCCATCAGATTCGGGGTGGAATGTAAGGGTGAGGTGTGCTTTTGCATGTTGGATTTGGGACGGCACAATTTTTGGCCAAGAAATCAAAAAATTCCTGACCCCGGGGTCAGGAAAACCGCACGGGGTGAGCCTGGCGGAATCAGGCCGAATGCAAAAATGAACACCGCCATGAGTTTCGGGGTGGAAGGTAAGGGTTAGGTGTGCTTTTGCATGCTGGATTTGGGACGGCACAATTTTTGGCGCAGAAATCAAAAAATTCCTGACCCCGGGGTCAGGAAAACCTCACGGGGTGAGCCTGGCGGAATCAGGCCGAATGCAAAAATGAGCTCCACCATGAGTTTCGGGGTGGAAGGTAAGGGTTAGGTGTGCTTTTGCATGCTGGATTTGGGACGGCACAATTTTTGGCCCAGAAATCAAAAACTTCCTGACCAGGGGTCAGGAAAAGCTCACGGGGTGAGCCGGGCGGAATCAGGCCGAATGCAAAAATGAACACCGCCATGAGGTTCGGGGTGGAATGTAAGGGTTAAGTGTGCTTTTTCACGCTCGATTTTGGACGGCACAATTTTTGGCCCAGAAATCAAAAAATTCCTGACCCCGGGGTCAGGAAAACCTCACGGGGTGAGCCGGGCAGAATCAGACCGAATGCAAAAAAGAACACCGCCATGAGATTCGGGGTGGAATTTAAGGTTAGGTTTGCTTTTGCATGCTGGATTTGGGACGGCACAATTTTTGGCCCAGAAATCAAAAAATTCCTGACCCCGGGGTCAGGAAAACCTCACGGGGTGAGCCGGGCAGAATCAGGCCGAATGCAAAAATGAACACCGCCATGAGATTCGGTGTGGAATGTAAGGGTGAGGTGTGCTTTTGCATTCTGGATTTGGGACGGCACAATTTTTGGCCCAGAAATCAAAAACTTCCTGACCAGGGATCAGGAAAAGCTCACGGGGTGAGCCGGGCGGAATCAGGCCGAATGCAAAAATGAACACCGCCATGAGTTTCGGGATGGAATGTAAGGGTTAGGTGTGCTTTTGCATGCTGGATTTGGGACGGCACAATTTTTGGCCCAGAAATCAAAAAATTCTTGACCAGGGGTCAGGAAAACCTCACGGAGTGAGCCGGGCAGAATCAGGCCGAATGCAAAAATGAACACCGCCATGAGATTCGGGGTGGAATGTAAGGGTTAGGTGTGCTTTTTCGTGCTTGATTTTGGACGGCACAATTTTTGGCGCAGAAATCAAAAAATTCCTGACCCCGGGGTCAGGAAAACCTCACGGGGTGAGCCTGGCGGAATCAGGCCGAATGCAAAAATGAACACCGCCATGAGTTTCGGGGTGGAATGTAAGGGTTAGGTGTGCTTTTGCATGGTGGATTTGGTACGGCACAATTTTTTGCATAGAAATCAAAAAATTCCTGACCCCGGTGTCAGGAAAACCTCACGGGGTGAGCCGGGTGGAATCAGGCCGAATGCAAAAATGAACACCGCCATGAGTTTCGGGATGGAATATAAGGGTTAGGTGTGCTTTTGCATGCTGGATTTGGGACGGCACAATTTTTGGCCCAGAAATCAAAAAATTCCTGACCCCGGTGTCCGGAAAACCTCACGGGGTGAGCCGGGCGGAATCAGGCCGAATGCAAAAATGAACACCGCCATGAGACTCGGGGTGGAATGTAAGGGTTAGGTGTGCTTTTGCATGCTGGATTTGGACGGCACAAATTTTGGCCCAGAAATCAAAAAATTCCTGACCCCGGGGTCAGGAAAACCTCACGGGGTGAGCCGGGCGGAATCAGGCCGAATGCAAAAATGAACACCGCCATGAGTTTCGGGGTGGAATGTAAGGGTTAGGTGGCCTTTTGCATGCTGGATTTGGGACGGCAGAAATTTTGGCCCAGAAATCAAAAAATTCCTGACCCCGGGGTCAGGAAAACCTCACGGGGTGAGCCTGGCGGAATCAGGCCGAATGGAAAAATGAACACCGCCATGAGTTTTGGGGTGGAATTTAAGGGTTAGGTGTGCTTTTGCATGCTGGATTTGGGACGGCACAATTTTTACCCCAGGAATCAAAAAATTCCTGACCCCCGGGTCAGGAAAACCTCACGGGGTGAGCCGGGCAGAATCAGGCCGAATGCAAAAATGAACACCGCCATGAGTTTCGGGGTGGAATGTAAGGGTTAGGTGTCCTTTTGCATGCTGGATTTGGGACGGCACAATTTTTGGCCCAGAAATCAAAAAATTCCTGACCCCGGGGTCAGGAAAACCTCACGGGGTGAGCCGGGCGGAATCAGGCCGAATGCAAAAATGAACACCGCCATGAGTTTCGGGATGGAATGTAAGTGTTAGGTGTGCTTTTGCATGCTGGATTTGGGACGGCACAATTTTTGGCCCAGAAATCAAAAAATTCTTGACCAGGGGTCAGGAAAACCTCACGAAGGAGCCGGGCAGAATCAGGCCGAATGCAAAAATGAACACCGCCATGAGATTCGGGGTGGAATGTAAGGGTTAGGTGTGCTTTTTCATGCTTGATTTTGGACGGCACAATTTTTGGCGCAGAAATCAAAAAATTCCTGACCCCGGGGTCAGGAAAACCTCACGGGGTGAGACTGGCGGAATCAGGCCGAATGCAGAAATGAACACCGCCATGAGTTTCGGGGTGGAATGTAAGGGTTAGGTGTCCTTTTGCATGCTGGATTTGGGACGGCACAAATTTTGGCCCAGAAATCAAAAAATTCCTGACCCCGGGGTCAGGAAAACCTCACGGGGTGAGCCTGGCGGAATCAGGCCGAATGCAAAAATGAACACCGCCATGAGTTTCGGGGTGGAATGTAAGGGTTAGGTGGCCTTTTGCATGCTGGATTTGGGACGGCAGAAATTTTGGCCCAGAAATCAAAAAATTCCTGACCCCGGGGTCAGGAAAACCTCACGGGGTGAGCCGGGCAGAATCAGGCCGAATGCAAAAATGAACACCGCCATGAGTTTTGGGGTGGAATGTAAGGGTTAGGTGTCCTTTTGCATGCTGGATTTGGGACGGCACAATTTTTGGCCCAGAAATCAAAAAATTCCTGACCCCGGGGTCAGGAAAACCTCACGGGGTGAGCCGGGCGGAATCAGGCCGAATGCAAAAATGAACACCGCCATGAGATTCGGGGTGGAATGTAAGGGTTAGGTATGCTTTTGCATGCTGGATTTGGGACGGCACAATTTTTGGCCCAGAAATCAAAAAATTCCTGACCCCGGGGTCAGGAAAACCTCACGGGGTGAGCCTGGCGGAATCAGGCCGAATGGAAAAATGAACACCGCCATGAGTTTTGGGGTGGAATTTAAGGGTTAGGTGTGCTTTTGCATGCTGGATTTGGGACGGCACAAATTTTGGCCCAGAAATCAAAAAATTCCTGACCCCGGGGTCAGGAAAACCTCACGGGGTGAGCCTGGCGGAATCAGGCCGAATGGAAAAATGAACACCGCCATGAGTTTTGGGGTGGAATTTAAGGGTTAGGTGTGCTTTTGCATGCGGGATTTGGGACGGCACAATTTTTACCCCAGGAATCAAAAAATTCCTGACGCCGGGGTCAGGAAAACCTCACGGGGTGAGCCGGGCAGAATCAGGCCGAATGCAAAAATGAACACCGCCATGAGTTTCGGGGTGGAATGTAAGGGTTAGGTGTCCTTTTGCATGCTGGATTTGGGACGGCACAAATTTTGGCCCAGAAATCAAAAAATTCCTGACCCCGGGGTCAGGAAAACCTCACGGGATGAGCCGGGCGGAATCAGGCCGAATGCAAAAATGAACACCGCCATGAGATTCGGGGTGGAAGGTAAGGGTTAGGTGTGCTTTTGCATGCTGGATTTGGGACGGCACAAATTTTGGCCCAGAAATCAAAAAATTCCTGACCCCGGGGTCAGGAAAACCTCACGGGGTGAGCCTGGCGGAATCAGGCCGAATGGAAAAATGAACACCGCCATGAGTTTTGGGGTGGAATTTAAGGGTTAGGTGTGCTTTTGCATGCGGGATTTGGGACGGCACAATTTTTACCCCAGAAATCAAAAAATTCCTGACGCCGGGGTCAGGAAAACCTCACGGGGTGAGCCGGGCGGAATCAGGCCGAATGCAAAAATGAACACCGCCATGAGTTTCGGGGTGGAATGTAAGGGTTAGGTGTCCTTTTGCATGCTGGATTTGGGACGGCACAAATTTTGGCCCAGAAATCAAAAAATTCCTGTCCCCGGGGTCAGGAAAACCTCACGGGATGAGCCGGGCGGAATCAGGCCGAATGCAAAAATGAACACCGCCATGAGATTCGGGGTGGAATGTAAGGGTTAGGTGTGCTTTTGCATGCTGGATTTGGGACGGCACAAATTTTGGCCCAGAAATCAAAAAATTCCTGACCCCGGGGTCAGGAAAACCTCACGGAGTGAGCCGGGCGGAATCAGGCCAAATGCAAAAATGAGCACCGCCATGAGATTCGGGGTGGAATGTAAGGGTTAGGTGTGCTTTTGCATGCTGGATTTGGGACGGCCCAATTTTTGGCCCAGAAATCAAAAAATTCCTGACCCCGGGGTCAGGAAAACCTCACGGGGTGAGCCTGGCGGAATCAGGCCGAATGCAAAAATGAACACCGCTATGAGTTTTCGGGTGGAATTTATGGGTTAGGTGTGCTTTTGCATGCTGGATTTGGGACGGCACAATTTTTGGCCCAGAAATCAAAAAATTCCTGACCCCGGGGTTAGGAAATCCTCACAGGGTGAGCCGGGCGGAATCAGGCCGAATGCAAAAATGAGCACCGCCATGAGATTCGGGGTGGAATGTAAGGATTAGGTGTGCTTTTGCATGCTGGATTTGGGACGGCACAATTTTTGGCCCAGAAATCAAATAATTCCTGACCCCGGGGTCAGGAAAACCTCACGGGGTGAGCCTGGCGGAATCAGGCCGAATGCAAAAATGAGCTCCGCCATGAGTTTCGGGGTGGAAGGTAAGGGTTAGGTGTGCTTTTGCATGCTGGATTTGGGACGGCACAATTTTTGGCCCAGAAATCAAAAAATTCCTGACCCCGGGGTCAGGAAAACCTCACGGGGTGAGCCTGGCGGAATCAGGTCGAATGCAAAAATGAACACCGCCATGAGTTTCGGGGTGGAAGGTAAGGGTTAGGTGTGCTTTTGCATGCTGGATTTGGGACGGCACAATTTTTGGCCCAGAAATCAAAAAATTCCTGACCCCGGGGTCAGGAGAACCTCACGGGGTGAGCCGGGCGGAATCAGGCCGAATGCAAAAATGAACACCGCCATGAAATTCGGTGTGGAATGTAAGAGTGAGGTGTGCTTTTGCATGCTGGATTTGGGACGGCACAATTTTTGGCCAAGAAATCAAAAAATTCCTGACCCCGGGGTCAGGAAAACCGCACGGGGTGAGCCTGGCGGAATCAGGCCGAATGCAAAAATGAGCTCCGCCATGAGTTCCGGGGTGGAATGTAAGGGTTAGGTGGCCTTTTGCATGCTGGATTTGGGACGGCAGAAATTTTGGCCCAGAAATCAAAAACTTCCTGACCAGGGATCAGGAAAAGCTCACGGGGTGAGCCGGGCGGAATCAGGCCGAATGCAAAAATGAACACCGCCATGAGTTTCGGAATGGAATGTAAGTGTTAGGTGTGCTTTTGCATGCTGGATTTGGGACGGCACAATTTTTGGCCCAGAAATCAAAAAATTCGTGACCAGGGGTCAGGAAAACCTCACGGAGTGAGCCGGGCAGAATCAGGCCGAATGCAAAAATGAACACCGCCATGAGATTCGGGGTGGAATGTAAGGGTTAGGTGTGCTTTTTCATGCTTGATTTTGGACGGCACAATTTTTGGCGCAGAAATCAAAAAATTCCTGACCCCGGGGTCAGGAAAACCTCACGGGGTGAGCCTGGCGGATTCAGGCCGAATGCAGAAATGAACACCGCCATGAGTTTCGGGGTGGAATGTAAGGGTTAGGTGTGCTTTTGCATGCTGGATTTGGTACGGCACAATTTTTTGCATAGAAATCAAAAAATTCCTGACCCCGGTGTCAGGAAAACCTCACGGGGTGAGCCGGGCGGAATCAGGCCGAATGCAAAAATGAACACCGCCATGAGATTCGGGGTGGAATGTAAGGGTTAGGTGTGCTTTTGCATGCTGGATTTGGGACGGCACAAATTTTGGCCCAGAAATCAAAAAATTCCTGACCCCGGGGTCAGGAAAACCTCACGGGGTGAGCCGGGCGGAATCAGGCCGAATGCAAAAATGAACACCGCCATGAGTTTCGGGGTGGAATGTAAGGGTTAGGTGGCCTTTTGCATGCTGGATTTGGGACGGCAGAAATTTTGGCCCAGAAATCAAAAAATTCCTGACCCCGGGGTCAGGAAAACCTCACGGGGTGAGCCTGGCGGAATCAGGCCGAATGGAAAAATGAACACCGCCATGAGTTTTGGGGTGGAATTTAAGGGTTAGGTGTGCTTTTGCATGCTGGATTTGGGACGGCACAATTTTTACCCCAGGAATCAAAAAATTCCTGACCCCGGGGTCAGGAAAACCTCACGGGATGAGCCGGGCGGAATCAGGCCGAATGCAAAAATGAACACCGCCATGAGATTCGGGGTGGAAGGTAAGGGTTAGGTGTGCTTTTGCATGCTGGATTTGGGACGGCACAAATTTTGGCCCAGAAATCAAAAAATTCCTGACCCCGGGGTCAGGAAAACCTCACGGGGTGAGCCTGGCGGAATCAGGCCGAATGGAAAAATGAACACCGCCATGAGTTTTGGGGTGGAATTTAAGGGTTAGGTGTGCTTTTGCATGCGGGATTTGGGACGGCACAATTTTTACCCCAGGAATCAAAAAATTCCTGACGCCGGGGTCAGGAAAACCTCACGGGGTGAGCCGGGCAGAATCAGGCCGAATGCAAAAATGAACACCGCCATGAGTTTCGGGGTGGAATGTAAGGGTTAGGTGTCCTTTTGCATGCTGGATTTGGGACGGCACAAATTTTGGCCCAGAAATCAAAAAATTCCTGACCCCGGGGTCAGGAAAACCTCACGGGGTGAGCCTGGCGGAATCAGGCCGAATGGAAAAATGAACACCGCCATGAGATTCGGGGTGGAATGTAAGGGTTAGGTGTGCTTTTTCATGCTTGATTTTGGACGGCACAATTTTTGGCGCAGAAATCAAAAAATTCCTGACCCCGGGGTCAGGAAAACCTCACGGGGTGAGCCTGGCGGATTCAGGCCGAATATAGAAATGAACACCGCCATGAGTTTCGGGGTGGAATGTAAGGGTTAGGTGTGCTTTTGCATGCTGGATTTGGTACGGCACAATTTTTTGCATAGAAATCAAAAAATTCCTGACCCCGGTGTCAGGAAAACCTCACGGGGTGAGCCGGGCGGAATCAGGCCGAATGCAAAAATGAACACCGCCATGAGATTCGGGGTGGAATGTAAGGGTTAGGTGTGCTTTTGCATGCTGGATTTGGGACGGCACAATTTTTGGCCCAGAAATCAAAAAATTCCTGACCCCGGGGTCAGGAAAACCTCACGGGGTGAGCCGGGCGGAATCAGGCCGAATGCAAAAATGAACACCGCCATGAGTTTCGGGGTGGAATGTAAGGGTTAGGTGGCCTTTTGCATGCTGGATTTGGGACGGCAGAAATTTTGGCCCAGAAATCAAAAAATTCCTGACCCCGGGGTCAGGAAAACCTCACGGGGTGAGCCTGGCGGAATCAGGCCGAATGGAAAAATGAACACCGCCATGAGTTTTGGGGTGGAATTTAAGGGTTAGGTGTGCTTTTGCATGCTGGATTTGGGACGGCACAATTTTTACCCCAGGAATCAAAAAATTCCTGACCCCCGGGTCAGGAAAACCTCATGGGGTGAGCCGGGCAGAATCTGGCCGAATGCAAAAATGAACACCGCCATGAGTTTCGGGGTGGAATGTAAGGGTTAGGTGTCCTTTTGCATGCTGGATTTGGGACGGCACAATTTTTGGCCCAGAAATCAAAAAATTCCTGACCCCGGGGTCAGGAAAACCTCACGGGGTGAGCCGGGCGGAATCAGGCCGAATGCAAAAATGAACACCGCCATGAGATTCGGGGTGGAATGTAAGGGTTAGGTATGCTTTTGCATGCTGGATTTGGGACGGCACAAATTTTGGCCCAGAAATCAAAAAATTCCTGACCCCGGGGTCAGGAAAACCTCACGGGGTGAGCCTGGCGGAATCAGGCCGAATGGAAAAATGAACACCGCCATGAGTTTTGGGGTGGAATTTAAGGGTTAGGTGTGCTTTTGCATGCTGGATTTGGGACGGCACAAATTTTGGCCCAGAAATCAAAAAATTCCTGACCCCGGGGTCAGGAAAACCTCACGGGGTGAGCCTGGCGGAATCAGGCCGAATGCAAAAATGAACACCGCCATGAGTTTTGGGGTGGAATTTAAGGGTTAGGTGTGCTTTTGCATGCGGGATTTGGGACGGCACAATTTTTACCCCAGGAATCAAAAAATTCCTGACGCCGGGGTCAGGAAAACCTCACGGGGTGAGCCGGGCAGAATCAGGCCGAATGCAAAAATGAACACCGCCATGAGTTTCGGGGTGGAATGTAAGGGTTAGGTGTCCTTTTGCATGCTGGATTTGGGACGGCACAAATTTTGGCCCAGAAATCAAAAAATTCCTGACCCCGGGGTCAGGAAAACCTCACGGGATGAGCCGGGCGGAATCAGGCCGAATGCAAAAATGAACACCGCCATGAGATTCGGGGTGGAAGGTAAGGGTTAGGTGTGCTTTTGCATGCTGGATTTGGGACGGCACAAATTTTGGCCCAGAAATCAAAAAATTCCTGACCCCGGGGTCAGGAAAACCTCACGGGGTGAGCCTGGCGGAATCAGGCCGAATGGAAAAATGAACACCGCCATGAGTTTTGGGGTGGAATTTAAGGGTTAGGTGTGCTTTTGCATGCGGGATTTGGGACGGCACAATTTTTACCCCAGGAATCAAAAAATTCCTGACGCCGGGGTCAGGAAAACCTCACGGGGTGAGCCGGGCAGAATCAGGCCGAATGCAAAAATGAACATCGCCATGAGTTTCGGGGTGGAATGTAAGGGTGAGGTGTGCTTTTGCATGCTGGATTTGGGACGGCACAATTTTTGGCCAAGAAATCAAAAAATTCCTGACCCCGGGGTCAGGAAAACCGCACGGGGTGAGCCTGGCGGAATCAGGCCGAATGCAAAAATGAGCTCCGCCATGAGTTCCGGGGTGGAATGTAAGGGTTAGGTGGCCTTTTGCATGCTGGATTTGGGACGGCAGAAATTTTGGCCCAGAAATCAAAATATTCCTGACCCCGGGGTCAGGAAAACCTCACAGGGTGAGCCTGGCGGAATCAGGCCGAATGGAAAAATGAACACCGCCATGAGATTTGGGGTGGAATTTAAGGGTTAGGTGTGCTTTTGCATGCTGGATTTGGGACGGCACAATTTTTACCTCAGGAATCAAAAAATTCCTGACCCCGGGGTCAGGAAAACCTCACGGGGTGAGCCGGGCAGAATCAGGCCGAATGGAAAAATGAACACCGCCATGAGTTTCGGGGTGGAATGTAAGGGTTAGGTGTCCTTTTGCATGCTGGATTTGGGACGGCACAATTTTTGGCTCAGAAATCAAAAAATTCCTGACCCCGGGGTCAGGAAAACCTCACGGGGTGAGCCGGGCGGAATCAGGCCGAATGCAAAAATGAACACCGCCATGAGATTCGGGGTGGAATGTAAGGGTTAGGTATGCTTTTGCATGCTGGATTTGGGACGGCACAAATTTTGGCCCAGAAATCAAAAAATTCCTGACCCCGGGGTCAGGAAAACCTCACGGGGTGAGCCTGGCGGAATCAGGCCGAATGGAAAAATGAACACCGCCATGAGTTTTGGGGTGGAATTTAAGGGTTAGGTGTGCTTTTGCATGCGGGATTTGGGACGGCACAATTTTTACCCCAGGAATCAAAAAATTCCTGACGCCGGGGTCAGGAAAACGTCACGGGGTGAGCCGGGCAGAATCAGGCCGAATGCAAAAATGAACACCGCCATGAGTTTCGGGGTGGAATGTAAGGGTTAGGTGTCCTTTTGCATGCTGGATTTGGGACGGCACAAATTTTGGCCCAGAAATCAAAAAATTCCTGACCCCGGGGTCAGGAAAACCTCACGGGATGAGCCGGGCGGAATCAGGCCGAATGCAAAAATGAACACCGCCATGAGATTCGGGGTGGAATGTAAGGGTTAGGTGTGCTTTTGCATGCTGGATTTGGGACGGCACAAATTTTGGCCCAGAAATCAAAAAATTCCTGACCCCGGGGTCAGGAAAACCTCACGGGGTGAGCCTGGCGGAATCAGGCCGAATGGAAAAATGAACACCGCCATGAGTTTTGGGGTGGAATGTAAGGGTTAGGTGTGCTTTTGCATGCTGGATTTGGGACGGCACAAATTTTGGCCCAGAAATCAAAAAATTCCTGACCCCGGGGTCAGGAAAACCTCCCGGGGTGAGCCTGGCAGAATCAGGCCGAATGGAAAAATGAACACCGCCATGAGTTTTGGGGTGGAATTTAAGGGTTAGGTGTGCTTTTGCATGCGGGATTTGGGACGGCACAATTTTTACCCCAGGAATCAAAAAATTCCTGACGCCGGGGTCAGGAAAACCTCACGGGGTGAGCCGGGCAGAATCAGGCCGAATGCAAAAATGAACACCGCCATGAGTTTCGGGGTGGAATGTAAGGGTTAGGTGTCCTTTTGCATGCTGGATTTGGGACGGCACAAATTTTGGCCCAGAAATCAAAAAATTCCTGACCCCGGGGTCAGGAAAACCTCACGGGATGAGCCGGGCGGAATCAGGCCGAATGCAAAAATGAACACCGCCATGAGATTCGGGGTGGAATGTAAGGGTTAGGTGTGCTTTTGCATGCTGGATTTGGGACGGCACAAATTTTGGCCCAGAAATCAAAAAATTCCTGACCCCGGGGTCAGGAAAACCTCACGGGGTGAGCCGGGCGGAATCAGGCCAAATGCAAAAATGAGCACCGCCATGAGATTCGGGGTGGAATGTAAGGGTTAGGTGTGCCTTTGCATGCTGGATTTGGGACGGCACAATTTTTGGCCCAGAAATCAAAAAATTCCTGACCCCGGGGTCAGGAAAACCTCACGGGGTGAGCCTGGCGGAATCAGGCCGAATGCAAAAATGAACACCGCTATGAGTTTTCTGGTGGAATTTAAGGGTTAGGTGTGCTTTTGCATGCTGGATTTGGGACGGCACAATTTTTGGCCCAGAAATCAAAAAATTCCTGACCCCGGGGTCAGGAAAACCTCACGGGGTGAGCCTGGCGGAATCAGGCCGAATGCAAAAATGAACACCGCCATGAGTTTCGGGGTGGAAGGTAAGGGTTAGGTGTGCTTTTGCATGCTGGATTTGGGACGGCACAATTTTTGGCCCAGAAATCAAAAAATTCCTGACCCCGGGGTCAGGAGAACCTCACGGGGTGAGCCGGGCGGAATCAGGCCGAATGCAAAAATGAACACCGCCATGAAATTCGGTGTGGAATGTAAGGGTGAGGTGTGCTTTTGCATGCTGGATTTGGGACGGCACAAATTTTGGCCCAGAAATCAAAAAATTCCTGACCCCGGGGTCAGGAAAACCTCACGGGGTGAGCCTGGCGGAATCAGGCCGAATGGAAAAATGAACACCGCCATGAGTTTTGGGGTGGAATTTAAGGGTTAGGTGTGCTTTTGCATGCGGGATTTGGGACGGCACAATTTTTACCCCAGGAATCAAAAAATTCCTGACGCCGGGGTCAGGAAAACCTCACGGGGTGAGCCGGGCAGAATCAGGCCGAATGCAAAAATGAACACCGCCATGAGTTTCGGGGTGGAATGTAAGGGTTAGGTGTCCTTTTGCATGCTGGATTTGGGACGGCACAAATTTTGGCCCAGAAATCAAAAAATTCCTGACCCCGGGGTCAGGAAAACCTCACGGGATGAGCCGGGCGGAATCAGGCCGAATGCAAAAATGAACACCGCCATGAGATTCGGGGAGGAATGTAAGGGTTAGGTGTGCTTTTGCATGCTGGATTTGGGACGGCCCAATTTTTGGCCCAGAAATGAAAAAATTCCTGACCCCGGGGTCAGGAAAACCTCACGGGGTGAGCCTGGCGGAATCAGGCCGAATGCAAAAATGAACACCGCTATGAGTTTTCGGGTGGAATTTAAGGGTTAGGTGTGCTTTTGCATGCTGGATTTGGGACGGCACAATTTTTGGCCCAGAAATCAAAAAATTCCTGACCCCGGGGTCAGGAAAACCTCACGGGATGAGCCGGGCGGAATCAGGCCGAATGCAAAAATGAACACCGCCATGAGATTCGGGGTGGAAGGTAAGGGTTAGGTGTGCTTTTCCATGCTGGATTTGGGACGGCACAATTTTTGGCCCAGAAATCAAAAAATTCCTGACCCCGGGGTCAGGAGAACCTCACGGGGTGAGCCGGGCGGAATCAGGCCGAATGCAAAAATGAACACCGCCATGAGATTCGGTGTGGAATGTAAGGGTGAGGTGTGCTTTTGCATGGTGGATTTGGGACGGCACAATTTTTGGCCAAGAAATCAAAAAATTCCTGACCCCGGTCAGGAAAACCGCACGGGGTGAGCCTGGCGGAATCAGGCCGAATGCAAAAATGAGCTCCGCCATGAGATTCGGGGTGGAATGTAAGGATTAGGTGTGCCTTTGCATGCTGGATTTGGGACGGCACAATTTTTGGCCCAGAAATCAAAAAATTCCTGACCCCTGGGTCAGGAAAACCTCACGGGGTGAGCCTGGCGGAATCAGGCCGAATGCAAAAATGAACACCGCTATGAGTTTTCTGGTGGAATTTAAGGGTGAGGTGTGCTTTTGCATGCTGGATTTGGGACGGCACAATTTTTGGCCAAGAAATCAAAAAATTCCTGACCCCGGGGTCAGGAAAACCGCACGGGGTGAGCCTGGCGGAATCAGGCCGAATGCAAAAATAAGCTCCGCCATGAGTTCCGGGGTGGAATGTAAGGGTTAGGTGGCCTTTTGCATGCTGGATTTGGGACGGCAGAAATTTTGGCCCAGAAATCAAAATATTCCTGACCCCGGGGTCAGGAAAACCTCACAGCGTGAGCCTGGCGGAATCAGGCCGAATGGAAAAATGAACACCGCCATGAGATTTGGGGTGGAATTTAAGGGTTAGGTGTGCTTTTGCATGCTGGATTTGGGACGGCACAATTTTTACCCCAGGAATCAAAAAATTCCTGACCCCGGGGTCAGGAAAACCTCACGGGGTGAGCCGGGCAGAATCAGGCCGAATGAAAAAATGAACACCGCCATTAGTTTCGGGGTGGAATGTAAGGGTTAGGTGTCCTTTTGCATGCTGGATTTGGGACGGCACAATTTTTGGCTCAGAAATCAAAAAATTCCTGACCCCGGGGTCAGGAAAACCTCACGGGGTGAGCCGGGCGGAATCAGGCCGAATGCAAAAATGAACACCGCCATGAGATTCGGGGTGGAATGTAAGGGTTAGGTATGCTTTTGCATGCTGGATTTGGGACGGCACAAATTTTGGCCCAGAAATCAAAAAATTCCTGACCCCGGTCAGGAAAACCGCACGGGGTGAGCCTGGCGGAATCAGGCCGAATGCAAAAATGAGCTCCGCCATGAGATTCGGGGTGGAATGTAAGGATTAGGTGTGCTTTTGCATGCTGGATTTGGGACGGCACAATTTTTGGCCCAGAAATCAAATAATTCCTGACCCCGGGGTCAGGAAAACCTCACGGGGTGAGCCTGGCGGAATCAGGCCGAATGCAAAAATGAGCTCCGCCATGAGTTTTGGGGTGGAAGGTAAGGGTTAGGTGTGCTTTTGCATGCTGGATTTGGGACGGCACAATTTTTGGCCCAGAAATCAAAAAATTCCTGACCCCGGGGTCAGGAAAACCTCACGGGGTGAGCCTGGCGGAATCAGGCCGAATGCAAAAATGAACACCGCCATGAGTTTCGGGGTGGAAGGTAAGGGTTAGGTGTGCTTTTGCATGCTGGATTTGGGACGGCACAAATTTTGGCCCAGAAATCAAAAAATTCCTGACCCCGGGGTCAGGAAAACCTCACGGGGTGAGCCGGGCGGAATCAGGCCAAATGCAAAAATGAGCACCGCCATGAGATTCGGGGTGGAATGTAAGGCTTAGGTGTGCCTTTGCATGCTGGATTTGGGACGGCACAATTTTTGGCCCAGAAATCAAAAAATTCCTGACCCCGGGGTCAGGAAAACCTCACGGGGTGAGCCTGGCGGAATCAGGCCGAATGCAAAAATGAACACCGCCATGAGTTTCGGGGTGGAAGGTAAGGGTTAGGTGTGCTTTTGCATGCTGGATTTGGGACGGCACAAATTTTGGCCCAGAAATCAAAAAATTCCTGACCCCGGGGTCAGGAAAACCTCACGGGGTGAGCCGGGCGGAATCAGGCCAAATGCAAAAATGAGCACCGCCATGAGATTCGGGGTGGAATGTAAGGCTTAGGTGTGCCTTTGCATGCTGGATTTGGGACGGCACAATTTTTGGCCCAGAAATCAAAAAATTCCTGACCCCGGGGTCAGGAAAACCTCACGGGGTGAGCCTGGCGGAATCAGGCCGAATGCAAAAATGAACACCGCTATGAGTTTTCTGGTGGAATTTAAGGGTTAGGTGTGCTTTTGCATGCTGGATTTGGGACGGCACAATTTTTGGCCCAGAAATCAAATAATTCCTGACCCCGGGGTCAGGAAAACCTCACGGGGTGAGCCTGGCGGAATCAGGCCGAATGCAAAAATGAGCTCCGCCATGAGTTTCGGGGTGGAAGGTAAGGGTTAGGTGTGCTTTTGCATGCTGGATTTGGGACGGCACAATTTTTGGCGCAGAAATCAAAAAATTCCTGACCCCGGGGTCAGGAAAACCTCACGGGGTGAGCCTGGCGGAATCAGGCCGAATGCAAAAATGAACACCGCCATGAGTTTCGGGGTGGAAGGTAAGGGTTAGGTGTGCTTTTGCATGCTGGATTTGGGACGGCACAATTTTTGGCCCAGAAATCAAAAAATTCCTGACCCCGGGGTCAGGAGAACCTCACGGGGTGAGCCAGGCGGAATCAGGCCGAATGCAAAAATGAACACCGCCATGAGATTCGGTGTGGAATGTAAGGGTGAGGTGTGCTTTTGCATGGTGGATTTGGGACGGCACAATTTTTGGCCAAGAAATCAAAAAATTCCTGACCCCGGTCAGGAAAACCGCACGGGGTGAGCCTGGCGGAATCAGGCCGAATGCAAAAATGAGCTCCGCCATGAGATTCGGGGTGGAATGTAAGGATTAGGTGTGCTTTTGCATGCTGGATTTGGGACGGCACAATTTTTGGCCCAGAAATCAAATAATTCCTGACCCCGGGGTCAGGAAAACCTCACGGGGTGAGCCTGGCGGAATCAGGCCGAATGCAAAAATGAGCTCCGCCATGAGTTTTGGGGTGGAAGGTAAGGGTTAGGTGTGCTTTTGCATGCTGGATTTGGGACGGCACAATTTTTGGCCCAGAAATCAAAAAATTCCTGACCCCGGGGTCAGGAAAACCTCACGGGGTGAGCCTGGCGGAATCAGGCCGAATGCAAAAATGAACACCGCCATGAGTTTCGGGGTGGAAGGTAAGGGTTAGGTGTGCTTTTGCATGCTGGATTTGGGACGGCACAATTTTTGGCCCAGAAATCAAAAAATTCCTGACCCCGGGGTCAGGAAAACCGCACGGGGTGAGCCTGGCGGAATCAGGCCGAATGCAAAAATGAGCTCCGCCATGAGTTCCGGGGTGGAATGTAAGGGTTAGGTGGCCTTTTGCATGCTGGATTTGGGACGGCACAATTTTTGGCTCAGAAATCAAAAAATTCCTGACCCCGGGGTCAGGAAAACCTCACGGGGTGAGCCTGGCGGAATCAGGCCGAATGGAAAAATGAACACCGCCATGAGTTTTGGGGTGGAATTTAAGGGTTAGGTGTGCTTTTGCATGCTGGTTTTGGGACGGCACAAATTTTGGCCCAGAAATCAAAAAATTCCTGACCCCGGGGTCAGGAAAACCTCCCGGGGTGAGCCTGGCGGAATCAGGCCGAATGGAAAAATGAACACCGCCATGAGTTTTGGGGTGGAATTTAAGGGTTAGGTGTGCTTTTGCATGCGGGATTTGGGACGGCACAATTTTTACCCCAGGAATCAAAAAATTCCTGACGCCGGGGTCAGGAAAACCTCACGGGGTGAGCCGGGCAGAATCAGGCCGAATGCAAAAATGAACACCGCCATGAGTTTCGGGGTGGAATGTAAGGGTTAGGTGTGCTTTTGCATGCTGGATTTGGGACGGCACAAATTTTGGCCCAGAAATCAAATAATTCCTGACCCCGGGGTCAGGAAAACCTCACGGGGTGAGCCTGGCGGAATCAGGCCGAATGCAAAAATGAGCTCCGCCATGAGTTTCGGGGTGGAAGGTAAGGGTTAGGTGTGCTTTTGCATGCTGGATTTGGGACGGCACAATTTTTGGCGCAGAAATCAAAAAATTCCTGACCCCGGGGTCAGGAAAACCTCACGGGGTGAGCCTGGCGGAATCAGGCCGAATGCAAAAATGAACACCGCCATGAGTTTCGGGGTGGAAGGTAAGGGTTAGGTGTGCTTTTGCATGCTGGATTTGGGACGGCACAATTTTTGGCCCAGAAATCAAAAAATTCCTGACCCCGGGGTCAGGAGAACCTCACGGGGTGAGCCGGGCGGAATCAGGCCGAATGCAAAAATGAACACCGCCATGAAATTCGGTGTGGAATGTAAGGGTGAGGTGTGCTTTTGCATGCTGGATTTGGGACGGCACAATTTTTGGCCAAGAAATCAAAAAATTCCTGACCCCGGGGTCAGGAAAACCGCACGGGGTGAGCCTGGCGGAATCAGGCCGAATGCAAAAATGAGCTCCGCCATGAGTTCCGGGGTGGAATGTAAGGGTTAGGTGGCCTTTTGCATGCTGGATTTGGGACGGCACAATTTTTGGCTCAGAAATCAAAAAATTCCTGACCCCGGGGTCAGGAAAACCTCACGGGGTGAGCCGGGCGGAATCAGGCCAAATGCAAAAATGAGCACCGCCATGAGATTCGGGGTGGAATGTAAGGGTTAGGTGTGCCTTTGCATGCTGGATTTGGGACGGCACAATTTTTGGCCCAGAAATCAAAAAATTCCTGACCCCGGGGTCAGGAAAACCTCACGGGGTGAGCCTGGCGGAATCAGGCCGAATGCAAAAATGAACACCGCTATGAGTTTTCTGGTGGAATTTAAGGGTTAGGTGTGCTTTTGCATGCTGGATTTGGGACGGCACAATTTTTGGCCCAGAAATCAAAAAATTCCTGACCCCGGGGTCAGGAGAACCTCACGGGGTGAGCCGGGCGGAATCAGGCCGAATGCAAAAATGAACACCGCCATGAAATTCGGTGTGGAATGTAAGGGTGAGGTGTGCTTTTGCATGCTGGATTTGGGACGGCACAATTTTTGGCCAAGAAATCAAAAAATTCCTGACCCCGGGGTCAGGAAAACCGCACGGGGTGAGCCTGGCGGAATCAGGCCGAATGCAAAAATGAGCTCCGCCATGAGTTCCGGGGTGGAATGTAAGGGTTAGGTGGCCTTTTGCATGCTGGATTTGGGACGGCACAATTTTTGGCTCAGAAATCAAAAAATTCCTGACCCCGGGGTCACGAAAACCTCACGGGGTGAGCTGGGCGGAATCAGGCCGAATGCAAAAATGAACACCGCCATGAGATTCGGGGTGGAATGTAAGGGTTAGGTATGCTTTTGCATGCTGGATTTGGGACGGCACAAATTTTGGCCCAGAAATCAAAAAATTCCTGACCCCGGGGTCAGGAAAACCTCCCGGGGTGAGCCTGGCGGAATCAGGCCGAATGGAAAAATGAACACCGCCATGAGTTTTGGGGTGGAATTTAAGGGTTAGGTGTGCTTTTGCATGCGGGATTTGGGACGGCACAATTTTTACCCCAGGAATCAAAAAATTCCTGACGCCGGGGTCAGGAAAACCTCACGGGGTGAGCCGGGCAGAATCAGGCCGAATGCAAAAATGAACACCGCCATGAGTTTCGGGGTGGAATGTAAGGGTTAGGTGTCCTTTTGCATGCTGGATTTGGGACGGCACAAATTTTGGCCCAGAAATCAAAAAATTCCTGACCCCGGGGTCAGGAAAACCTCACGGGATGAGCCGGGCGGAATCAGGCCGAATGCAAAAATGAACACCGCTATGAGTTTTCTGGTGGAATTTAAGGGTGAGGTGTGCTTTTGCATGCTGGATTTGGGACGGCACAAATTTTGGCCCAGAAATCAAAAAATTCCTGACCCCGGGGTCAGGAAAACCTCACGGGGTGAGCCTGGCGGAATCAGGCCGAATGCAAAAATGAACACCGCCATGAGTTTCGGGGTGGAAGGTAAGGGTTAGGTGTGCTTTTGCATGCTGGATTTGGGACGGCACAATTTTTGGCCCAGAAATCAAAAAATTCCTGACCCCGGGGTCAGGAGAACCTCACGGGGTGAGCCGGGCGGAATCAGGCCGAATGCAAAAATGAACACCGCCATGAAATTCGGTGTGGAATGTAAGGGTGAGGTGTGCTTTTGCATGCTGGATTTGGGACGGCACAATTTTTGGCCAAGAAATCAAAAAATTCCTGACCCCGGGGTCAGGAAAACCGCACGGGGTGAGCCTGGCGGAATCAGGCCGAATGCAAAAATGAGCTCCGCCATGAGTTCCGGGGTGGAATGTAAGGGTTAGGTGGCCTTTTGCATGCTGGATTTGGGACGGCAGAAATTTTGGCCCAGAAATCAAAATATTCCTGACCCCGGGGTCAGGAAAACCTCACAGGGTGAGCCTGGCGGAATCAGGCCGAATGGAAAAATGAACACCGCCATGAGATTTGGGGTGGAATTTAAGGGTTAGGTGTGCTTTTGCATGCTGGATTTGGGACGGCACAATTTTTACCTCAGGAATCAAAAAATTCCTGCCCCCGGGGTCAGGAAAACCTCACGGGGTGAGCCGGGCAGAATCAGGCCGAATGGAAAAATGAACACCGCCATGAGTTTCGGGGTGGAATGTAAGGGTTAGGTGTCCTTTTGCATGCTGGATTTGGGACGGCACAATTTTTGGCTCAGAAATCAAAAAATTCCTGACCCCGGGGTCAGGAAAACCTCACGGGGTGAGCCTGGCGGAATCAGGCCGAATGCAAAAATGAACACCGCCATGAGAGTCGGGGTGGAATGTAAGGGTTAGGTATGCTTTTGCATGCTGGATTTGGGACGGCACAAATTTTGGCCCAGAAATCAAAAAATTCCTGACCCCGGGGTCAGGAAAACCTCACGGGGTGAGCCTGGCGGAATCAGGCCGAATGGAAAAATGAACACCGCCATGAGTTTTGGGGTGGAATTTAAGGGTTAGGTGTGCTTTTGCATGCGGGATTTGGGACGGCACAATTTTTACCCCAGGAATCAAAAAATTCCTGACGCCGGGGTCAGGAAAACGTCACGGGGTGAGCCGGGCAGAATCAGGCCGAATGCAAAAATGAACACCGCCATGAGTTTCGGGGTGGAATGTAAGGGTTAGGTGTCCTTTTGCATGCTGGATTTGGGACGGCACAAATTTTGGCCCAGAAATCAAAAAATTCCTGACCCCGGGGTCAGGAAAACCTCACGGGATGAGCCGGGCGGAATCAGGCCGAATGCAAAAATGAACACCGCCATGAGATTCGGGGTGGAATGTAAGGGTTAGGTGTGCTTTTGCATGCTGGATTTGGGACGGCACAAATTTTGGCCCAGAAATCAAAAAATTCCTGACCCCGGGGTCAGGAAAACCTCACGGGGTGAGCCTGGCGGAATCAGGCCGAATGGAAAAATGAACACCGCCATGAGTTTTGGGGTGGAATGTAAGGGTTAGGTGTGCTTTTGCATGCTGGATTTGGGACGGCACAAATTTTGGCCCAGAAATCAAAAAATTCCTGACCCCGGGGTCAGGAAAACCTCCCGGGGTGAGCCTGGCAGAATCAGGCCGAATGGAAAAATGAACACCGCCATGAGTTTTGGGGTGGAATTTAAGGGTTAGGTGTGCTTTTGCATGCGGGATTTGGGACGGCACAATTTTTACCCCAGGAATCAAAAAATTCCTGACGCCGGGGTCAGGAAAACCTCACGGGGTGAGCCGGGCAGAATCAGGCCGAATGCAAAAATGAACACCGCCATGAGTTTCGGGGTGGAATGTAAGGGTTAGGTGTCCTTTTGCATGCTGGATTTGGGACGGCACAAATTTTGGCCCAGAAATCAAAAAATTCCTGACCCCGGGGTCAGGAAAACCTCACGGGATGAGCCGGGCGGAATCAGGCCGAATGCAAAAATGAACACCGCCATGAGATTCGGGGTGGAATGTAAGGGTTAGGTGTGCTTTTGCATGCTGGATTTGGGACGGCACAAATTTTGGCCCAGAAATCAAAAAATTCCTGACCCCGGGGTCAGGAAAACCTCACGGGGTGAGCCGGGCGGAATCAGGCCAAATGCAAAAATGAGCACCGCCATGAGATTCGGGGTGGAATGTAAGGGTTAGGTGTGCCTTTGCATGCTGGATTTGGGACGGCACAATTTTTGGCCCAGAAATCAAAAAATTCCTGACCCCGGGGTCAGGAAAACCTCACGGGGTGAGCCTGGCGGAATCAGGCCGAATGCAAAAATGAACACCGCTATGAGTTTTCTGGTGGAATTTAAGGGTTAGGTGTGCTTTTGCATGCTGGATTTGGGACGGCACAATTTTTGGCCCAGAAATCAAAAAATTCCTGACCCCGGGGTCAGGAAAACCTCACGGGGTGAGCCTGGCGGAATCAGGCCGAATGCAAAAATGAACACCGCCATGAGTTTCGGGGTGGAAGGTAAGGGTTAGGTGTGCTTTTGCATGCTGGATTTGGGACGGCACAATTTTTGGCCCAGAAATCAAAAAATTCCTGACCCCGGGGTCAGGAGAACCTCACGGGGTGAGCCGGGCGGAATCAGGCCGAATGCAAAAATGAACACCGCCATGAAATTCGGTGTGGAATGTAAGGGTGAGGTGTGCTTTTGCATGCTGGATTTGGGACGGCACAAATTTTGGCCCAGAAATCAAAAAATTCCTGACCCCGGGGTCAGGAAAACCTCACGGGGTGAGCCTGGCGGAATCAGGCCGAATGGAAAAATGAACACCGCCATGAGTTTTGGGGTGGAATTTAAGGGTTAGGTGTGCTTTTGCATGCGGGATTTGGGACGGCACAATTTTTACCCCAGGAATCAAAAAATTCCTGACGCCGGGGTCAGGAAAACCTCACGGGGTGAGCCGGGCAGAATCAGGCCGAATGCAAAAATGAACACCGCCATGAGTTTCGGGGTGGAATGTAAGGGTTAGGTGTCCTTTTGCATGCTGGATTTGGGACGGCACAAATTTTGGCCCAGAAATCAAAAAATTCCTGACCCCGGGGTCAGGAAAACCTCACGGGATGAGCCGGGCGGAATCAGGCCGAATGCAAAAATGAACACCGCTATGAGTTTTCGGGTGGAATTTAAGGGTTAGGTGTGCTTTTGCATGCTGGATTTGGGACGGCACAATTTTTGGCCCAGAAATCAAAAAATTCCTGACCCCGGGGTTAGGAAATCCTCACGGGGTGAGCCGGGCGGAATCAGGCCGAATGCAAAAATGAGCACCGCCATGAGATTCGGGGTGGAATGTAAGGATTAGGTGTGCTTTTGCATGCTGGATTTGGGACGGCACAATTTTTGGCCCAGAAATCAAAAAATTCCTGACCCCGGGGTCAGGAAAACCTCACGGGGTGAGCCTGGCGGAATCAGGCCGAATGCAAAAATGAACACCGCCATGAGTTTCGGGGTGGAAGGTAAGGGTTAGGTGTGCTTTTGCATGCTGGATTTGGGACGGCACAATTTTTGGCCCAGAAATCAAAAAATTCCTGACCCCGGGGTCAGGAGAACCTCACGGGGTGAGCCGGGCGGAATCAGGCCGAATGCAAAAATGAACACCGCCATGAAATTCGGTGTGGAATGTAAGGGTGAGGTGTGCTTTTGCATGCTGGATTTGGGACGGCACAATTTTTGGCCAAGAAATCAAAAAATTCCTGACCCCGGGGTCAGGAAAACCGCACGGGGTGAGCCTGGCGGAATCAGGCCGAATGCAAAAATGCGCTCCGCCATGAGTTCCGGGGTGGAATGTAAGGGTTAGGTGGCCTTTTGCATGCTGGATTTGGGACGGCAGAAATTTTGGCCCAGAAATCAAAATATTCCTGACCCCGGGGTCAGGAAAACCTCACAGGGTGAGCCTGGCGGAATCAGGCCGAATGGAAAAATGAACACCGCCATGAGATTTGGGGTGGAATTTAAGGGTTAGGTGTGCTTTTGCATGCTGGATTTGGGACGGCACAATTTTTACCCCAGGAATCAAAAAATTCCTGACCCCGGGGTCAGGAAAACCTCACGGGGTGAGCCGGGCAGAAACAGGCCGAATGGAAAAATGAACACCGCCATGAGTTTCGGGGTGGAATGTAAGGGTTAGGTGTCCTTTTGCATGCTGGATTTGGGACGGCACAATTTTTGGCTCAGAAATCAAAAAATTCCTGACCCCGGGGTCAGGAAAACCTCACGGGGTGAGCCGGGCGGAATCAGGCCGAATGCAAAAATGAACACCGCCATGAGATTCGGGGTGGAATGTAAGGGTTAGGTATGCTTTTGCATGGTGGATTTGGGACGGCACAAATTTTGGCCGAGAAATCAAAAAATTCCTGACCCCGGGGTCAGGAAAACCTCACGGGGTGAGCCTGGCGGAATCAGGCCGAATGGAAAAATGAACACCGCCATGAGTTTTGGGGTGGAATGTAAGGGTTAGGTGTGCTTTTGCATGCTGGATTTGGGACGGCACAAATTTTGGCCCAGAAATCAAAAAATTCCTGACCCCGGGGTCAGGAAAACCTCCCGGGGTGAGCCTGGCAGAATCAGGCCGAATGGAAAAATGAACACTGCCATGAGTTTTGGGGTGGAATTTAAGGGTTAGGTGTGCTTTTGCATGCGGGATTTGGGACGGCACAATTTTTACCCCAGGAATCAAAAAATTCCTGACGCCGGGGTCAGGAAAACCTCACGGGGTGAGCCGGGCAGAATCAGGCCGAATGCAAAAATGAACACCGCCATGAGTTTCGGGGTGGAATGTAAGGGTTAGGTGTCCTTTTGCATGCTGGATTTGGGACGGCACAAATTTTGGCCCAGAAATCAAAAAATTCCTGACCCCGGGGTCAGGAAAACCTCACGGGATGAGCCGGGCGGAATCAGGCCGAATGCAAAAATGAACACCGCCATGAGATTCGGGGTGGAATGTAAGGGTTAGGTGTGCTTTTGCATGCTGGATTTGGGACGGCAGAAATTTTGGCCCAGAAATCAAATAATTCCTGACCCCGGGGTCAGGAAAACCTCACGGGGTGAGCCGGGCAGAATCAGGCCAAATGCAAAAATGAGCACCGCCATGAGATTCGGGGTGGAATGTAAGGGTTAGGTGTGCCTTTGCATGCTGGATTTGGGACGGCACAATTTTTGGCCCAGAAATCAAAAAATTCCTGACCCCGGGGTCAGGAAAACCTCACGGGGTGAGCCTGGCGGAATCAGGCCGAATGCAAAAATGAACACCGCTATGAGTTTTCTGGTGGAATTTAAGGGTTAGGTGTGCTTTTGCATGCTGGATTTGGGACGGCACAATTTTTGGCCCAGAAATCAAATAATTCCTGACCCCGGGGTCAGGAAAACCTCACGGGGTGAGCCTGGCGGAATCAGGCCGAATGCAAAAATGAGCTCCGCCATGAGTTTCGGGGTGGAAGGTAAGGGTTAGGTGTGCTTTTGCATGCTGGATTTGGGACGGCACAATTTTTGGCGCAGAAATCAAAAAATTCCTGACCCCGGGGTCAGGAAAACCTCACGGGGTGAGCCTGGCGGAATCAGGCCGAATGCAAAAATGAACACCGCCAAGAGTTTCAGGGTGGAAGGTAAGGGTTAGGTGTGCTTTTGCATGCTGGATTTGGGACGGCACAATTTTTGGCCCAGAAATCAAAAAATTCCTGACCCCGGGGTCAGGAGAACCTCACGGGGTGAGCCGGGCGGAATCAGGCCGAATGCAAAAATGAACACCGCCATGAAATTCGGTGTGGAATGTAAGGGTGAGGTGTGCTTTTGCATGCTGGATTTGGGACGGCACAATTTTTGGCCAAGAAATCAAAAAATTCCTGACCCCGGGGTCAGGAAAACCGCACGGGGTGAGCCTGGCGGAATCAGGCCGAATGCAAAAATGAGCTCCGCCATGAGTTCCGGGGTGGAATGTAAGGGTTAGGTGGCCTTTTGCATGCTGGATTTGGGACGGCAGAAATTTTGGCCCAGAAATCAAAATATTCCTCACCCCGGGGTCAGGAAAACCTCACGGGGTGAGCCTGGCGGAATCAGGCCGAATGGAAAAATGAACACCGCCATGAGATTTGGGGTGGAATTTAAGGGTTAGGTGTGCTTTTGCCTGCTGGATTTGGGACGGCACAATTTTTACCCCAGGAATCAAAAAATTCCTGACCCCGGGGTCAGGAAAACCTCACGGGGTGAGCCGGGCAGAATCAGGCCGAATGCAAAAATGAACACCGCCATGAGTTTCGGGGTGGAATGTAAGGGTTAGGTGTCTTTTTGCATGCTGGATTTGGGACGGCACAATTTTTGGCTCAGAAATCAAAAAATTCCTGACCCCGCCGTCAGGAAAACCTCACGGGGTGAGCCGGGCGGAATCAGGCCGAATGCAAAAATGAACACCGCCATGAGATTCGGGGTGGAATGTAAGGGTTAGGTATGCTTTTGCATGCTGGATTTGGGACGGCACAAATTTTGGCCCAGAAATCAAAAAATTCCTGACCCCGGGGTCAGGAAAACCTCACGGGGTGAGCCTGGCGGAATCAGGCCGAATGGAAAAATGAACACCGCCATGAGTTTTGGGGTGGAATTTAAGGGTTAGGTGTGCTTTTGCATGCTGGTTTTGGGACGGCACAAATTTTGGCCCAGAAATCAAAAAATTCCTGACCCCGGTGTCAGGAAAACCTCCCGGGGTGAGCCTGGCGGAATCAGGCCGAATGGAAAAATGAACACCGCCATGAGTTTTGGGGTGGAATTTAAGGGTTAGGTGTGCTTTTGCATGCGGGATTTGGGACGGCACAATTTTTACCCCAGGAATCAAAAAATTCCTGACGCCGGGGTCAGGAAAACCTCACGGGGTGAGCCGGGCAGAATCAGGCCGAATGCAAAAATGAACACCGCCATGAGTTTCGGGGTGGAATGTAAGGGTTAGGTGTCCTTTTGCATGCTGGATTTGGGACGGCACAAATTGTGGCCCAGAAATCAAAAAATTCCTGACCCCGGGGTCAGGAAAACCTCACGGGATGAGCCGGGCGGAATCAGGCCGAATGCAAAAATGAACACCGCCATGAGATTCGGGGTGGAATGTAAGGGTTAGGTGTGCTTTTGCATGCTGGATTTGGGACGGCACAAATTTTGGCCCAGAAATCAAAAAATTCCTGACCCCGGGGTCAGGAAAACCTCACGGGGTGAGCCGGGCGGAATCAGGCCAAATGCAAAAATGAGCACCGCCATGAGATTCGGGGTGGAATGTAAGGGTTCGGTGTGCCTTTGCATGCTGGATTTGGGACGGCACAATTTTTGGCCCAGAAATCAAAAAATTCCTGACCCCTGGGTCAGGAAAACCTCACGGGGTGAGCCTGGCGGAATCAGGCCGAATGCAAAAATGAACACCGCTATGAGTTTTCTGGTGGAATTTAAGGGTGAGGTGTGCTTTTGCATGCTGGATTTGGGACGGCACAATTTTTGGCCAAGAAATCAAAAAATTCCTGACCCCGGGGTCAGGAAAACCGCACGGGGTGAGCCTGGCGGAATCAGGCCGAATGCAAAAATGAGCTCCGCCATGAGTTCCGGGGTGGAATGTAAGGGTTAGGTGGCCTTTTGCATGCTGGATTTGGGACGGCAGAAATTTTGGCCCAGAAATCAAAATATTCCTGACCCCGGGGTCAGGAAAACCTCACAGCGTGAGCCTGGCGGAATCAGGCCGAATGGAAAAATGAACACCGCCATGAGATTTGGGGTGGAATTTAAGGGTTAGGTGTGCTTTTGCATGCTGGATTTGGGACGGCACAATTTTTACCCCAGGAATCAAAAAATTCCTGACCCCGGGGTCAGGAAAACCTCACGGGGTGAGCCGGGCCGAATCAGGCCGAATGCAAAAATGAACACCGCCATGAGTTTCGGGGTGGAATGTAAGGGTTAGGTGTCCTTTTGCATGCTGGATTTGGGACGGCACAATTTTTGGCTCAGAAATCAAAAAATTCCTGACCCCGGGGTCAGGAAAACCTCACGGGGTGAGCCTGGCGGAATCAGGCCGAATGCAAAAATGAACACCGCCATGAGTTTCGGGGTGGAAGGTAAGGGTTAGGTGTGCTTTTGCATGCTGGATTTGGGACGGCACAAATTTTGGCCCAGAAATCAAAAAATTCCTGACCCCGGGGTCAGGAAAACCTCACGGGGTGAGCCGGGCGGAATCAGGCCAAATGCAAAAATGAGCACCGCCATGAGATTCGGGGTGGAATGTAAGGGTTAGGTGTGCTTTTGCATGCTGGATTTGGGACGGCACAAATTTTGGCCCAGAAATCAAAAAATTCCTGACCCCGGGGTCAGGAAAACCTCCCGGGGTGAGCCTGGCAGAATCAGGCCGAATGGAAAAATGAACACCGCCATGAGTTTTGGGGTGGAATTTAAGGGTTAGGTGTGCTTTTGCATGCGGGATTTGGGACGGCACAATTTTTACCCCAGGAATCAAAAAATTCCTGACGCCGGGGTCAGGAAAACCTCACGGGGTGAGCCGGGCAGAATCAGGCCGAATGCAAAAATGAACACCGCCATGAGTTTCGGGGTGGAATGTAAGGGTTAGGTGTCCTTTTGCATGCTGGATTTGGGACGGCACAAATTTTGGCCCAGAAATCAAAAAATTCCTGACCCCGGGGTCAGGAAAACCTCACGGGATGAGCCGGGCGGAATCAGGCCGAATGCAAAAATGAACACCGCCATGAGATTCGGGGTGGAAGGTAAGGGTTAGGTGTGCTTTTCCATGCTGGATTTGGGACGGCACAATTTTTGGCCCAGAAATCAAAAAATTCCTGACCCCGGGGTCAGGAGAACCTCACGGGGTGAGCCGGGCGGAATCAGGCCGAATGCAAAAATGAACACCGCCATGAGATTCGGTGTGGAATGTAAGGGTGAGGTGTGCTTTTGCATGGTGGATTTGGGACGGCACAATTTTTGGCCAAGAAATCAAAAAATTCCTGACCCCGGTCAGGAAAACCGCACGGGGTGAGCCTGGCGGAATCAGGCCGAATGCAAAAATGAGCTCCGCCATGAGATTCGGGGTGGAATGTAAGGATTAGGTGTGCCTTTGCATGCTGGATTTGGGACGGCACAATTTTTGGCCCAGAAATCAAAAAATTCCTGACCCCTGGGTCAGGAAAACCTCACGGGGTGAGCCTGGCGGAATCAGGCCGAATGCAAAAATGAACACCGCTATGAGTTTTCTGGTGGAATTTAACGGTGAGGTGTGCTTTTGCATGCTGGATTTGGGACGGCACAATTTTTGGCCAAGAAATCAAAAAATTCCTGACCCCGGGGTCAGGAAAACCGCACGGGGTGAGCCTGGCGGAATCAGGCCGAATGCAAAAATAAGCTCCGCCATGAGTTCCGGGGTGGAATGTAAGGGTTAGGTGGCCTTTTGCATGCTGGATTTGGGACGGCAGAAATTTTGGCCCAGAAATCAAAATATTCCTGACCCCGGGGTCAGGAAAACCTCACAGCGTGAGCCTGGCGGAATCAGGCCGAATGGAAAAATGAACACCGCCATGAGATTTGGGGTGGAATTTAAGGGTTAGGTGTGCTTTTGCATGCTGGATTTGGGACGGCACAATTTTTACCCCAGGAATCAAAAAATTCCTGACCCCGGGGTCAGGAAAACCTCACGGGGTGAGCCGGGCAGAATCAGGCCGAATGAAAAAATGAACACCGCCATTAGTTTCGGGGTGGAATGTAAGGGTTAGGTGTCCTTTTGCATGCTGGATTTGGGACGGCACAATTTTTGGCTCAGAAATCAAAAAATTCCTGACCCCGGGGTCAGGAAAACCTCACGGGGTGAGCCTGGCGGAATCAGGCCGAATGCAAAAATGAACACCGCTATGAGTTTTCTGGTGGAATTTAACGGTGAGGTGTGCTTTTGCATGCTGGATTTGGGACGGCACAATTTTTGGCCAAGAAATCAAAAAATTCCTGACCCCGGGGTCAGGAAAACCGCACGGGGTGAGCCTGGCGGAATCAGGCCGAATGCAAAAATAAGCTCCGCCATGAGTTCCGGGGTGGAATGTAAGGGTTAGGTGGCCTTTTGCATGCTGGATTTGGGACGGCAGAAATTTTGGCCCAGAAATCAAAATATTCCTGACCCCGGGGTCAGGAAAACCTCACAGCGTGAGCCTGGCGGAATCAGGCCGAATGGAAAAATGAACACCGCCATGAGATTTGGGGTGGAATTTAAGGGTTAGGTGTGCTTTTGCATGCTGGATTTGGGACGGCACAATTTTTACCCCAGGAATCAAAAAATTCCTGACCCCGGGGTCAGGAAAACCTCACGGGGTGAGCCGGGCAGAATCAGGCCGAATGAAAAAATGAACACCGCCATTAGTTTCGGGGTGGAATGTAAGGGTTAGGTGTCCTTTTGCATGCTGGATTTGGGACGGCACAATTTTTGGCTCAGAAATCAAAAAATTCCTGACCCCGGGGTCAGGAAAACCTCACGGGGTGAGCCGGGCGGAATCAGGCCGAATGCAAAAATGAACACCGCCATGAGATTCGGGGTGGAATGTAAGGGTTAGGTATGCTTTTGCATGCTGGATTTGGGACGGCACAAATTTTGGCCCAGAAATCAAAAAATTCCTGACCCCGGTCAGGAAAACCGCACGGGGTGAGCCTGGCGGAATCAGGCCGAATGCAAAAATGAGCTCCGCCATGAGATTCGGGGTGGAATGTAAGGATTAGGTGTGCTTTTGCATGCTGGATTTGGGACGGCACAATTTTTGGCCCAGAAATCAAATAATTCCTGACCCCGGGGTCAGGAAAACCTCACGGGGTGAGCCTGGCGGAATCAGGCCGAATGCAAAAATGAGCTCCGCCATGAGTTTTGGGGTGGAAGGTAAGGGTTAGGTGTGCTTTTGCATGCTGGATTTGGGACGGCACAATTTTTGGCCCAGAAATCAAAAAATTCCTGACCCCGGGGTCAGGAAAACCTCACGGGGTGAGCCTGGCGGAATCAGGCCGAATGCAAAAATGAACAGCGCCATGAGTTTCGGGGTGGAAGGTAAGGGTTAGGTGTGCTTTTGCATGCTGGATTTGGGACGGCACAAATTTTGGCCCAGAAATCAAAAAATTCCTGACCCCGGGGTCAGGAAAACCTCACGGGGTGAGCCGGGCGGAATCAGGCCAAATGCAAAAATGAGCACCGCCATGAGATTCGGGGTGGAATGTAAGGCTTAGGTGTGCCTTTGCATGCTGGATTTGGGACGGCACAATTTTTGGCCCAGAAATCAAAAAATTCCTGACCCCGGGGTCAGGAAAACCTCACGGGGTGAGCCTGGCGGAATCAGGCCGAATGCAAAAATGAACACCGCCATGAGTTTCGGGGTGGAAGGTAAGGGTTAGGTGTGCTTTTGCATGCTGGATTTGGGACGGCACAAATTTTGGCCCAGAAATCAAAAAATTCCTGACCCCGGGGTCAGGAAAACCTCACGGGGTGAGCCGGGCGGAATCAGGCCAAATGCAAAAATGAGCACCGCCATGAGATTCGGGGTGGAATGTAAGGCTTAGGTGTGCCTTTGCATGCTGGATTTGGGACGGCACAATTTTTGGCCCAGAAATCAAAAAATTCCTGACCCCGGGGTCAGGAAAACCGCACGGGGTGAGCCTGGCGGAATCAGGCCGAATGCAAAAATGAACACCGCTATGAGTTTTCTGGTGGAATTTAAGGGTTAGGTGTGCTTTTGCATGCTGGATTTGGGACGGCACAATTTTTGGCCCAGAAATCAAATAATTCCTGACCCCGGGGTCAGGAAAACCTCACGGGGTGAGCCTGGCGGAATCAGGCCGAATGCAAAAATGAGCTCCGCCATGAGTTTCGGGGTGGAAGGTAAGGGTTAGGTGTGCTTTTGCATGCTGGATTTGGGACGGCACAATTTTTGGCGCAGAAATCAAAAAATTCCTGACCCCGGGTTCAGGAAAACCTCACGGGGTGAGCCTGGCGGAATCAGGCCGAATGCAAAAATGAACACCGCCATGAGTTTCGGGGTGGAAGGTAAGGGTTAGGTGTGCTTTTGCATGCTGGATTTGGGACGGCACAATTTTTGGCCCAGAAATCAAAAAATTCCTGACCCCGGGGTCAGGAGAACCTCACGGGGTGAGCCGGGCGGAATCAGGCCGAATGCAAAAATGAACACCGCCATGAGATTCGGTGTGGAATGTAAGGGTGAGGTGTGCTTTTGCATGGTGGATTTGGGACGGCACAATTTTTGGCCAAGAAATCAAAAAATTCCTGACCCCGGTCAGGAAAACCGCACGGGGTGAGCCTGGCGGAATCAGGCCGAATGCAAAAATGAGCTCCGCCATGAGATTCGGGGTGGAATGTAAGGATTAGGTGTGCTTTTGCATGCTGGATTTGGGACGGCACAATTTTTGGCCCAGAAATCAAATAATTCCTGACCCCGGGGTCAGGAAAACCTCACGGGGTGAGCCTGGCGGAATCAGGCCGAATGCAAAAATGAGCTCCGCCATGAGTTTTGGGGTGGAAGGTAAGGGTTAGGTGTGCTTTTGCATGCTGGATTTGGGACGGCACAATTTTTGGCCCAGAAATCAAAAAATTCCTGACCCCGGGGTCAGGAAAACCTCACGGGGTGAGCCTGGCGGAATCAGGCCGAATGCAAAAATGAACACCGCCATGAGTTTCGGGGTGGAAGGTAAGGGTTAGGTGTGCTTTTGCATGCTGGATTTGGGACGGCACAATTTTTGGCCCAGAAATCAAAAAATTCCTGACCCCGGGGTCAGGAAAACCGCACGGGGTGAGCCTGGCGGAATCAGGCCGAATGCAAAAATGAGCTCCGCCATGAGTTCCGGGGTGGAATGTAAGGGTTAGGTGGCCTTTTGCATGCTGGATTTGGGACGGCACAATTTTTGGCTCAGAAATCAAAAAATTCCTGACCCCGGGGTCAGGAAAACCTCACGGGGTGAGCCGGGCGGAATCAGGCCGAATGCAAAAATGAACACCGCCATGAGATTCGGGGTGGAATGTAAGGGTTAGGTATGCTTTTGCATGCTGGATTTGGGACGGCACAAATTTTGGCCCAGAAATCAAAAAATTCCTGACCCCGGGGTCAGGAAAACCTGACGGGGTGAGCCTGGCGGAATCAGGCCGAATGGAAAAATGAACACCGCCATGAGTTTTGGGGTGGAATTTAAGGGTTAGGTGTGCTTTTGCATGCTGGTTTTGGGACGGCACAAATTTTGGCCCAGAAATCAAAAAATTCCTGACCCCGGGGTCAGGAAAACCTCCCGGGGTGAGCCTGGCGGAATCAGGCCGAATGGAAAAATGAACACCGCCATGAGTTTTGGGGTGGAATTTAAGGGTTAGGTGTGCTTTTGCATGCGGGATTTGGGACGGCACAATTTTTACCCCAGGAATCAAAAAATTCCTGACGCCGGGGTCAGGAAAACCTCACGGGGTGAGCCGGGCAGAATCAGGCCGAATGCAAAAATGAACACCGCCATGAGTTTCGGGGTGGAATGTAAGGGTTAGGTGTGCTTTTGCATGCTGGATTTGGGACGGCACAAATTTTGGCCCAGAAATCAAATAATTCCTGACCCCGGGGTCAGGAGAACCTCACGGGGTGAGCCTGGCGGAATCAGGCCGAATGCAAAAATGAGCTCCGCCATGAGTTTCGGGGTGGAAGGTAAGGGTTAGGTGTGCTTTTGCATGCTGGATTTGGGACGGCACAATTTTTGGCGCAGAAATCAAAAAATTCCTGACCCCGGGGTCAGGAAAACCTCACGGGGTGAGCCTGGCAGAATCAGGCCGAATGCAAAAATGAACACCGCCATGAGTTTCGGGGTGGAAGGTAAGGGTTAGGTGTGCTTTTGCATGCTGGATTTGGGACGGCACAATTTTTGGCCCAGAAATCAAAAAATTCCTGACCCCGGGGTCAGGAGAACCTCACGGGGTGAGCCGGGCGGAATCAGGCCGAATGCAAAAATGAACACCGCCATGAAATTCGGTGTGGAATGTAAGGGTGAGGTGTGCTTTTGCATGCTGGATTTGGGACGGCACAATTTTTGGCCAAGAAATCAAAAAATTCCTGACCCCGGGGTCAGGAAAACCGCACGGGGTGAGCCTGGCGGAATCAGGCCGAATGCAAAAATGAGCTCCGCCATGAGTTCCGGGGTGGAATGTAAGGGTTAGGTGGCCTTTTGCATGCTGGATTTGGGACGGCACAATTTTTGGCTCAGAAATCAAAAAATTCCTGACCCCGGGGTCAGGAAAACCTCACGGGGTGAGCCGGGCGGAATCAGGCCAAATGCAAAAATGAGCACCGCCATGAGATTCGGGGTGGAATGTAAGGGTTAGGTGTGCCTTTGCATGCTGGATTTGGGACGGCACAATTTTTGGCCCAGAAATCAAAAAATTCCTGACCCCGGGGTCAGGAAAACCTCACGGGGTGAGCCTGGCGGAATCAGGCCGAATGCCAAAATGAACACCGCTATGAGTTTTCTGGTGGAATTTAAGGGTTAGGTGTGCTTTTGCATGCTGGATTTGGGACGGCACAATTTTTGGCCCAGAAATCAAATAATTCCTGACCCCGGGGTCAGGAAAACCTCACGGGGTGAGCCTGGCGGAATCAGGCCGAATGCAAAAATGAGCTCCGCCATGAGTTTCGGGGTGGAAGGTAAGGGTTAGGTGTGCTTTTGCATGCTGGATTTGGGACGGCACAATTTTTGGCGCAGAAATCAAAAATTCCTGACCCCGGGGTCAGGAAAACCTCACGGGGTGAGCCTGGCGGAATCAGGCCGAATGCAAAAATGAACACCGCCATGAGTTTCGGGGTGGAAGGTAAGGGTTAGGTGTGCTTTTGCATGCTGGATTTGGGACGGCACAATTTTTGGCCCAGAAATCAAAAAATTCCTGACCCCGGGGTCAGGAGAACCTCACGGGGTGAGCCGGGCGGAATCAGGCCGAATGCAAAAATGAGCTCCGCCATGAGATTCGGGGTGGAATGTAAGGATTAGGTGTGCTTTTGCATGCTGGATTTGGGACGGCACAATTTTTGGCCCAGAAATCAAATAATTCCTGACCCCGGGGTCAGGAAAACCTCACGGGGTGAGCCTGGCGGAATCAGGCCGAATGCAAAAATGAGCTCCGCCATGAGTTTTGGGGTGGAAGGTAAGGGTTAGGTGTGCTTTTGCATGCTGGATTTGGGACGGCACAATTTTTGGCCCAGAAATCAAAAAATTCCTGACCCCGGGGTCAGGAAAACCTCACGGGGTGAGCCTGGCGGAATCAGGCCGAATGCAAAAATGAACACCGCCATGAGTTTCGGGGTGGAAGGTAAGGGTTAGGTGTGCTTTTGCATGCTGGATTTGGGACGGCACAATTTTTGGCCCAGAAATCAAAAAATTCCTGACCCCGGGGTCAGGAAAACCGCACGGGGTGAGCCTGGCGGAATCAGGCCGAATGCAAAAATGAGCTCCGCCATGAGTTCCGGGGTGGAATGTAAGGGTTAGGTGGCCTTTTGCATGCTGGATTTGGGACGGCACAATTTTTGGCTCAGAAATCAAAAAATTCCTGACCCCGGGGTCAGGAAAACCTCACGGGGTGAGCCGGGCGGAATCAGGCCGAATGCAAAAATGAACACCGCCATGAGATTCGGGGTGGAATGTAAGGGTTAGGTATGCTTTTGCATGCTGGATTTGGGACGGCACAAATTTTGGCCCAGAAATCAAAAAATTCCTGACCCCGGGGTCAGGAAAACCTGACGGGGTGAGCCTGGCGGAATCAGGCCGAATGGAAAAATGAACACCGCCATGAGTTTTGGGGTGGAATTTAAGGGTTAGGTGTGCTTTTGCATGCTGGTTTTGGGACGGCACAAATTTTGGCCCAGAAATCAAAAAATTCCTGACCCCGGGGTCAGGAAAACCTCCCGGGGTGAGCCTGGCGGAATCAGGCCGAATGGAAAAATGAACACCGCCATGAGTTTTGGGGTGGAATTTAAGGGTTAGGTGTGCTTTTGCATGCGGGATTTGGGACGGCACAATTTTTACCCCAGGAATCAAAAAATTCCTGACGCCGGGGTCAGGAAAACCTCACGGGGTGAGCCGGGCAGAATCAGGCCGAATGCAAAAATGAACACCGCCATGAGTTTCGGGGTGGAATGTAAGGGTTAGGTGTGCTTTTGCATGCTGGATTTGGGACGGCACAAATTTTGGCCCAGAAATCAAATAATTCCTGACCCCGGGGTCAGGAGAACCTCACGGGGTGAGCCTGGCGGAATCAGGCCGAATGCAAAAATGAGCTCCGCCATGAGTTTCGGGGTGGAAGGTAAGGGTTAGGTGTGCTTTTGCATGCTGGATTTGGGACGGCACAATTTTTGGCGCAGAAATCAAAAAATTCCTGACCCCGGGGTCAGGAAAACCTCACGGGGTGAGCCTGGCAGAATCAGGCCGAATGCAAAAATGAACACCGCCATGAGTTTCGGGGTGGAAGGTAAGGGTTAGGTGTGCTTTTGCATGCTGGATTTGGGACGGCACAATTTTTGGCCCAGAAATCAAAAAATTCCTGACCCCGGGGTCAGGAGAACCTCACGGGGTGAGCCGGGCGGAATCAGGCCGAATGCAAAAATGAACACCGCCATGAAATTCGGTGTGGAATGTAAGGGTGAGGTGTGCTTTTGCATGCTGGATTTGGGACGGCACAATTTTTGGCCAAGAAATCAAAAAATTCCTGACCCCGGGGTCAGGAAAACCGCACGGGGTGAGCCTGGCGGAATCAGGCCGAATGCAAAAATGAGCTCCGCCATGAGTTCCGGGGTGGAATGTAAGGGTTAGGTGGCCTTTTGCATGCTGGATTTGGGACGGCACAATTTTTGGCTCAGAAATCAAAAAATTCCTGACCCCGGGGTCAGGAAAACCTCACGGGGTGAGCCGGGCGGAATCAGGCCAAATGCAAAAATGAGCACCGCCATGAGATTCGGGGTGGAATGTAAGGGTTAGGTGTGCCTTTGCATGCTGGATTTGGGACGGCACAATTTTTGGCCCAGAAATCAAAAAATTCCTGACCCCGGGGTCAGGAAAACCTCACGGGGTGAGCCTGGCGGAATCAGGCCGAATGCCAAAATGAAGTTTTATGAGTTTTCTGGTGGAATTTAAGGGTTAGGTGTGCTTTTGCATGCTGGATTTGGGACGGCACAATTTTTGGCCCAGAAATCAAATAATTCCTGACCCCGGGGTCAGGAAAACCTCACGGGGTGAGCCTGGCGGAATCAGGCCGAATGCAAAAATGAGCTCCGCCATGAGTTTCGGGGTGGAAGGTAAGGGTTAGGTGTGCTTTTGCATGCTGGATTTGGGACGGCACAATTTTTGGCGCAGAAATCAAAAAATTCCTGACCCCGGGGTCAGGAAAACCTCACGGGGTGAGCCTGGCGGAATCAGGCCGAATGCAAAAATGAACACCGCCATGAGTTTCGGGGTGGAAGGTAAGGGTTAGGTGTGCTTTTGCATGCTGGATTTGGGACGGCACAATTTTTGGCCCAGAAATCAAAAAATTCCTGACCCCGGGGTCAGGAGAACCTCACGGGGTGAGCCGGGCGGAATCAGGCCGAATGCAAAAATGAACACCGCCATGAGATTCGGTGTGGAATGTAAGGGTGAGGTGTGCTTTTGCATGCTGGATTTGGGACGGCACAATTTTTGGCCAAGAAATCAAAAAATTCCTGACCCCGGTCAGGAAAACCGCACGGGGTGAGCCTGGCGGAATCAGGCCGAATGCAAAAATGAGCTCCGCCATGAGATTCGGGGTGGAATGTAAGGATTAGGTGTGCTTTTTTATGCTGGATTTGGGACGGCACAATTTTTGGCCCAGAAATCAAATAATTCCTGACCCCGGGGTCAGGAAAACCTCACGGGGTGAGCCTGGCGGAATCAGGCCGAATGCAAAAATGAGCTCCGCCATGAGTTTTGGGGTGGAAGGTAAGGGTTAGGTGTGCTTTTGCATGCTGGATTTGGGACGGCACAATTTTTGGCTCAGAAATCAAAAAATTCCTGACCCCGGGGTCAGGAAAACCTCACGGGGTGAGCCTGGCGGAATCAGGCCGAATGCAAAAATGAACACCGCCATGAGTTTCGGGGTGGAAGGTAAGGGTTAGGTGTGCTTTTGCATGCTGGATTTGGGACGGCACAATTTTTGGCCCAGAAATCAAAAAATTCCTGACCCCGGGGTCAGGAGAACCTCACGGGGTGAGCCGGGCGGAATCAGGCCGAATGCAAAAATGAACACCGCCATGAAATTCGGTGTGGAATGTAAGGGTGAGGTGTGCTTTTGCATGCTGGATTTGGGACGGCACAATTTTTGGCCAAGAAATCAAAAAATTCCTGACCCCGGGGTCAGGAAAACCGCACGGGGTGAGCCTGGCGGAATCAGGCCGAATGCAAAAATGAGCTCCGCCATGAGTTCCGGGGTGGAATGTAAGGGTTAGGTGGCCTTTTGCATGCTGGATTTGGGACGGCACAATTTTTGGCTCAGAAATCAAAAAATTCCTGACCCCGGGGTCAGGAAAACCTCACGGGGTGAGCCGGGCGGAATCAGGCCGAATGCAAAAATGAACACCGCCATGAGATTCGGGGTGGAATGTAAGGGTTAGGTATGCTTTTGCATGCTGGATTTGGGACGGCACAAATTTTGGCCCAGAAATCAAAAAATTCCTGACCCCGGGGTCAGGAAAACCTCCCGGGGTGAGCCTGGCGGAATCAGGCCGAATGGAAAAATGAACACCGCCATGAGTTTTGGGGTGGAATTTAAGGGTTAGGTGTGCTTTTGCATGCGGGATTTGGGACGGCACAATTTTTACCCCAGGAATCAAAAAATTCCTGACGCCGGGGTCAGGAAAACCTCACGGGGTGAGCCGGGCAGAATCAGGCCGAATGCAAAAATGAACACCGCCATGAGTTTCGGGGTGGAATGTAAGGGTTAGGTGTCCTTTTGCATGCTGGATTTGGGACGGCACAAATTTTGGCCCAGAAATCAAAAAATTCCTGACCCCGGGGTCAGGAAAACCTCACGGGATGAGCCGGGCGGAATCAGGCCGAATGCAAAAATGAACACCGCCATGAGATTCGGGGTGGAATGTAAGGGTTAGGTGTGCTTTTGCATGCTGGATTTGGGACGGCACAAATTTTGGCCCAGAAATCAAAAAATTCCTGACCCCGGGGTCAGGAAAACCTCACGGGGTGAGCCGGGCGGAATCAGGCCGAATGCAAAAATGAACACCGCCATGAAATTCGGGGTGGAATGTAAGGGTTAGGTGTGCTTTTGCATGCTGGATTTGGGACGGCACAATTTTTGGCCAAGAAATCAAAAAATTCCTGACCCCGGGGTCAGGAAAACCGCACGGGGTGAGCCTGGCGGAATCAGGCCGAATGCAAAAATGAGCTCCGCCATGAGTTCCGGGGTGGAATGTAAGGGTTAGGTGGCCTTTTGCATGCTGGATTTGGGACGGCACAATTTTTGGCTCAGAAATCAAAAAATTCCTGACCCCGGGGTCAGGAAAACCTCACGGGGTGAGCCGGGCGGAATCAGGCCGAATGCAAAAATGAGCTCCGCCATGAGTTCCGGGGTGGAATGTAAGGGTTAGGTGGCCTTTTGCATGCTGGATTTGGGACGGCACAATTTTTGGCTCAGAAATCAAAAAATTCCTGACCCCGGGGTCAGGAAAACCTCACGGGGTGAGCCGGGCGAAATCAGGCCAAATGCAAAAATGAGCACCGCCATGAGATTCGGGGTGGAATGTAAGGGTTAGGTGTGCCTTTGCATGCTGGATTTGGGACGGCACAATTTTTGGCCCAGAAATCAAAAAATTCCTGACCCCGGGGTCAGGAAAACCTCACGGGGTGAGCCTGGCGGAATCAGGCCGAATGCAAAAATGAACACCGCTATGAGTTTTCTGGTGGAATTTAAGGGTTAGGTGTGCTTTTGCATGCTGGATTTGGGACGGCACAATTTTTGGCCCAGAAATCAAATAATTCCTGACCCCGGGGTCAGGAAAACCTCACGGGGTGAGCCTGGCGGAATCAGGCCGAATGCAAAAATGAGCTCCGCCATGCGTTTCGGGGTGGAAGGTAAGGGTTAGGTGTGCTTTTGCATGCTGGATTTGGGACGGCACAATTTTTGGCGCAGAAATCAAAAAATTCCTGACCCCGGGGTCAGGAAAACCTCACGGGGTGAGCCTGGCGGAATCAGGCCGAATGCAAAAATGAACACCGCCATGAGTTTCGGGGTGGAATGTAAGGGTTAGGTGGCCTTTTGCATGCTGGATTTGGGACGGCACAATTTTTGGCTCAGAAATCAAAAAATTCCTGACCCCGGGGTCAGGAAAACCTCACGGGGTGAGCCGGGCGGAATCAGGCCGAATGCAAAAATGAACACCGCCATGAGATTCGGGGTGGAATGTAAGGGTTAGGTATGCTTTTGCATGCTGGATTTGGGACGGCACAAATTTTGGCCCAGAAATCAAAAAATTCCTGACCCCGGGGTCAGGAAAACCTCCCGGGGTGAGCCTGGCGGAATCAGGCCGAATGGAAAAATGAACACCGCCATGAGTTTTGGGGTGGAATTTAAGGGTTAGGTGTGCTTTTGCATGCGGGATTTGGGACGGCACAATTTTTACCCCAGGAATCAAAAAATTCCTGACGCCGGGGTCAGGAAAACCTCACGGGGTGAGCCGGGCAGAATCAGGCCGAATGCAAAAATGAACACCGCCATGAGTTTCGGGGTGGAATGTAAGGGTTAGGTGTCCTTTTGCATGCTGGATTTGGGACGGCACAAATTTTGGCCCAGAAATCAAAAAATTCCTGACCCCGGGGTCAGGAAAACCTCACGGGATGAGCCGGGCGGAATCATGCCGAATGCAAAAATGAACACCGCCATGAGATTCGGGGTGGAATGTAAGGGTTAGGTGTGCTTTTGCATGCTGGATTTGGGACGGCACAAATTTTGGCCCAGAAATCAAAAAATTCCTGACCCCGGGGTCAGGAAAACCTCACGGGGTGAGCCGGGCGGAATCAGGCCAAATGCAAAAATGAGCACCGCCATGAGATTCGGGGTGGAATGTAAGGGTTAGGTGTGCCTTTGCATGCTGGATTTGGGACGGCACAATTTTTGGCCCAGAAATCAAAAAATTCCTGACCCCGGGGTCAGGAAAACCTCCCGGGGTGAGCCTGGCGGAATCAGGCCGAATGGAAAAATGAACACCGCCATGAGTTTTGGGGTGGAATTTAAGGGTTAGGTGTGCTTTTGCATGCGGGATTTGGGACGGCACAATTTTTACCCCAGGAATCAAAAAATTCCTGACGCCGGGGTCAGGAAAACCTCACGGGGTGAGCCGGGCAGAATCAGGCCGAATGCAAAAATGAACACCGCCATGAGTTTCGGGGTGGAATGTAAGGGTTAGGTGTCCTTTTGCATGCTGGATTTGGGACGGCACAAATTTTGGCCCAGAAATCAAAAAATTCCTGACCCCGGGGTCAGGAAAACCTCACGGGGTGAGCCTGGCGGAATCAGGCCGAATGCAAAAATGAACACCGCTATGAGTTTTCTGGTGGAATTTAAGGGTTAGGTGTGCTTTTGCATGCTGGATTTGGGACGGCACAATTTTTGGCCCAGAAATCAAATAATTCCTGACCCCGGGGTCAGGAAAACCTCACGGGGTGAGCCTGGCGGAATCAGGCCGAATGCAAAAATGAACACCGCCATGAGTTTCGGGGTGGAAGGTAAGGGTTAGGTATGCTTTTGCATGCTGGATTTGGGACGGCACAATTTTTGGCCAGAAATCAAAAAATTCCTGACCCCGGGGTCAGGAGAACCTCACGGGGTGAGCCGGGCGGAATCAGGCCGAATGCAAAAATGAACACCGCCATGAGATTCGGTGTGGAATGTAAGGGTGAGGTGTGCTTTTGCATGCTGGATTTGGGACGGCACAATTTTTGGCCAAGAAATCAAAAAATTCCTGACCCCGGTCAGGAAAACCGCACGGGGTGAGCCTGGCGGAATCAGGCCGAATGCAAAAATGAGCTCCGCCATGAGATTCGGGGTGGAATGTAAGGATTAGGTGTGCTTTTGCATGCTGGATTTGGGACGGCACAATTTTTGGCCCAGAAATCAAATAATTCCTGACCCCGGGGTCAGGAAAACCTCACGGGGTGAGCCTGGCGGAATCAGGCCGAATGCAAAAATGAGCTCCGCCATGAGTTTTGGGGTGGAAGGTAAGGGTTAGGTGTGCTTTTGCATGCTGGATTTGGGACGGCACAATTTTTGGCCCAGAAATCAAAAAATTCCTGACCCCGGGGTCAGGAAAACCTCACGGGGTGAGCCTGGCGGAATCAGGCCGAATGCAAAAATGAACACCGCCATGAGTTTCGGGGTGGAAGGTAAGGGTTAGGTGTGCTTTTGCATGCTGGATTTGGGACGGCACAATTTTTGGCCCAGAAATCAAAAAATTCCTGACCCCGGGGTCAGGAGAACCTCACGGGGTGAGCCGGGCGGAATCAGGCCGAATGCAAAAATGAACACCGCCATGAAATTCGGTGTGGAATGTAAGGGTGAGGTGTGCTTTTGCATGCTGGATTTGGGACGGCACAATTTTTGGCCAAGAAATCAAAAAATTCCTGACCCCGGGGTCAGGAAAACCGCACGGGGTGAGCCTGGCGGAATCAGGCCGAATGCAAAAATGAGCTCCGCCATGAGTTCCGGGGTGGAATGTAAGGGTTAGGTGGCCTTTTGCATGCTGGATTTGGGACGGCACAATTTTTGGCTCAGAAATCAAAAAATTCCTGACCCCGGGGTCAGGAAAACCTCACGGGGTGAGCCGGGCGGAATCAGGCCGAATGCAAAAATGAACACCGCCATGAGATTCGGGGTGGAATGTAAGGGTTAGGTATGCTTTTGCATGCTGGATTTGGGACGGCACAAATTTTGGCCCAGAAATCAAAAAATTCCTGACCCCGGGGTCAGGAAAACCTCACGGGGTGAGCCTGGCGGAATCAGGCCGAATGGAAAAATGAACACCGCCATGAGTTTTGGGGTGGAATTTAAGGGTTAGGTGTGCTTTTGCATGCTGGTTTTGGGACGGCACAAATTTTGGCCCAGAAATCAAAAAATTCCTGACCCCGGGGTCAGGAAAACCTCCCGGGGTGAGCCTGGCGGAATCAGGCCGAATGGAAAAATGAACACCGCCATGAGTTTTGGGGTGGAATTTAAGGGTTAGGTGTGCTTTTGCATGCGGGATTTGGGACGGCACAATTTTTACCCCAGGAATCAAAAAATTCCTGACCCCGGGGTCAGGAAAACCTCACGGGATGAGCCGGGCGGAATCAGGCCAAATGCAAAAATGAACACCGCCATGAGATTCGGGGTGGAATGTAAGGGTTAGGTGTGCTTTTGCATGCTGGATTTGGGACGGCACAAATTTTGGCCCAGAAATCAAAAAATTCCTGACCCCGGGGTCAGGAAAACCTCACGGGGTGAGCCGGGCGGAATCAGGCCAAATGCAAAAATGAGCACCGCCATGAGATTCGGGGTGGAATGTAAGGGTTAGGTGTGCCTTTGCATGCTGGATTTGGGACGGCACAATTTTTGGCCCAGAAATCAAAAATTCCTGACCCCGGGGTCAGGAAACCCTCCCGGGGTGAGCCTGGCGGAATCAGGCCGAATGGAAAAATGAACACCGCCATGAGTTTTGGGGTGGAATTTAAGGGTTAGGTGTGCTTTTGCATGCGGGATTTGGGACGGCACAATTTTTACCCCAGGAATCAAAAAATTCCTGACGCCGGGGTCAGGAAAACCTCACGGGGTGAGCCGGGCAGAATCAGGCCGAATGCAAAAATGAACACCGCCATGAGTTTCGGGGTGGAATGTAAGGGTTAGGTGTCCTTTTGCATGCTGGATTTGGGACGGCACAAATTTTGGCCCAGAAATCAAAAAATTCCTGACCCCGGGGTCAGGAAAACCTCACGGGGTGAGCCTGGCGGAATCTGGCCGAATGGAAAAATGAACACCGCCATGAGTTTTGGGGTGGAATTTAAGGGTTAGGTGTGCTTTTGCATGCTGGTTTTGGGACGGCACAAATTTTGGCCCAGAAATCAAAAAATTCCTGACCCCGGGGTCAGGAAAACCTCCCGGGGTGAGCCTGGCGGAATCAGGCCGAATGGAAAAATGAACACCGCCATGAGTTTTGGGGTGGAATTTAAGGGTTAGGTGTGCTTTTGCATGCGGGATTTGGGACGGCACAATTTTTACCCCAGGAATCAAAAAATTCCTGACGCCGGGGTCAGGAAAACCTCACGGGGTGAGCCGGGCAGAATCAGGCCGAATGCAAAAATGAACACCGCCATGAGATTCGGGGTGGAATGTAAGGGTTAGGTGTGCTTTTGCATGCTGGATTTGGGACGGCACAAATTTTGGCCCAGAAATCAAAAAATTCCTGACCCCGGGGTCAGGAAAACCTCACGGGGTGAGCCGGGCGGAATCAGGCCAAATGCAAAAATGAGCACCGCCATGAGATTCGGGGTGGAATGTAAGGGTTAGGTGTGCCTTTGCATGCTGGATTTGGGACGGCACAATTTTTGGCCCAGAAATCAAAAAATTCCTGACCCCGGGGTCAGGAAAACCTCACGGGTTGAGCCTGGCGGAATCAGGCCGAATGCAAAAATGAACACCGCTATGAGTTTTCTGGTGGAATTTAAGGGTTAGGTGTGCTTTTGCATGCTGGATTTGGGACGGCACAATTTTTACCCCAGGAATCAAAAAATTCCTGACCCCGGGGTCAGGAAAACCTCACGGGGTGAGCCGGGCAGAATCAGGCCGAATGCAAAAATGAACACCGCCATGAGTTTCGGGGTGGAATGTAAGGGTGAGGTGTGCTTTTGCATGCTGGATTTGGGACGGCACAATTTTTGGCCAAGAAATCAAAAAATTCCTGACCCCGGTCAGGAAAACCGCACGGGGTGAGCCTGGCGGAATCAGGCCGAATGCAAAAATGAGCTCCGCCATGAGATTCGGGGTGGAATGTAAGGATTAGGTGTGCTTTTGCATGCTGGATTTGGGACGGCACAATTTTTGGCCCAGAAATCAAATAATTCCTGACCCCGGGGTCAGGAAAACCTCACGGGGTGAGCCTGGCGGAATCAGGCCGAATGCAAAAATGAGCTCCGCCATGAGTTTTGGGGTGGAAGGTAAGGGTTAGGTGTGCTTTTGCATGCTGGATTTGGGACGGCACAATTTTTGGCCCAGAAATCAAAAAATTCCTGACCCCGGGGTCAGGAAAACCTCACGGGGTGAGCCTGGCGGAATCAGGCCGAATGCAAAAATGAACACCGCCATGAGTTTCGGGGTGGAAGGTAAGGGTTAGGTGTGCTTTTGCATGCTGGATTTGGGACGGCACAATTTTTGGCCCAGAAATCAAAAAATTCCTGACCCCGGGGTCAGGAGAACCTCACGGGGTGAGCCGG